>NC_137817.1:14365529-14515529 GCF_963921795.1 Nannobrachium achirus
CTGCTCCCCTATAATGCCTGAAGGACAGAATGTTGCCAGTTGCATGAACACACGCAGAGTGAGAGAGATTAGAGAGAGAGAATGTTAATGAATGAGACGTTCAGATACATTAGCATGAGGTATGTCTACTTTAAAACAGTTAATTGTGGTTCTGATATTGCAGTGGCTATATCCTGCCCGGCCTACTGTATGGGCATTTAACATGAAATAATTTCCACTAAGAGGAATTTATAATATATTATTTTTGTATAGTTTTTTTTTTATCCAGAAGCTGCACTCATTTGAGTAAGATTAATTCATTCATGTTTTGACCTATGATTTATATTTAATATAAACTCAAAATATAGCCCAGCAAAACTAAATTGTGAAATCTTTATGAAATACACAAATCCCTTAATTATTCTGTGCTTTTCTTGACAATAAATGTCATCCATTAATTATTGTACTTTTAACACATTTTGTTAAAAGTACTTAACAGATGCCTATAAATCTTTTTTTTTATGGAAAATAAATGTGTATTTGTTTTTGTTGTAATAAAAAGAGAGTTAAAGCAAATAGGCCTATCTTAGTTAGCAGAAAATATTGAAATATTGAAAGTCAACATATATAGTAGCCTATTTGGACCTATATGTTATTGCTGTTATAATTTAGTAATATTGGTTTTATTATATTAGTAACCTATTAAATGCCTTTGCAATTTGTAATTAATACAGAGTATCAGTTCAATTAGATATTTAGACAAATAGATCGTATATAATTGTGGAGATTTGACAGTAGACCTATTATAGCTCCTGGTCCTGTCATGTCTTGGGTCCTGATGGTTCCGTTCCGTCCACACACAAACACAAACACACGCACACGCACACGCACACGCGCACACACACACACACACACACACACACACACACACACACACACACACACACATACACACACACACACACACACACACACACACACACACACACACACACACACACACACACAGACACACAGACACACACACACATTCCTCCCGTCGTCACTTTCATAAACATCCTCGTTTCAGACCGGGTCCCGGAAGTGAACCTGGACAGGAATTCTACCCTTTCACTGTGCATTAATATGAACCATTAAAACAACACACACACACACACACACACACACACACACACACACACACACACACACACACACACACACACACACACACACACACACACACACACACACACAATTGCTACTGTACGATATTATTATCGTTATAACAGGCCTACTATATTATTATAATCAAACTAAAATAATGTCAAAGTAAAACGATGGGTTAATAAAATAAATAAACAGCTTCAGGATGTTTTTACTCATAGACGTGTGTGGGGGCGGGGCGCATTGTATCTTTTTGGTGAGCGTTTAATCGTGCTTGATTGAGGTTCAAGTGAGAATTTGAGGAAAGTCTTTCAGAGAGGATGTATATTTATCTAAGAACAAAACATGGGCTCTTCTTCTCTAAATAGGCCTATATCTCTCTCTCTCTCCCTGGGTTAGGCTACTCTGCACAAAGACCGGGGAAGATTATCATTCAATACAGAAACATGGAAGCCAAGAATGCACAATTGCACATATAGGCTTTACTCACAAATATATAAAGAAAGGGTACAGGCAATTTAATATGTAAAGTGCAGTTAGAAAATGAAGGCGATGCAGCCTATAGGCCTATAGCATAATGCACAGTTAACTGTTCACGATTTACCTATATAATCATTCTGATAGCTATACTGTCTGGAACTTTACCCTTCGTTATAATTAATTAAGGTATTTAGCCTTTATAAATGTAAGCTTTTAACAAATTCGCAGATTGATTGATTGATTGATTGATTGATTATTAATTTAATGCCACAGTTGGCCTACACCCTTCTTTGGGGCCTTTTCCCTCGATAACTTTCCAAGTGCAGAGATGCAGCGAGCGAGCAAATGAACATTCCTGTGCGCCTATACTAGCAGAACCCGAGCAGTTCAGGTTACATAGGATCCGTGTAGTGCTGCGTGGTGTTTAGAGATTCTCAACAAGTTTGTTTACAGCTTTGTTGTGACGTGTGAGAGGCTGTCAGACAGACACAGGTAACACAGCTTCTGCGCCTTGAGAGAAAGTCAAACGTCAAGAGTGTCCTTCAAAGCAAGGTAGGCTTGGCCTGGCTGCTGAATATTTGCTACTGTGTGATAATAAAGCGATTCTATATCGAGTTGTTTCTAAAAGTAAAAACACTTCTGCACTGTCTATAAAAACGCATGCAGCGCCAAATAGATAAAAGCGAGAACAATGACTAATTATTACAGGCCGCAGAATGAATTAGCAGCAGGCCCGCGCCCACCTATTGTTTAGGCTTATTTTGAATTACTTATTATTAAAGCCTATTCCTCTAAACTATAATAGGAGGATGCTGCTCTGACTACATGTATTTAGTGTCCTGCACACAGAATAATAATAGGTAATAGATTAATAATATAATAATCATAATAATAAACGTTTTTACGTGTTGAGTGGTTGTCTAACTCCTTTGTTTGTGCAGCTCTTCGCATTCTTCTCCTGCTCCTCATGTACGCACATGGGACCAAGAGAAGACCACAGACTTTCTCTGGGACAAAAAACAAGACAAAACAACTCCCGAAATCATGAGGTATCACTAAAACACACGCGCACTGCGCAGCCCGACGGAACAAAAGGACCCATTTATGTTGCGTCTATTTTATTTTCACTCTCTTACAAGCCACCCATACCACATTTATGTTGCTAAAGTGCCGTGTAAATGACGGATAAATGACTTTATTCAAAACCAAAAGAAATTTAAACCATTGTATTTTTCACAGGCTATTTCAAATAAAGTAATTTGGATATAACCAGTCCTACGCCTCTGTTCATGGTGTGAAAGAGGATCTTTCCACGAGTTTTAGCAGTGTAACAAAACGATTTTTGTTGATGTTTTTGTAGGATTTTGGGATAGGCCTTTGCCACTATCCGTGCATGCGTATTTTCCTAATTTATTTATAGGAGGTAGTCCAGTTTGTTGTGGACCAACTGAATTGTATAAAAGTAAAAAGAAAATACCAAATAATTACAAATAATTCATTTTAACTGACAAGCTGCTTAATATCACATTAACGTGCCCCTCTGAAACGCCTCCGTCATTTGATACCAGCTTCAGCCTTTTATTATTTTGAAATAGATGACATAATAGGCCAACCTAATAATTGCAACGACATAATTAATACATCACAGGGCATGCGTTTGTTTGGCTTTGTCTGTTAAATGCTTTTCCCGTCTTAAACATATGAAAAAGATATTACCGACACAAGAGAAAAGATTGCCTTTTAACGGGGCTGCAAAGCGGCCCACTCTCCGAGGCTGCGGTAATTGCACGTTGAGAGACGGCTGGCTCTCATGGCCGTTCAGCTGTTCTCCTGTGAGCCGGGGCTTCTCTCCAGCGACCCCGGCCGCAGACTGGGGCTGTGGGGGACGGCGTGGCGGGGTGATGACACACATGCCAATGCTGTTCCACCTGCACACATCACATGCATGGCTCCCATAGTAGCACGGAAATACACTTCCAGGCAAAGCCGACGGGACCCGGCAATGCATGGGTGGCCGGGGGAAATCCACACCCTTCTATATACACCTCCCGCGCAATGTGAGCTAATTAAGCGGGACTATCAATCCAGATTCTCCAGGAGCTGTGGACAACGCCGCTCGGCTGAAAAATGACCCCTGGACACGTAGTTAAGAGTCTGTGTTGGTCTGGACATTTTTAAAGCAGGGTCTGAAACTTTTTCCATGTCAAGGACCCCCAAATGAAGATGTATAGGCCCTAGGCCTAGGCTACATATAAAATATTTTGCCAGTGACCTGCAGAAGAGATTTGTGTTCAAAACCTTTCAGAATTATTCCAAATTGTTCACATTATTTCAAGGTTTTAAAAAAATATATTATATGATATCATATCACATCATATCATAATCAAATGATAAATCATTTTCTAGGGACCCTAAAGCCAAGGACCCCTGGGGGTCCCTGGACCCAATTTGAGAAACACTCGGAAAATGTGGCGTGGGCAAATGTTTGTGGTCATCAGGCAGCAGGGTATACTGCTGTAGCCTATTGGCTATAACTGCAGATGAAATTGTAGCCTATGTATTCTTATTATGGCAAATTATGGAAAACTCGATGGATACGCCTGCTCTACTCCAGTCCAGGGCCTTATCATTGTGTGTGTGTGTGTGTGTGTGTGTGTGTGTGTGTGTGTGTGTGTGTGTGTGTGTGTGTGTGTGTGTGTGTGTGTGTGAGATGCAGAGGGCTACATTAAAATTGCTGCCATCAATATGTTCCTATATTTGCTACAGAAATAGGTCAGATATGATATTTATCAATTTTCGTTTTTGAATGAAGACATATAAGCCTATATTTCCTATTTGATGATACAGCATTTCTTGCATGTCTTTTTCAAGTAAAAATGTTCAAACCAAAGAAGAAAATGCTCAGTATTTCTGCATTTATAGCTTTAATATTAAATGCTAGAAGCATGTGCAATCTGTTGCCCAAGGCCCATATAGGCTTACTTCAAATCGTTTTCCTAAACTGTCCTAATTATAGCTTGAAATAAACTATGTGCTGCGTTGTTGAAATCCACTTCGCTGTGTTATTTTTGCGCCCGGTTCTGATGATATGAATTTCAACATGTTAAGTAGTGTAAGTGATTATTTTTCCTTTGCTGCCTGCAAACCAACGAAGGCGGAACTCGCGATGAGCGCAAATCACATCGCTCTACGTCGCTCCGTGGAGCGCGCAGGCAGCCTGCGTGTGGACGTGAAAAAAAAGAAGGGGGGGAGAAAAAAAGGAAAAATGAAAAGGGATGGGCTTAGTGCTTACTGACACACCAAACCACAACCTGGGTTCTGCCATCAGAAATCAGTTGAGAAAAATCTCCGTTGCAGGGAGAGGAACTTATATCTGCTGCCTTGTCTTCTACTGTTCTGCAAAAACAACGATTCACTCGGCACGATTTGGGAGAAACGTTTTTTGCATTCGATTTGAAAGTTGCCTGCCTTCTTCTCGGGAGGTTTTACGACTGACATTTGTGAGATATCCATCAAGGCTGCGCTGCAAAACTGTCGCGCAAAGCTTTGTTTTCCCCAATATTTGCGCTGGAATTGTTTTTGTTTTGGTGTGCGCAATGATGGCCACTTACCAAACCCCGGAGGATGACGCAATTGCTTTGATGGTCCACGACACCAACGCGGCCAAGGAGAAAGAGAGACCCAAAGAAGAACCGGTCCAGGACAAAATTTCGGAGAAGACGGACCCGTCTCAGAAACCTCCGTACTCCTACGTCGCTCTGATCGCTATGGCGATTCGGGAGAGTTCCGAGAAGCGCCTCACTCTGTCCGGTATTTACCAGTACATCATCTCGAAGTTCCCGTTTTACGAGAAAAACAAAAAGGGCTGGCAGAACAGCATCCGCCACAACCTGAGCCTCAACGAGTGCTTCATCAAGGTTCCGCGGGAAGGAGGCGGCGAGAGGAAAGGGAATTACTGGACCCTCGACCCGGCGTGCGAGGACATGTTCGAGAAGGGAAACTACCGGAGGCGCCGCAGGATGAAGCGGCCCTTCAGGCCGCCGCCGACCCACTTCCAGCCGGGGAAGTCGCTGTTCGGAGGGGACGGCTACGGCTACCTGTCGCCGCCCAAGTACCTGCAGTCCAGCTTCATGAACAACTCGTGGTCGCTGGGCCAGCCGCCCACGCCGATGTCCTACACGTCCTGTCAGATGGCCAGCGGCAACGTGAGTCCCGTCAACGTCAAGGGTCTGTCCGCCCCCTCGTCCTACAACCCCTACTCCCGGGTGCAGAGCATGGCGCTCCCCAGCATGGTGAACTCTTACAACGGCATGAGCCACCACCACCACCATCCGCATCACGCGCACCATCCCCAGCAGCTGAGCCCCGCCAGCGCCGCGCCGCCCCCGGTTTCCTCCAGTAACGGAGCGGGCCTGCAGTTCGCCTGCTCTCGCCAGCCCGCCGAACTCTCCATGATGCACTGTTCTTACTGGGAGCACGAGACCAAACATTCCGCGTTACACACGAGGATTGATATTTAGAGTTTTGCCACGGGGCCTGTTCGAGGGAGGGGGAAAAAAAGACGCTTGAAACAGAGTGAGAAGTCTATTCTTATTTCGAATCAGAAGAACCACAGTATTTTTGGAGAGACATTTCTGACGAGCTCTTAAAGTCCAAGCAATGTCCTTAAAGGCCTATATGGAGAAAAGAAAATGCATGAGTTAATGCTCAGAAAATATTCATAAACTGTGAGTTGGAGATAAAGAAGCCACGGGTCGGACTCGGGGACACGTATTGTTTTGGGAGCCATTTCGTGCGCTGGCGTTTCCCCTGGACTGAGGGCCGTTCTTTTTGTATGCAAGTCAACATTTGTGTTTATAAGACTTATTTCCCTAACCACGGGTAGAGACATTTTGAAGCATTTCCATTTCTGTGTTGTGATGTGTGTGTGCGTAATGGTATGTTGCAATGTTTACGCACGGCATTCCCTTATTATTTTGAAAATGACACCCCCTTCAACAATAACACACTAGCATAATTCACTTGATTTAGGCCTTCTTAATGATCATGCACGGAACAGGGCCTGGCATTTTTAGGCTTTGAACTTGTCACAATTTAATTAGGAGAAGTGTTATGGTCAGAGACAATTCAGATTAACAAAGATACTTTAACTCCTGAGATCAACCGCTTTTTTTTTTTTTTACACTTCTTGATCCCAGACAGAGATGGTTTAGTTTTCTATTATGACGTGAACCCGTGCCAGGTTTTGTTTATATTTCTCTTTATTTTTTAATAAACCTAATTATATTGTCTCATGCATTGGGGCCATGTTTAATTTTAATTAGCACTTTTTTTCTAAATGGTGAATTTCTTAATAAACTTGTATTTCTTAAAGTAATTGGTCGTGAAGTACTGTGTCGTGCATTAATTAGGCTGTTAGCGAGCCAATGGAGCAATATGCATTGTGCTGCGAATTGGACCATGCAATTATTTCAGAAATATCAAGGAATTGCCTTAAAGGCCTATTCAGTATGCATTCGGTGTCCATTTCTCCAGGGCCCACTTTGTTTTAGTGCCCAGTTCCCAGTTCAGATGTATTATATATAATCTATTTTGGCGAGGTATATTGTATCGGCAGTTTCAGTGTTTTCATATGCCTAATACATCTCCCAACTATTATACATTTTGTCTTGGGATATCATACATATATAGTTATAATTATGTTGTGCCTAGTCTCACACTCACAGATAATTTGCATTTTAAATTGTGGTCAAATTTAAGCCGAGGTTTGAATGCGTAAAAGTGGAGAAACATCTCATCTAATGCCTCCACTATCTTTTAAATTACACATTTGATATAATATCATAGTCCAGTTGCTATAGCATGAACAAACCAACTGCTGTTACACGACGAAGCAAACATAAACAGACTGCAGTCCTCGGATTTACAAATAAACTCACATCTCAAATATTACCTTTAAAATTGTCTTCTAAAAACTATTACAGTTTGTATGGGTTGTCTGGTTTATATTTTAAAAGTGGGGGTCGAGTTCATGCATATAAGAAAAAAGGTTTGGAGAAACAGATGCTCAAGGGAAAGGTCTTCATGACGGCCTGTCTATTTAACCATTATGTCCATATGATGTAGCAGCATTAGAGGTATGCCATATAGGCTATAGTCTCAAATATAGCCTAAATAATATTAATAATAATAATAATAATGTTATTAGTAGTAGTATAGGAGTAGTGACATATACTGCAATATATACATCGCATTTCTTAGTAGGCCTATTACTGCACTATTATCATTTTATTATTATTAATTGTGAAGCAGGTTTAAGCGAGTGCCGCTGAACTAATTTTGAATTAATTATCCGCGACTTTTCTTTACCTTATCAATGCATTTATGAATGTTGTCGTAGGCTATTGTTTACAATCCACCAGGAACTAAAGTGAATAGATTAAAACAAATAATAATAATACGCCACACCAGACAAGGAAACAACTCCTCTGTAAACGGCTGTCTGAAACAACGGGACAAGAAGAGCACGCTGACAGATAACTATTAGTGAAGGTCAAGTTCTATAGCTATAATATATAGTTGTGTTGCTGACTGTCTGCGAGAGATGCATTGTTTTGTGTGTGTAGGCTACGGTCCCCAGGGGCACGGCAGAGAATTGGTGACGAGTGAGAGCTTTTCAATACACTGATATCCTCAACCCTCTTCCTCCCATTATTGTCTCCACCAGCCGAAGGCTGAGGGAGAGTATGTTTTCCCCTCCGTCCGTCCGTCCGTCCGTGCGTCCGTGCGTCCGTGCGTCCGTGCGTCCGTGCGTGCGTCCTCACAGTTTGTGAACAGCTAATCTCAGTCACCGTTGGCCCGATCGCTGCCAAACTGAGCACACACACTCCCTGGATGCCAATCTAGAACCTCTGCCCCACATTTTTCAAATCAGCCTCATGGTGGCGCTATAACAGGCCGATTTGTGTGGCCTGGTTGTTACCAGCTAATCTCCGGCGCCGTTGGCCCGATCGCTGCCAAACTGAGCACACACACTCCCTGGATGCTAATTCAGAACCTCTGCCCCACATTTTTTAAATCAGCCTCATGGTGGCGCTATAACAGGCCGATTTGTGTGGCCTGGTGGAGACCTGTGCTCGGAAGAGCACTGCTTCTAGTTGCCTCTGCAAGACACAACATAAAAGTCCTCAGTGTAGCTTTGAGAGAGTGAAAATGTACTTTTAAATGTCGAGTTTCTTGATCTCATCCCACTGTTTTGATAAGAGCGCATTGTGCATAGGCCATAGGGTATAGGCTATATGCCTTTCATATTATAGGCCTTAACTGGGCTAATTATACGTACACAATATAGCTGTATAAATGCAGGATTCATATTTGATCGCTTCGTTTTCAAAGCTTTAGGTCCCATTAAGGGTTTGGTCGTGGTGTAAAGTAACTAAGTGGATTTACTTTAGTACTGCATATACAATTTTGAGGTATCTGTACTTTACTTGAGTATTTCCAGCTTTTAGTATCTAATTCTAATCCACTACATCTCAAATACAAATATTGTAACCTACTTTTACTCCACTACAATTATTTGAAAACTTTAGTAGTTACTATTAGCCCTATTTTACCTATAGGCTGTTTGAAAATAGCCGAACTACAAGTTTGTAGATCTGCTATTTTCAAACATTTGTGTACTTTTACTTTTGGTACTTTAAGTAGGCCTACATTTTGAACACTTTCTTACTTTTACACAAGTACATTTTGAATTCCGGACTTTTACTTGTAACAGAGTATTTCTACATTGCAGTACTGATACTTTTACTTAAGTAAAAAATGTGAGTACTTTTCCACCACTGAGTTTGGCATCGATACAGGCTGGTGCTCAGTCAGTGAGGTCTCGACAACACTCGACTACACTTTGAATTCCAGACTTTCCAGTAAGTAACAGAGGACTTCTAAATTTCCGTATTGTTAAGTAGGCTAACATTTGAGTACTTTTCCCACCACTGGTAGAAATACAATATTCATATTTGATATCGCTTGGTTTTTCAAAGCGTTAGGTCGCCATGAAGGGTTTGGCATCGATAAAGGACTGATTCTGCAGTCAGTGAGGTCTCACACAACGTGCATAGCGCCGTGAGGTGTAACCGTACGTTCACCTTGATGCAACCGCAGCACCGGAACAGCTGTCAAAAACACACAGCCATCATTTCTCCTCTGTACTCTCCTCTCTCTGCCCCCCCCCCCCCCCCCTCCCCTCCCCGCGCGCGCGCACACACACACACACACACACACACACACACACACACACACACACACACACACACACACACACACAAACTAAAAAATTAAAGGGGACGTTAGTATTAGAAAACGTATAGTGTAAAGATAAAATTATTGTTAAAAAAAAGTTAATTATAGGCCTAAAGGTATATGCCACAAGCAATACAATTAAACGTGTTTACGCAAACAAACAACATGGTTATACCTTTACTGTGAGATTTGACATCATGTGTGTACAGAAATCAATCAGTAATGGAAGATTTTTTTGTGAAATAATTTGTTTGTTCTTCCATAATTTTATTTTGCGTATAGTATATTATGTGAAAATAGGTCTGCATAAGCAGGTGGTTTTGTTTTAGCCCTATATGTGTAGGCCTTTTTAAATAATTGTATTGCTACTATATCTCCCGTTGAGTTGCCCAACGGAAGACTTGTAATGAAAAGAAACAGAAATAAGCTTGTAATGTAAGAAACACAGCGTTTAATGATGATAAACAGACATGGGAGTTGAAGGATCGTTTCAAATGAGAGACACTTTATATGCAACTGGAATCAAAACAAAACCCGATTCTGTGCGTCAGTGCACGGTGCGTGAAAGCTATGTTTTAATTGAACTGGATATAGGCTATCAGTTATGTGTTCTATTTAAAGCCATATTCAAGATGAAATGCTGCAGTTAATATCACCGTTGTCAGCATCTCTAAGTGTGGAACACCTTAGCAACTTCACTTTATGAAAGGCGATTCACAATTAAACATGGGCACACAGACCTATGTATTTAAAAAATGCATTTCTCGGCTATTTTCGGGGAATATATTTGATGTACAGGTAAGAGAGGGAGTCTCCAATAAAAAGTTAATGTAAGCCCAATATTAGTTCTAAATATATTGCACTTTTACGCATATTACGCAAAATGTGTATAATCCATATAGTGCATTATCTCCACTCTCCAGAGCTAGTTTTCATCAAGCCTCCTGTGCGCAGAGAGAGCATGGCGGCGAGGCTGAAACTGTGTGTATACATTAATGTTTTGTAAACAGTGAGGAGATAAGGGCTCGTTTGAAAGACAAGTGTATTGTAAACATTTTTCTAAAAATAATAAATAGCAACGTTTTAACAATAAATTATGTTTCAGCAAGTGTAACTGGCGTCTGGCCCAAGCATGAAAAGTGAAGTCTTTTTCGTATTCAAAATGTTTTTGCTCTGTCGACTTCGTAAAATAAGATATAGAGTGAATTCCCAAGTGTATGCTAACAAGTAGGCCTAATAAATATAATAAAAATAATAATAATAATAATATTTTATTTCGATTTTTAATTTGTTTGGGAGGATCACAATTCGTGTCATTTTTTATTTATTCTTAGTAATATTGCGTTGTTGCCTATAGGCAAGTGAGAGTTACTATAGTCGGAAACCAATGAAGTTGTTATGCACGAACTTGAACATTTCCGTCGCCCCGTATAGTGCCGAATAACTTTGACACACACACACACACACACACACACACACACACACACACACACACACACACACACACACACACACACACACACACACACACACACACACACACACACACACACACACAGTCAGAGCAGCCTATATTATGTGGTGGTGCGCTCGGCGCGTCAAGACGCATAGCCCTGTGTGTTTGTTGTGCGCGGGGCGCGGCAGGTGTTCAGTTGAGCAGAAAGGTTGACAGTTCAGCCAGTCGGCTGGGAACAATAGGCCTGCATGCAGGATGTCCCCGCGGGGCTGCGCTCAGATAAGGCAGCACCAGGAATCCATTGCTCCATATATACACACTCAAATCCTCGTGTTCATTTAACTCAGATAATGTAGGCCTATATACCGAAATGTGAACATAAATAGTCTATAATACAATATATGTATTCTTGGTAGAATATGTGACAATTTGAGGTCCATCTCGTATTTGCAATACAATAGTGCCATATCCTGTACGCATTATTTAAAACCACTGTTTTCCAAGCAGTGGTAGGGATCCATTTGTGGGTCAAGGAACAATTTTGTTCCTTGACCCACTTTCTTTTACCTTTTCTACATTTAAATTACATTTTCTATGCACATTTGTTTTTATATACATTTTAAAACAAACAAACACATCTAAATGTAAGAAAACACCAATAAAGAAGAAGTGAAATTAAGATACAAGCTTGGAACTAATTTGGGTCTCTTTTCTCTTTTGGGTCTCTCTCTACCTGAAAAGTTTGGGAACAACTGATTTAAACTCATGCATTGATTGTGAAATCCCCCTTATGAATGTGATTAATGTGAAGATGATATCCTATTCATATTAATTAATTAAACAGAATATCGACCTTTTCAAGAAAAAACGCAATGATCTGCTTCTGCAAAGACAGCTGTTTTTATTCAAATTTAACGTGTGCAAAACATTGCATTAAATGTCGTAATGTCGTTTATGGTTTATTTAGCCTATATTCGAGACGAGTGAATAGTCTCAAGAATATCTCAGTTCAAATTTCGTAATGTCTAATATTCTAAAGTTTCCTTTATTCTGCCTTGTCTCAGTCGTGTCATGTTATGCCTATTCAGCGGAACTGTGCAGGAAATGTCTCCGACTTTCTTCAAATCTTGAAGTTAAATTTGTATTTATCACAGAACATTTTTGAACTGAGATTAACAAAGTGTCAAAAGTGAGTATAGGCTGCTAGCCCTATCCTAATTCGGTTTGGTGTGCCAGTACAAATATAGCCCTGGTATTCGTCTAGTCCGACATGTGTTTAAAGTGATGAATACGTTTCTATTATTTCTCAATTATTTCTCGATGAGGTGAAAAGGTCTGGTGCAATGTGTAACTTTGTTTTCACGTGTCTTTCCTTTGAGCGCGCAGTGAATAACCGTGATTGTATCCTTTTGTTGTGCTCTCGGGAGTGACAGATTATAATCAACAAGACGAACGAGGTCAAATCATTCTCAAGCAAAGCATTTGACCCTCGCTTCTTCATTCTCCAACGCCCCTCTGCAGTGGTGGACATGTAGGCAGGCTACGTGTACGACTAGGCCTATCTGTACATTTTACTGCCTACCGTATTTGTTTTTGGATAATTATGACTTTTCACTCGACTATTTCAGATTTATACTTTTCTGACTCCACTATTTCTAGAAGGGGAAAAGCTAGCATTCATTTGGAATTGGCCACTTAAACGAGCCACAACAAGCTCACAATGCCAGTGATCATGTGAGATCTGCTATTTCCACTACATCTAATATTTATTGAACATTTCCGGAAAATCTTAAGATTTTTTTGGAAAATGTCATAGATTGATATTAAAATGTAAAACCTAACATGTATGCCTACTTTCGAGCACGTATTTTGTAGGCTACTTGTCTTTAATTCATGTGCAAGTTCGATAGGGCAACTTTCCCTTGAGTAATAGCTCATCATGACCCAAAAGTCACGGGCAAAATTAAAAAATTATTTGCCATGCAGGCTGGGACCCGAACAGCCGATCTACAAGAAAACAAGGCGTTGTGAGCTTGTAGATCTGCTATTTTCACTACTTCAAGTTCTTAAACGTTGTCTAATTTATGGAATTTCTTCAATTTTTCTTTAATTTATTAATGAAATTATCCTACTTAGAAAAATAATTGTTTGTTTTATTCATGAAAATCTTAGTTTTTTTCTTAATGTTTGAAATAATAATAATTAAAAACTAAATGTAGGAAATAGAAAATAAAGGGACCCATACAAACGTGTACGCGGCGCGACCCACAAATGGGTCCCGACCCAGTGTTAGGGAAACAGTTGAATGTTAGACCATGCAGGACTCGACAAGTAGCCTACTACTGGTCTGGCTGGGTGTCCACCACTGGACCGGGGACCGGGGTGTACCTGACTCGCTCCGGGAGGAGGAGCGCGTGTGCGTCCGCCAAGAGGTGCCCCGGCACCGCGGCAGCTGCGCACGACAGGGCACCGGCGAGGTGACCCTGCCGGTCAAGTCGCACGCAGGTTGCCGGTTTCCCAATGCTCGCACACAATTGAATTCCTGACATTCTTGACCATGTTTGAGATTGAAGAGCAACCGTTTCCATTTAGAAACGGCACACATCACCCGATTCACCCCGAACCCATTGAAAAGGAGAGTGGGGGTCACCAATGTTTGTTATACACCGGCTCCAAACAGGAAAATATGCACAGATTTGATTCGAACAAAATCCGGCAATTGTTCAAAATCAGCGTGAGTTTTTATTTTTTCCCTTCGTCTTTTTGCACCAGAAGTACTAGAAGTTAATTCTGTCCGTTTGTCCCATTTCAATTGCGCTACAAACTTCTGATGTTTATTTTCTTGGCGCATCCCTTGGCGAATGAATCACCAACATAATCAACTTTCACGATGATATATACGTGATGTTTTCAGAGTTTGCTGATTTCTATCTTAATGACAAGGCAGTGAAACAATAGATTACATAAAATACACATTGAACAGCTCAAAATAATTACAATCGTGTGTTTTGATACACCGTCGTTGTTGATAAACAGGAATAACACATGCATGCGCCTATGCGCGTTTGTTAGCAGGACATCTGGTCATGAAGGATACAGAAGTTCATATAATGGCTATAAATAACGGGTCTATAAATATGCCAGATGAGAAGGCTATAAATGACCGACAGGCTGTCAAGGGACGTATAACTTCATCACGCACAGACCTCTATAGCCCATTTTCGACTGCAGCTTTAGCTCCACACCACACCACACTACACCACACCACACCGCACCACATAAAAATATCTACATTTCCATTACACAAAAGTACCCCTATCGGTAAGAAACAAATTGACCCTTTTAACTGTGATTATTATACAATATACTTTTGTATTACAACTATCCTAAATTATAATACACTATAATGGATTATAACTGTGATTATAATACACAATAAAGTATTAATGTATTACTATGATAATTATAATACACTGTAATAGATTATAATAGTGGTTATAACACAATAGAATCTATTATCATGTATTACAACTATATGTGTCCCAATCTCCCCAGGAGCCAGTCATTGCAATTTTTCTCATTTTCATTTTTTCATTTCATTTGAAAGCTGGGGATCATAGCTACAAAATGATATATTGGTTGTGGAGATTGACCCAACAGTTTTGAAGATATGGCTTATAGAATGATGCCATGCTGAAATAGGACTTTTGAGATATTCAAGTTTTAAATAAATTTCTAACCTGCAATGACCTGACTCCGCCACATGGGGAGCAATCTTCAATTCAATCTTCAATTCAAAGAAGCTTTATTGGCATGAGAACACAAACGTTTACACAGTGGTGGAAAAAGTACCAACATTTTATAATTAAGTAAAAGTATCAATTCTGCAATGTAGAATCACTCTGTTACAAGTAAAAGTCCAGAATTAAAAATGTACTTGAGTAAAAGTACAAAAGTATTGGTATCCAAATGTACTTAAAGTACCAAAAGTAAAAGTACAAAATGTTTGAAAATAGCAGATCTAAAAGCTCACAACGCGTCGCACCGCAATGCGTTGTGAGCTTGTAGATCGGCTATTTTCAAATAGCCTTGGTATAACATAGGGCTAAAGTGGTTTATGTATGTTTTAAAATGTAGTTATTGCTCTCTAAAAAGATAATGCCACAACAGCATCTCAAGCATTATTGGGCTAAATGTAAAGACGCTACGCTGCGCCAACCGTGAATTCAACACAATCTGCTGTTACGCAGTTTAACCAATTTGCTACATACGTCTACACAAACGGTCAGATTACAAAGATAAATTGCTTAGTGAAGGCTCACAGATGTCACCATAGGGTACGCTCCAGCAGAATGTCCCGTAATGATCGTATTATTTAATGAGGAGCATTTTAATCCGATCGGTCGTCGTTTCCTTAAAAAGGTATTAATGTATCTAAGTGCAGTACACACCTCGCAACCGATGGGGTCGCATGGCTGAAAAACAACAGAAAATGGCATCTGATCGGATTAAAATGCAGTTTATTAAACAATACGAAAGATACGGGTAATTCTGCTTGAGCGTACCATACTGTGACATCTGTGAGACTTCAGTAAGCACGTTATCTTTGAAATATGAAGGTTTTTGTAGACGTACGTAGCAAATAGGATTAACTGCTCAACACGAGGTTGAAGTGAATGTATTACGTGTGCAACAGGGCTAACTGTGCTAAATGTAGCATAATCAGTGTTTGTGTAACTTCATTCAGAAGGATTATTTGACCTGATAATAAAACACAATCTACAGGCTTAACCGCCTCGCGTTGTGAGCTTGTAGAAGAGAGCAACAATAGAGTTGGGTCACGTTTTATTTGTTTATAGCCTGCAGCTAGCGCTGCAGCTAGCGCTAGCTAACGCTAGCTAGCGTTAGCCGTTAGCCACTCATAGCCAGTCAACCAGAATAGTCTACTCTAAAGTCAACTTTCCGACGGCGAGTGAACGATTGCATTCCATCCATGTTTTCTTGGCTGTCAATTTATTGTCCAAAAAAACAAACACCCTGAACGTTAGAATTAGATAGTTTAGGACGACACTGATCTATTCAATGCTAAGCTAACTCAGTGACAAAGGAAGCTTCCGCACCGGAGCATACGTCACAGACGTCTCCAGGCCGCTCCAGGATCATTTCACCAGCGTAGAAGAAGAAACAGCGGAAGTCAAGAACGGCGGAAGAATAATAAATAATAATACACAAAATCATACATTACGTGGTTAATAATTGTTCATTTGGAACACACGTGGCATTAAATTAATGGGATAAATACTGTGGGTTGCTTCGCTAAGTAATGGAGTCCCGATATTACCGCATTTGGCTACAAACGGCTAACAAAGGCTGGCTAGTTAGCATTTTAGCTAATATAAACTGGGAGGACTAACAGAATTATGTACCGATCTCTCACATTAATTAAAAAAAGTCTTATTTACATGCAGAGTTAAGCTCTGGCGTTTAAGTGAAATGTAGCCTAGATATTATGAGATGCTGTTGTGGCATTAAAAAAAAAAGAGCAAAAAAAAAAAAAAAAATCATTTTGGCTACAGGGAATAATGACAGTCCCCGAGATGACTAGCTGCTGGGGGTGCTGGGACACATATCCTGGTGGTCTAAATGAAAAGTCAGTGAGTGATCAGTCATTATGAAGTGTTTGGCCCTGTTTGGCCTAGCTCAGACCTACTCTAGACTGGATACTTTTTAGTACCATGTTTAGTACCACTTTCACACCACTCTACCCAGGTCCTTGTAGTGGAAAACCTGGCACAAGTGGGCGGTGTGGTGTGGAGTGGGGTCTGTGGAAAAGGGGCTTAAGTGCCCCGCCACAATGGGGCCACACTAATGTCACCATGCGCAAAAGCGCAAAAGTGACGCACCATACGCAGTTATACCTATACACACTAACACACTCTCCAAATATATATATAGGCTAATAAATAAATAAATAAATATGCGGGGCCATGCAGCCGCCAAGTTCTGGGACTCCAAATAAAAGACGAATGTGATAAATGTCATAAATCAATAAGGCCTACGATTTAGAACTCATTCATGGCACAATTACAACTGAGCATAGGCCTATGTCTGTTTTCTGTATTAGCCAAGTAATTCTTACATGAAGTCTACTTTTTTTTTAAAGGAGATGCATATAGAGGGGAAAAAGCAACAGACACATGGAAAAGTCAAATAATGTGTAAAAAAGTATGCGTAGCGTTCTTGTAAAACAATAAATAAGCCTTTTTGGAAATCTGTCTTTAAATGGCAAAATCCACCCGTCCCCATTTCTCAAGGATGTCATAAGTGGAAGATGATCCACTCTTTTCAGCTCCATATAAGTTATGCAGGCTATTTACTGCAGCCTATATGATCAAACAATTTAATTTCATATTTAACACTATATAGGCCTGAGCTAAATCCAGAGCAAGTTTTGAATGCTATAGATTTTAGGCATATACATTTACTAAGTAAGGCCATTGCACCAATGCAGTCGATACAACCAACTTCCTCCACTCCTGATGTCATGATTCTAATTTCATAGGTGTTGTCTATGGGTATGGCGTAGTATGTGCATAGGCTTATACTCTAAACATATCTGAAGTTGTCCCTTATCTGTGCCCAGCCCTACCTTTAAAAATATCTCACAATCTGTCATGTGAGTGTTTTACCTCTGGATATAGCGGAACTGGCCTGCTTGTTGTACTCTAACGGGAAATGCGATAATCCACTTCCATTCCCTTGATTATGAACTCTAAATTGCTTTGTCGGGTTTTAAATGGCAGTCCTTTTCCCATCGTGCATTGATGGGGTCTATTTTTAAACCTCTTCCCGTCTCGTCCCTCTAGAAAACTTCCGCAGGCTTGGCAAGTAAACTATAATAAGGAGCACTCTCCTCTTCTCGTGTTAACGTTCCAATTAATCAAAGATGGAACCAAATTCCCACAGGAAACATTAAGGCCCAGCACCTGTTCTACATAGTGCATATTGTAATTAAATGCTATAAAGCGATAGCCAGAAGTTGGCTTCTGGGGAATGTGTGAGACATGCCACACTGCAGTTATTGCAGGCCAGTAACACAGACCACAAACAACCATTAAGATGTTCATGTAATGAAAATGACCTTTTTGGCCAACCCAATTTGTAAAATATCCTCTCACTCAATTTGTTAGTTCTTTGCCCATAGGTCAACAAAAAGCGGAATCAGTGCCAACCTCTCTGAGAGACTGTTTGCCATTTAATAAGGAGCATTCTGTTCTTGAGACACAGTCCTGAAGGTTTAATGAAAAGAAGCTGCCATTGAGAGTTCTATGCCATTGGGTTCGGTACAAGTTGAAATGCATTCCAACGCATTTATTGGCCTCAAATCAGGACGTTTCTGAACTCATTCTCGCTCACTATTGGCTTAAACACACACATAATATGGGGAGTTTGGCTTAAGCCTGACCCTGGCTGGGCCTGCATGCCCAGGTCTGCATGCCAGGCCCATCTCGGGTCACGTCTCAGAACAGTTCAATTCCAGCCCCCATGAATGCATTTCTTTAAAGCAATTTCATACCTTTTGACGGAGGGCTCACAATTAAATAAATGATTATATTTTGATATCCATAATTATACGCATTCACATGAGGTCTCCTTTGAAGTCAAACATGCTTTGTATTACACGCTTAGGCTCCATGATGAGATTATGCAGAGTGCAGGTTTGGATTGAGTTAGGATACATTAAATAAAGTAAGAGGAGAATAACTCTGTAATGGAAGCATGCTGGACCCAGGGCTGCATTACGTAGGCCGCTCGCTTTGAGCTCAGCTTATGTTTAGCAAATTTCAGACAATGAGAATGTTATGAGGTTTGTTCTGAAAGGGAGTGCCTTTAACCCCTGACTTACCTTGTAATAGGTCATAGACTCATAGTGTATGACATAACCTTGCTCTCTGTGTTACAGACGAGATACGTCAGACCACATTCTTGTGGCTTGAGGGCAGTAGTTTAGAGTACAAATCTCAGACAGAGCCACCTTAATGCTTCAATCCGGTTCTAATCGGGCTTGTTAAACTTCAGCAAGGCCACTGCCTACAGGCTACAGGTACTATGTATCAAGTGTGTCACACTGTGTACACCACTGACAACTGACATTCAAAGAGTGATGAAATAGGAAGCAATAACTGCTCTGCTTCACAACTGATGCCCACCCTCAAAACACTCATAACACTCAAAACCAGCTCTGATATGATATGGGCACAGCCATCTGCTGTGCATGTGCTGCCCTCTTGTGTCATGGGGAAAAAATGTTAAACAGGAATAGATGCAGATGCAGTGAAGTTGAAATCAGAAGGAGGCAAGTCACTCAATGCTTGGTACTGGTAGAATGAAAGGCTCCCTGCACATTACAAATCCGCTGTGTTGATAATAATGTCTGCATGTAATGTCCTTACAGCAGGGGTTTTCAAAGTGGGTGACGGGGCACCCTGGGGTGCCGTGATGCCAGTCCAGGGTTGCCGCGAACCTTCCCCCCAGAATAGGCATGCTGGGGTTCAAGTGGTTAAACGTCAAGTTATTTTCAGTCAGTTCTGATGGAAATGGATATTTCTCCAATATATATTAGAGAAAAAAAAAATCTAAAATTCTAAAATTAACAGTGTAATTCAGGGGTGCCGTGGATGAAAAAGTTATGGGGTGCCCCGAGTCAAAAAAGTTTGAAAACCCCTGCCTTACAGTGTGGTATATAGTATGTTATCTGATGAGTACCCTTGTCTATACGCTCTTTATGATATCACCAAAAAAGTGAATATGAAATTAATCATGTCAAAATGTCAACAGTTTATTATCAAATGTTTACATACGTTTTCTGAAAGCATACCTCATATTCTCAGAACCCGGCTTCACACGAATCCAAACCAACTCCACAAATCTCCTGCGGAAAAACAACAACAATGTTATGTCTACAGAATTTAGTGTTCAAATCACACTCACACTCAAACACGCGGGAACACCTATCACTAGAATATACCTTTGTTTATAAGGCAATCCAAGTATATCCACCAGGATATATTCACTTATTGTTATTTGCTATGCTCCCAGCACTCTCACTCTCACCAACTGTCCCCAAACCTGGCACCTTGTGAAAAAGGGCTTTTATTCATGCTGCTCCCGCAGTTGGAATTCATTACAAATTGATTTAAATCTTGGGGAACTAGAATCATTAGATGTTTTTTAAACAATGTTGAAGAAATGGGAGGCAGTAAAATCAGACTGTCAAAGGTTTTACTTTTTTTGTTAATGTATTTTGCTATTTGATCCTGACTTTCGTTTTTGGCTATTTTATTGATAAATCCTGATCTGTTGTATATTATGCAAATTGTACGTTTTGAAACCCCACAAAGATTTGTATTTCCTCCCATTTTTATTTGTTTTCTTGTAGTTTTTAGTTTCTTGGTTGTACTAAATGTGTAAATGTATGAAGTATGTGTATGGGTGTGTGTTACTGTTGTTACTATGAGTATGTATGGTTATGTGTTTTGCGGAGTTCATTGATTCTCATTTTATCTGTCAGTAAAATACTATAAAAAAGGTTATGAAGATTTGGTTAAAGGTTACATAAATAAAAAAATATGAATAGGCATTTATTGAACACTGATGTGCTCAATGTAAAACAAAAACAATGTATTATTTATGAATGGAAGATAAATGCCTTATACTAGTATAGAGATATATTGCCTGTAGTATGTTTAGTGTATCACGTCTGTTGTAAAACATCTTTTTGCATGCTTTTATACTCAAATATAACCCACAAATATATTGTTTAATTCTTCTTCTTCTTTTTTTTATTCTATTTTCCTTTCCTTTAACCCTAACCCTTTTTTTTTTTTTTCAAGATTAAAGATCTTTTGCTGTTACATAATACAAATAGCCTACACAAGAGTACAATTGTTTGGTTTCAGTTCCTCAACATTGTAGCATCAATAACAACAATAAAGATATAATTAAGAATAGCCTCAATAGTAATTAAAGGTAAATACAAATGCAATGTGTTGTGAGATTGTAATCAGCCATTTTTCACAATTCTTGAAAAATTGTTAAATTAAAAATTAAGACTTAGGTGGTTATATAGACTATAGTTGTATAAACATGTTGTAAAGAAAGGGTGGCACTAATAAATATCCGGTGTGTTCAATATGAACACACAAGATTGTATTCATGAAGACTGTGCCAAATGTAGAGAATTGTGTGTAGTGTTTTGAAAAAGAATTGTTGTTTCTGAGAGCAATCTGAGTGTAAATAAGGAAATGTCAAATGTGCTTTAGCAGAAGTGGTTTAAGGGTTGGTACATGAGTTAGAGGTTGTGGTCACTGTGTCTCAAGTAGTGTTGGTGTGTAAACAATTGAGATAGACTGTTAGACTGTGCCTTGCAAAGTATTCAGATCCTTTAAGAGTTCTGAATTATTTTCTGGATTACGAATTTTACATGTTTACAATCTGCATTTTTATTGCATACTCATTATGGTAAAAATCCAATTTCATCATCCAACAGTCTTATGGACAATTCACTGGCTTTCAACCATGAGAAAACAAAGTTTATTTCTATTCTACAGTCTCATTATCATTATCATTGAAGATCCTAAAATCAGACCTATAGGACACATGGAGTGAGACATTTACTCCACTTCTCATCCGTCTGTGCTATATAGACGCAGACAACTACAGGTTAAGATTATACACAGAGGCCACGATAATAATTTGACGCTATCCCGGATTCAACCAAATGTAACTGACTCAAGCATTCGCAAAGAGCTCAAAACATTTCCCTATCCGAGTGGGTCAGATTTTGATTTTGGGTAGTTAAGTTGAAGAGCAAAAAAAATACATTGATAGATATAATAGATTGGGATCACTTATCTGTGATAAGAGAATAATCTCTGCAAACATTATGTCAATAAGAAAGTTTGATTAATCAAATAATATCTTTAACACCCTAAACGTTTTGAACTATGGTCCTGTCTCAGGCTTGTCCCATTTTGGTCTGAAATCGTCAGATCTCTAATCAACAGTTTTATGTTACATGAAATCGTCAGATCTCTTAACACAGTACGAGACTACCGTTATTCCCCAACTCTCTCTTGGCCTTGTTTGGTGTGCGTCCCTCAGCAGCCTATAACCTCTTAAGTCATACATAACAGGGCGTCAGCTTTACTTGCTGTATGTTCCCTCAGCCCATGTCCCTCAGGATTGGGGCTAGGTTTGGTGTTAGGGTAGCCGGGCAGGAGTAGAGGTTGGGGTTAGGGCGGGGGTCAGCAACCCGTGGCTCTAGAGCCGCATGCGGCTCTTTAGTGCCACCCTAGTGGCTCCCTGGAGCTTTTTCAAACATGTATGAAAATGGAAAAAAGATGGGGGGAAAAATGATTTTATTTGTTTTAACGATTTTTTTATCGTCACTGTCGGGCAGAAACCTTGTATCTCCAAGTTTGAAATGTGTATGTTTTTTTACGCAAAGTAAAGCCCTGCTTCATCATACAAGACTCAAGACTGACGCACAAAAGTAGTGAAAACAACCGATCTACAAGCACACAACGCCTCGCGGTGCGAGGCGTTGTGTGCTTGTAGATCGGCTGTTTTCACTAGTTTAGTAAAATTTTTAAATGATAAATACAAAACGAAGTTTTGGACATACAAGGTTTCTAACCGACAACGACGATATATAAAGCTTTTATAATTTTTTGCGGCTCCAGACAGATTTGTTCTGGGTTTCTTTGGTCCAATATGGCTCTTTCAACATTTTGAGTTGCCGACCCCTGGGTTAGGGTTAAGGCTAACGAGGGCTGAGGGAACAGACACGCTCCCCTCATGCAACATGCTCTTGCCTTTGCCACCTAAATAAATAACACAATGATTACAGTAAAAATCGTGTGGGAACTAGTACGGGTCTTTCGAACCACACTCAGCTTGTTTGAAAGATTTTATTTTATTTTTTATTAAGATTGGTCTTTCCTTTCAGATTTTTCTTTCTTTTGCACACAAATATTCATACTTTTGAATAAATTGTGGTGAAGAAGTTTGCTCCTCTCAACCACTTTAGCAGATGCTCATCCAGAGTGACCTACAGTACAAGTGTGAAATCAGAGTAAATGACAAGGTAGAAAGCTGGTAGAAAGTAACACCGGTAGAATGCAAAGAGAGTAGTGCCTCAAACAAAGAAACCATGATACCATGTAAACATCAGACCTAGCATCTGTCTAAACAGCATGCCATCTAAATTACCTTCTTAACATTTATGGTTAAGCCAAACAACTCTAAATGACTATCCTGGGGGAAAAGTAAAGCCAACAAAGATATGCATAGTATAACTAGAAGCAGTGCTCTTTCGAGCACAGGTCTCCGCCTTTTGGACAAAATCTGTATCAGGGAGTGTGCGTGCACAGTTTTGCTGCTATTGTGCCAACGGTGCCAGAGATTAGCTGTTCACAGACGGAAGGACGGACACACACCAAAGGTCTCCCCATGCCTTTCGGCCTGGCAGGACGGACACACACCAAAGGTCTCCCCATGCCTTTCGGCCTGGCAGGACGGACACACACCAAAGGTCTCCCCATGCCTTTCGGCCTGGCAGAGACAACTAGCATCTATCAAAGAAAGGTGCCTAGAAGGGATACAAGCCAAGGAGAGAGGAATGCTGTCATCCAATCCCAGACACGGTACAACAACTCCACCTTCAGGCCACCCATGTGTTTGGACTGGTTTGGAAGAAAAGGTGCCAGCCAGGTACAGTTGTAATATCTGGTCACAGCTAATAGATCACAGAACAATCACTATAATCCTATGGTTAAATATTGTGTAACCTCATACTGCATTGTCTTATTAGTAGTTATCCAAAAATGCAAGAAATTATACACAAATAGCTTGACTGCTTGACCAAATGCCATTCAGGTTTCACACTGGCCCCCTTTTCACCAAAATAACTTTGGTTCCGTTCTAGATCCTTGGAACCTTGGTGTTTTCACAGAACCAGCCACAAACCGGCTTGCGTTTCCACCAGTTTTTTGTCACATTATATACACATAGGTGAAATTCGACCTCTGCATTTACCCAACTAGGAGCAGTGAGCAGCCATTGGATTCTACAGCACTCTGGGAGCAATTAGGAGTTATGAGTCTTTTAAGGACACACTCAGCTATGGCCTCCCCAGGCCTGGTCAGCAATGTGTCGAATATGACCGGGTCAAAGTGTCCATTTAACAGGGGAAATGCAATTAGCCAGTAGCTATGCCCCTCCCAAAAAGCTTTTGTCCAATGCTAGCTTAGAATAACTTCCTTCTTGCCAAGGTTTGCCTTGGCAACAGCCTTGGCAAGCTGCCGGTTGCTAAGCTAGCATTGGACAAAAGCTTTTAGGGGAGGGGCATAGCTACTGGCTAATTGTCCCCGAGATAAATGACGCCTCGGTATACTCCCAGAGGGAGTGGAGGAAGTTGAGGGAGTGGAGGAAGTTGCTCAGGATAAGGAAATCTGGAAGTCTCAGTTGGAACTGTTACCCCCGCGACCCGATTCCGGATAAGCGGTTGAAGGTCAAAGGCAGTTACAGTTTCACTTTTCTTTGTTTTTATGTGTTTTTTTTAACTTGCCTTCGCCACCATTTTATTTATATGGCATCTGCATCTTCCAACCTGTAGAATAGTGACACGCCCACTTTGGTTCCCTGTTTAGGGCAAAAAAAAAGTTTTTTTTGTTCCAGTTCTGAATCAACTTTTAGGGTTCTGAACCAATTTATTTTCAGTGGAAACACTCAACACGGTTCAACCCCCCCGGCCACAGATTGCAATATATCATGTTGTTTGTTCCCCCCTGATTTTTTTCTTCTTTTTTTAAATTATTTTTAGTTAACTGATATTCACCAATCTTACATAGTGTATCTAAACTAACCATAATAATGTAACCAAACGGCTCTATCCAACAATATCTCAGATGTGAGCCAATGAATTCCAGATGCTAATGAACCCCACGATCACTTCATCGTTTTCTTGTCCTTAAACTCAGACATGTCTCTGAAAATAAATAGTTCTGGCAAATTATAGGTAAATGGCTGTCACTGACATCACTAAGGGGGAGGGCCTATATACCCTCCCCCTTCATTGTTCTGGTTGACTCTGAGGAAGACTAAACGTTGAAACGTCAGTCACCCTGTCGCTACAATAAATGAACGTGCAGACCATGCAGTTGAGTGCTCCTTAATTTTTATTTGGGTAGTCATTTTTGAGTCTTTTTGATATAGGTAAATACAGTATTAACCAAGTTAATGAATCAAATATTAAAGGAGCAGTTCACCCCCAAAATGACTTTTTTTCTATTGATTACTTATGCCAGAGAGACTTGAGTTCAATAATATTTTTTGTATTTGTCGCATTCCTAAGACAAAAATGTATAGTAAATGTACCCCCATTGATTCCGGAGGGGGACCCGAATGTATGGCTCTGGATGGGGACCCAAATGAATTGCACTGGATGGGGAAACCGTCAGTGTACTTTTTTAGTTTTTAAAATTTTTGTCTTAGGAATGTGACAAAAACCAACTCAAGTCTCCATGGCATGAGTAATCAATGGAGAAAAAAAATCTTTTTGGGGGTGAACTACTCCTTTAACCTAATTCCAAAAAGATTTAAATTAGGTAGCCTAATTGTAGTAAAACATTGTGTGCAGGGAGCTACTGGCCTGTCCTACCATTCAGCACTGACCAGTTTGTTTTAAAGAAACACACACAAGATTTGTATTGTGAAAATGTTTCAAGAACATGCAAAGATTTCTCAAGATCTTTATGCTATATTAACCATCAGGGTTAAAGAGGGTTAAGATGTTTAAAGAGGTTCCAGCCTCCAGGGACCCCCTGAAACCCTCTTAAGGCTAATGGGGGTCCCCGGAGGCCCAGACCCACTGCCATAAACATCTCCCAGTCCCAGAAGGATGATGACGTAAGTAGGTTACATGAAGGTAGCCTGCTTCCAGACCATAGACCCCGCCCACTCTCAGAGTGGACTCTTTGTCTGAAATCAGGCTAACATGAAGGAGCCAGTGGCCTGAATGCGTAATGTGCGTGCATCATTAACCACCAGAGGGCAGCAAAGCTCATTATATTTCACGTAGCTCGTCCTCCTGGCTTTTCAGTCTCTCGACTGGACTCTCACATAGGAAAAACTAAGCCATACAGCCCTAAATAAATTGGGGATAATACAGGCTTTTGCCGAATATGACACAATTCGGCAAATATATTATAGGGTTAATATGTCGAGTGCATAAGCCATGGTTTATTAATGGGCGAGGTGGTGACACCGTGACAGTCACCTCTTTCCCCAAGAACGCTCAACAGGCAAAAGAGGGCACAGCTCAGCAGTGACTGACTGCCGGCATTCATCTTCAAAATCTAAACTCCAAATCGTAGCAACATTTTTCGGTATGTTATCTTTTCGCATTGAGGAGGGGTCGGATTCGGAACATTCTATTTCCGGGTGAAATCACAGCCCACAAGTTTTCTTTTTTTTTCTCCCTTCGTGCCGGCCGGCCGGCAGAGCAAAGACAGGCTGGGCTGTGCTGCTGCTGTTGTGACGCAGCGTGTAGGAGAGGAGGAAAGAGGAGGAGGAGGACGGACCGACGGGGAGAGGAGTTCATTCAGAGGAGAAGAGAAGGGGAGAGGAGGAACAGCGGCGGCGGCGGTGGTTGTTTCTGAACAACAGGAAGCACCGCAGAATCTCTCTCCACCTGCTCCCTGTCTCTCTCAGTGGAACTGACCGTTTTGACCGTTTTTATTTTATTGTATTTATGTTTTTACGTGAAAACGAACGCCGCTCAAGTCTTCTTACCGTCAGATTGTCAACTTGTTCCTGCTGCGTTCCGCGTTCCGCCGTGTATGGTTGGTTGGTCGTCGGTTGGGTTCTTCCCCAGGTTGAAGGAGGCGCAGACGGACTGAAAGGTAAGTCCCCGGTGTGGTGTGCGTTCATTGGATGTCTGTCTGTCTGTGGCTTGATGGGGACCTGCTGGGATACACTGTCCTTCACCTGCACGAGTGTGTTGTTATGTTGGGTAACGATCACTTCTTGTTGTTGTCCTGTTGCATTTCTTCCGCTTATTGTTGCATTGGTTCTCCAGGCAAGTGGGGTCCGAGGACCCCCCAGGGATCCTTGAGGAGGGAGTTCCAGGGGGTCCCTAGCAGCTAAATGATAGTTACGAACCAAATCCAAATGGACCCTTATGGGTATGTAACTCGGAGAGTGTACACACGGAACCATGGACCCGTCATTTCATTTGTTCCATTTGTACACTCAAGAGTTAAATTAACATTGCTTTTGCAGTATAAATTGGAGTCCCAGAGATAGAAATACCATTCAATGGGGGTCCGTAGCCTAATGCATGTCAAACTGGGAGTCATTGAAATTAAAATGGTTGAGAATCACTGCTAGAGCCTTAAAATCTTCTCTTATGGAGGTCCCTGGCATATCTTTTAAAGTGAGGGTCTGCGGGTCAGTCAGTTCATAAAGTTACATAAACAAAATAAAATACACGAATTTCCTCATTTTGACAAGAATGACTGCTCACTCTAAACTTGGACATTGTAAATGAGAAATTATCATAGGAATCATGGCAAAATAGGCAGGGAAGATGAAGTAAGTTTGTGAAGGTTTGATGTCTCCATGTTTCATTTTTTATTCTTTTAACAAATATAACTGAGATGTTAGCAATGTCAACAGTCTGTGGATACAGTTCAGAGTTGTAGCCTGCACATGAATGAGGATCTCTGGAGCCTCAGTCAATGAAGCTGAAGCTAGGTATTTGTTTTGGTTTTGTTTAGGATGTGAAAGAAGTCAATTGCTTTCAAACAGACGGATAGTCTCGTATGAGTTTCACATCATCATTCCTAAAGATTCTAATTAATATGTGTAAGCATGTCACAGCCCAAGCATTTGAAAACCAAACCTATATCCAATCATATAGCTTATTTACCATTAAAGGGTAGTTTTGAATCAGGCAGACATGAGATGTACATGTTACCGATCCAAAGATTGTCTCTGTTAGTTCTTATTCTAGTATTTGGCAATGCATTTTATAGGCACCCTTTCAAAACTAGTTTCACTGTTTGAGTGCAGGTTTGAGCACGTCTGGGTTTATCACAGCTACTTCTCAAGAAACACAGGACATGGAGGCATACTACTAATAAAGGTGTGTGTGTGTGTGTGTGTGTGTGTGTGTGTGTGCGCGTGTGTGTGTGTGAGAGAGAGACTGACTCAGATTGTGTGTGTGTGTGTGTGTATGTGTGGCAAGCTCTCCACACAGCCTCGTGAGTTCCTTGAAAGTCGTTCCTCTCTCTATTCAAGCCAACAGAAACTGCCCTTGGCGTGAGCTCTGAAATGGCCTGTCTGTCTTTCATGGCACACAGAAGGCCTACTGTACAGTATATGCACAGCGAACACACACTGCACCACCACCACCACCACCACATGGTGCCTCAGCAGTTAGCACTGGTTCCTCCTCACAGAAGGCCCTGGGTTCGCAACCCACCCCAGCATGTGGGCATCACCATAGATATATAATATACAGATTATGTAGAATGATACCGCTGATTGGCCGCTGCTGTTCATTGGAGTGATGCATCAATGCTTCTAATGCATGTATGCCCCATGTATGTCTAATTGTCTATTGAAGCAATTACAATTAAAATTATCAAACTCTCTGGTTGTCAAGCGATTTTCAAGCTGTTGGGTTTGTTACAAAATATGTCAGAGTTATGTAGTTATGTACAAGACAGCATCCTATATCATGTCTTGTATATACAACTTGGGCATATGTTTTGCAGTGGAGTTACTGTTGACTTTGTCTATCTATATTATATATTAAGTCTCCAGGTAACATACCAAAAGATATGCATGTTAGGTAGGTACTGCAGATGAGATGCCAATGCCTTTGATTGAAGACACTTGACTTGACATAGAGCTGGAGTTGGTCCCTGGGAGCTGGAGAATTGCGGCCCCCTCCTAAAAGTTAGGAATCGGGATGCGTTAGATGTATAGGATCAGGTCCAAGTATGGGTAAAGGTGCTTGACCATAAATACACTTTACACTCGGGGACATTGTAATTAAGAATAGTTTGATCACTATTTAATGCTTTCGTATTGAATGCTTGTGTGTAATAATAAGACAGACAGACATATTGTGTGTGTGTGTGTGTGTGTGTGTGTGTGTGTGTGTGTGTGTGTGTGTGTGTGTGTGTGTGTGTGTGTGTGTGTGTGTGTGTGTGTGTGTGTGTGTGTGTGTGTGTGTGTGTGTGTGTGTGTGTGTGTATGTATGTGCCGCGCGCGCTCTGGTTTTGTGAATCGGGAGGTTGGCAGAGCCCCAGCCACCATGTGACTAACTGTCAGTATGCCTGGCAAGGCAGTGATGTCACAGGTCAGAGGACCAGCAGGAACACTGTGTGTGTGTGTGTGTGGTTTCCCCTGTGCCACTGACCTCCCACCAGGTTCTAGGTGGGAGGGAAGGGGTTGTGTGACTGGAGGAGAGATGAATGGAGCACTTCTCACAGTCATGTGAAAGTGTGGTGGCGCTCACACATTTGTTTGTGTATCTGTATACACACTTAACACACACACACAAACACACAACACAAATAGCAGACAGTCACATGCCCATACAACTTAGAAACATTTTTCTGATTTAAAGAGCAATGTTAGCACAAGTAATCTCTCTCTTTTTATCTGTCTGTAATGGTACCTCTTGGATTTGTATCTCAGAAATGCATGACACGTGACCAGTGAAATAAATGGTGCATTTATATATTAGTGCCTTTATCCAAAGCACTTTACAACGATTGTGCAGCATTACATTCGCACACACTTTCAAACACCGATGGCGGAGGTAACCATGCAAGGCTGCTCATCGGGAGCAATTAGGGGTTCAGTGTCTTGCTCAAGGACACCTCCTCGACACTAACTCAGGGGGAGCCCGGGATCGAACTGCGGCCACACTTCCACCCCTATCTACGGTACTGTGCAACATAAATAATATCAACACAGAGTCTCAAGAGAAATCAGTAGAAATGTATCTTATTTATTACCAAAATCAAGTATTTTTTTCCCAGTCATCCATTATGCAGCTTAATTGAATGTAGATATGAATAGGCCTTAAAACACACGTCTAAAGGGACATTCACACGGAGCACTATGACAATAAAGTGGATGGCAGAGTTCACCCCGCAACTATTACAAATACAATGGTGATTGGTGAACAATATACAGTAGTTAACATTATAGTTATAGTGCTCAGTGCTGTGAACGGACCTTCAAAGCTAGACATTCGTTGTTATTGGCGTAAACATAGTGTGAATGTTGAATGAAAACAATCTTCATGTTGTCAGTGGTGTAAAAGTCATACCCTAAATGTGCTGCACTCCTATCGAGTACATACAGAATTTGATGGTCAAAGCTTTCGTTTTCTCCAACTCTTTGGTAAAGTTTCAATATTGACCGTTTGGGTTAAAAACAACAATCTATGCAACTGATCGTGGGATTTTGATCAGACAGAGGGCCTGGTTGACCACACTGGGCGGGGTCTTCTTTCAGGCCCTCCTCTGAGGTAAAGTTGGAGAACACTGATAAGGCTAACTGACGTCAGTTTACATGTTGCACGCACGCAGACTCATGCACACACACATACACACACACACACACACACACACACACACACACACACACACACACACACACACACACACACATACACACACACAGCCGACAATGCAGCTATTTACTCCGAGCCAGATTTACTCCCAAAGCAGGCCTCTCCCAAGGAACTGGGCAGGGATGAATGAAGAATCTAAATTAGTGTTTCGGTAACAAAGTTGTGTAACTGGCTCAGAAAATGTCTATATCCCCACTGCCCTGACCAAGTCCAACGGTCAAACAGGGTCACTCTCATTTTCTCTCCGAATTACGCAATATAACCACAATGTGGTCTAGTCTAGGATGTAATGAGACGGAGGGATAGAGAAAGGACAGTGTGGACGTGGACAGAGTGATGAAGGCTTTATTTGGAGAGGCAAGGTAAAGGTTAAACAACAGCAGAACAGTGAGCTACGTTTAGAAGAAGTTTTGCCAACGACCTGAAATACAAATGAGGGACATACTGTACACCTGGCCTATTTGAAATAAGCGAGTAAGGGGCGCACAGAAAGAGATAAAATCTCATTGTATATTTATACACCCATATCCAGTGGTGTGACATGGATTTTAGAAGTGGTGCCCGTCTAAATTCGTGACGTGACGATTCATGTGCGTGCATGTGAGGCGCGTGTGCGTGCAGCTAAATAAGTCTGGGCTCGCCAACCCCACGGCATCTCACTCCTGCCCATATCTAAATATTATATACTAGTAAGACGCCTCAGGGCGACATGCGACCTCGCCGTAAAGGGCGAGGTCGCGCCAATTCTTGGCCATCTGGCCAGTGATGTATATCGGACCAGTTACCCATATATGGAAACCCCTGGTACCCATATATGGCGATCCATGTACTGTATATGGTACAACCCTTTTATGCCCATACATGGAGATCCCTGTCTTCTTCTTCTTTCGTGTCTGAACCAGCCACACAGATATGGGCTGTCTTCCTCCATATATGGGCATTCCCATATGAAGTCCTGTTAGATATGGGCTTAATATTGATGACATCAGGGATCTCCATATATGGGCATAAAAGGAATTCTGTTAGTGGTTCTCATCATGACATCACAACATACAATCCCTTTTATGCCCATACATGGAGATCCCTATCTGAACCAGCCATTGCAGAGCTTGCAGATTCACTATTTCTGGCAAAGAGATAAGATGTTGTAGACAGAAAAAAGTGGTCCAAGTACAGGGACAACTCGGATCCAGTTTACCAAGAATAGAGCATTGATTCTCAGTACATTTGGTTCCATTTGTACACCCACAGAGTTAAATTAACATTGATTTTACAATATAATTTGGGGTCCCAGAGATAGAAATGCCATTAAATGGGGGTCTGTAGCCTATCATGCATGTTAAACTGGGGGTCCTTGAAAATAAAATAAAATAAAAAGTTTGAGAACCACTGGTCTAGAGAGGGTTTAACAACTTGTATTATAGCATATGCATTGATTGATTCCCAAAAATGAGGAACAAAGTGTGTACCTTATCAGTTCAATAAGGGACACGTCTTTTAGTTTCTAAATAAGGGACGGTTCCATATTTCAAGTGACGGTTGGTAAACATAATTAGAAGCCTGCTGGAATGCTGAGCAGAGCACATGTAAGCCCTAGCTTAGCTAGAGCTTATTGCTTATTGCTATGTAGCTAACTCATGAAAGCTGTGATAATCAGCCATGTGCTGGAAAATACCACTGTACACGGTAAAATCTGGAGTGTTAGTTGAGCTGTTTGTGCCAAGATGTAGGCGATATCTAGGCCAGATATAGGCCACGCTTCAGTTTACTTCAGGGCCCAGACATTTTTGGGGAACCAGACAAAGCCAGATGTTGGAGCTCAGCTCCTTCCAGGAGCACCGCTCAAAAATGGAGCTACATGTCATAAGTTTGTTGTAAAGGAAAATGTACTTAAATGGCTCCATAATTGACACAGCTGATTTAGCTATATGTGACGCATTCTATAGAATAATATTAAAACGTAATAGCAGTTTCTGTCTCACTGATTGCCTGCTGAGCTCTCTTTGTTGGAGGCCTCATCTGTAGCCAGTTGACAGCCACGTATAACGGTGTGATGATTGAGGGATTTACAGAATATACAAATGTGTTAATTTAACTCTTGAGAGTGTACAATTGGGGCCAAATGGACCCCTACCGGTCAACTGACACTCAGGACTTCACTGTACTGAACCCTGTTCACCTTTTGATGTGATTGGGGTTTCTAGTGCAAGTGTTTCTCTTGGAACAGAACATGTGCATGTATTCAATTCAAACTGCTGTCAAGCACCATCCTCTGTCTGTTCAGAGTGACTCTGTCTCTGTCTCTGTCTCTGTCTCTGTCTCTGTCTCTCTCTCTCTCTCTCTCTCTCTCTCTCTCTCTCTCCAATTCAGTTTAAAAACACACGTTTACAATTTCAAAGCAGGTGTAAATTAAATACCTTTTAATTGAAATGTATACAATTAAAAGGAAGGCCTACTAGAATAATGCAATGTGTGAACAGAGCTGTAACATTCTAACTTTGCAATCAAAAATATGTAGAAAATGTTTCAACTTTCTTGACTTTCGTAATCACGTAATCACCCCTTCACTACAGTTGAAGCTCTTGCGTAACATCTTCTCCAGAACTTATTTGTAAGGAAGCCAGGAATGGGTGTGGGCTTGTGTGTATATGTGCATGTGTGTGCTTGCATACTGTATGTTCCCAGTGTGTGATGCAAGGCTATGCGTTCTCTCACTATGCCATTGCCCCATCAACCTCTCCCTTTTTCCCATAGTGAAGTGAGTGAAAAGAACGCACACTCTTTGTATTCACTGCATCAATTCAGTGAATACACTGCATCAATAATGGCTAATCCACATGTCCATCATGTAGCTCACTATAAATAACACATTTTTCTTAGTTGAAAATCAGTTATTTGTGTTTTTTTATATGGGTGAGGTTATATATCGTGAGGTTAATATCATTCTTCCTGCTGAAGAATGAACCACGTTGTGAGCTTGTAGACACCACGTAGGTCAGGTATTTCTGCAATTCTTTTAAGAGTTTGAAAGTATAAAATAGGGCTTAAGTGATTAAAATCAGGAAGAAAAAAACCCACTTATGCCATATATCACAATATCAAGAGATGCAAATTCCAAGACGATATCTAATCTCATATCACAATATCGTCATGATTATCGACATGTTGCCCAGCACTAGGCTTAACCTGGCAATACGTTGCACTGCTGTCCCAACGTGTATTGAAAAGCTAACATTGAATATATCTGTGGAGTAGAAAGTGAGAGGAGAGTGCCCTTCTTGCCTGACAGGCCATGGCCTGCCAAGGAATGCAGGAGGAGAGCAGGAGGGAGATAGTGATGAGCAGGGAGGAAAGGATGGTAGGCAGGCAGGGAGCATAGCACAAGGATACAGTCATACACATCTGAGGGGAAATGAAGTGCGCCGTGAGATGGCAATCTTTTTACAAAATATTATTATGTATATTTTTACGGCATGGCTGTAGGCCAAGCCAAGACGTTGTCTGTACGCATGTATAGTAGGGATGGGATGATAATCAAAATCCATTATCCTGGGTGGCGGAACATTAGCCAAAAAATAGATCTAAGCTCACAAACGCAACGCGTTGTGAGCTTGTAGATCTGCACATTTTTGGCAAAGACATTTGATAGAGAGTGAAAGTACATGTACTATCAAGTACATATATTATAAGTACATTTTACCAATTATAGAGGGTTTAAGTGGTACTGAATATGCAGCTCGGCAAATAAAGGGTGAATCGATCCCAGTGCATGACGGAGGACGATATCACAATAAATTCAATTCCACGATACGATTAGTTATCGTGAGTGTTTTTATCACGATAAACAATGATATCGCTTCTCGTCCCACCCCTATCACTAGTAGCAGTACCTGTTATCAGATCTAAGTGCTTCTTAGAGGCGTCTGCATGTGCATGACATCACACAAAAGAGAACCACCTTTGATGATGAAAGAATGAAATGCCTGGGGAAGTGAAAGTGAAATGTGTGTTTGCTCAGCAAGTCTCTTACTTACACTAACATTGTTATTGTGAAGCACTTTTGTTCTTATTGGAGAAGTATTTTTAAAGATCGCTTCAATTTCCAACTGAATGACCCACAATCAGCCAGCCTGTATATGGAGCTCCTTCACCACTGAACGCAGCATTATGAGTCATTCGCAAACTGCACACAATCACATGGTAACTTAGTAAGTATTATTGATCGCTAAAATTGACTGTTGTAGACGGCGTGGCCACAGGCCAAGTTAGCCTAATTGGCTTTAATATCTCATTCCAAGATTCTTCCGGTGAGGTTTACAAGTAAATAAGACAACAAAGCTGCTTCGACTTCATTCCTAATCGTGTTTGTTTCTATTATCTAGCATTCAATAGTTGAGCCAGAGTGATGTCTTTGGGGGAGTAGGTGATTTCCAGTCTAGGAGAATCCTTCTCTGTGCCAACAAGGTGGCAGAAATCAATATTCCTAATCTGTGGGCACACTGGTGGGCTGAGGGGATATTGCAAGTGGGCGCCCAAATAATTGGCAAAAAGATTTGAATGATAATATAACAAAAAAACACAAGAATATATACGTATTCATGGTATTCTTTCTTTAAAGCCTTAAATGTGTTTTCATTGTGAATGATACCACTAAATAGGAACTTAATACAGTATGCGAGTTCCTGATCATCCAACCCAGTTGTTTGATGATCATTTAAATAAATAAATATTCTCTGAAAACGCATGCTGCTCATTCATCTGGCCACGCATATGGGCTAAGAGCTATTATTCAAAGGTGTGCCACCAAGCTTTCTCTGGAATATTTATCCCATGTTCTTCCTCCAAATTTTGGGCTTTATTGTATTACCCTGCTTGCAGCAATGCATTTCAGGGTATGGTAATCTCTCCTGTCTGTAGGGCTGTCACGATTATGACATTTTACATGATTATTTCATTTTCTCTCAAATAATTGCGATTAACGATTTAATTGAGTTTTTGTCGTTGACAATTACATTTCTGTTCGGATTTTAGGCTTTGAAGTTGCACATGGAAGATATGACACATAACCTAAATATACAAGGAAATTACTGACATATTTGACAACTTTATACTTAAAAAAGAATATGGATAGTGGAAATAGCCGATCTACAAGCTCACAACGCGTCGCGATGCGACGCGTTGTGAGCTTGTAGATCTGCTATTTCCACTATTTTTTTACTTTAAAAAAATATATGAACATTTTTCAACATGGAAACGGTTATGACGATTATGAAAAATAATCACGATTATGTCAAATGATTGCAATTAGGCGATTATGTAATAATTGTGACAGCCCTACCTGTCTGTGAACAAAATAACTCAATTCAAGGATTTTCATGAAACTTTGTAGGAATCATCAGTTGGCTGCCAGCGGAAAGATCTATTCCTGTATTTTGTTTTGGAAAGATCAAAGGGTATCGCAATTAAGGTCAAAGTGAAAATCAAGAATGGCTGGACGCATTTTCATAATTTCCACAAGAATGATCAGTTGGCTTTCCTCAAAGAGATGATTAAAATTTTAATCAAAAAGACGAAGGACACAATCCAGGCCAAGGTCAAAAGTATCTAATGAGTCATCTCAGGAATAAAGAGACGTAGAACAACGTGCGTTAGGGGAATAGACCTCTTGGTGCATTTCTTAAAATGTATTTAATGAAAACCTGATGAGACAAGATACTATGATGACGAGGGTGTCTATGGGAGGCTGAGAGTAGTTTCACGTGCTGTTTTAAGGGTGAGCAAGCCTAGGGGCTTCAGCCTCCTCTTTGTAATCTGAGAGGGCACAAAACTCCATGCTGCATTGCCATAGCAACATTCCCCAAGACCCCTGTGTGCTTGTCTGCGCCTGCTAATGACACAAAACACTCTGGAATGCATAAACACACATACACATGTTGTTTTTGACAACATTTTGTAAAGTTTTTCAACATTCATTCCATGTCCCTTTACCATAACCTATGTAACCCTATAGACAAATCCACAGAGCGCCAATCATAACTGCTACATGACAGCGCTCCGTGGATTCATCTATAGTATACCCCTACCTTAACCATAATACCTGCCTAGCAGTAACTCCTGCCCAAAGCTTACCCAATTTTGTCCCCAATTACACATATCTAATCAACTTGATTGATGTCCAAAATGTGGCCATACAGATGTGCACTGTGATTTCTTCCCCTTTACGTCTATTTCTGCCATTCTCTGTGTTACTATAATGCATTTGGCAGGAAAGCACTAACCTGGTGCGTCCAAATGGTCTATGGCCTCTGTTACTCCGTTCGTTATCATCTTCTGAACCTAAGATCACATTTTAACTTAAATAGTGAACATGCCATGGGCACTAAAAGTTGGGTGCAGAGGGTAGCTGGTATTTATTGATTATATGCCACTATTATGCCAGTGACATCACTGCTGTAGACCTTACAGTACAATTTCACTGGTGTTTCTCACAGGCACACAGAAGACTGACTGCTCAGTGTTAATGGAAGTATGGAACTTTAGCCCTGCAACAGACAGATATTTAGAGGCAATGCTGAGGTAATGTTTCCCTTTAATGACTGTGGAAGGATGTGTGCTACAGGAAGCATCTTTTTAGCACCTCATAAGGACAATGGATGGACTTAGTTTGTGTCTATTGTTTTTGCGTTTATGAATTTACAGCTAACCTTTGCTTAAGTTCACCCTTAATGCTGTGACCCCAAAAATGTGTTTTATTTGCTTTATCCACTTCCTCGAGCCATGCTGTTTTTTTTGTTTTGTATGTATGAAGACTGCTTTGCATCAGGTCCACTGTGTGACCTTCTTGGTGCATGCGTAGAATCAAACCACCAAAAGAAATCAGATGATGGTGAGTGCATGCAACAGTAATGCCAGATTTATAATTGGTAACTTGCGCGCCGTGTCACACAACTAAGTATACATCAGGCTTAACTCGAAAGATTGATAAGAAATCCTGGTCTGCTGATTTTGACCTTAATTCAACTGGTTAATAACGACGGTATACAACAAGTATCATGTAAACAAGGTGTTTGCAAAACATGATTAATGATTAATTTGCATTTCCAGTAAAGGACTGAAATTATCATGCCTCTCATATTGACATGGACATTGTCCTGTCCTTGTGGATGCCTCTAGACCAGGGGTCTTCAACGTTTTCTTACCAAGGACCCCTTAGTTGAGAGAGAGATGAAGCAGGGACCCCCACAACCTTATCATAGTAGATTCCACATAGTTTCATTGTTTGACAGCACAATCATCAGTGTATTTTGGATTCATGTCAATTTGTGTTTTCAGATATTTAACCACTTGAGCCGTCATTACCTAATAAACTTGACCTTTTACTCTGTACTTAGTCTGCTCTTTTTCCCCTCTACACCAAAACTCTTTGACGAAAATAGCCGATCTACAAGCTTTTTTTTCCATTGTGGTCCTATAGTTTCCATTGTGGTCCGAAGTGGTGCGAAGCGATGCGTTTTGAGCTTGTAGATCTGGCCACTTTGGCTATTTTTGAATTTGAATCCTGAAAAGTAACAGTTTTGGAGATACGAGGTTTCCACCCGACAGACGATTTAGTAGTCTTTCCTTGTGGTCTACTGTGGCTCTCTGCCACTGTCCATTTGTATCTCTGTATTCTCCCTCTCTCTCTCCCGCCTCTCTCTAGCTCCTGTTTCCTGTTGCTTCCGAGGTCTGTTTCTGCATTTCTATTTTCAGCCAACTACATCATCGTCATGTTCACGGCCCCGATGTCTGTGTTGTAATTATGGAATCGTGTCTTTTTTTGGGACATCTTGTCTTGATGATGACGACTGATAATTTAATTAGGATTGTAGCCATTGCATCTCTCTTTCAGTTCCCATTCTTTCTTGTGTGTGTGTGTGTGTGTGTGTGTGTGTGTGTGTGTGTGTGTGTGTGTGTGTGTGTGTGTGTGTGTGTGTGTGTGTGTGTGTGTGTGTGTGTGTGTGTGTGTGTGTGTGTGTGTGTGTGTGTGTGTGTGTGTGTGTGTGTGTGTGTGTGAGATCAATGGTGCCTCACTGAGATGAACCTTTGTTCAGCCAGTCAGGCCGAAGGTAACTGATTTACAGCATCCAAGGGAACACGCACACACACACACACACACACACACACACACACACAGTGCCATCGGTCCCACCTGCGGGAAGTCTTATAAATAGAGAAAAAAATAGGTTAAAGGTTGTCGGCGGTCTCATACACAGCCAGACGGAAAGTCTCATTTCATGGGGAATAAATTGTATATCATCACAGGTATTTAGTCAAAATCATTCATGATGTATATATATTTCTACATCCCAGCCCTACTTCAGAAAGATCTGTGCATTTGTTTGTGTGTGTGTTTGTGTGAAGGTGTTTAAATGTCACAACATGTGGGTGTATATTGTGTTTTCTGACAGACACAATGCTCTTTTGTCATCGCTGAGGCAGCCATTGACGCATGGTCTAATGTAGCGTCTCGCCCTGAAGCCAAACAGGGTTTCGTCACATTCCTTCGCGTATGTTTGTACGTTTGTGTTTTGTATTTTATTTGCCACTCATGAATACTAAATTGAAGTCTTTATCATGGAGCTCATGCTGTGTGTTAATTTGAGGAATGTGTGAATTGTCCCCGGGCGAAAGGTTGGAAGCCTTAACGCCACAAACGCAAACAACGGTGATAATTATACCAACTCCAAGTGTGGTTCGGGTAGGATTTTGGACAGCTATGCCATTGATGGAAAACAACTCCCACACACAACACACGCACACACACGCGCACACACACACACACACACACACACACACACACACACACACACACACACACACACACACACACACACACACACACACACACACACACACACACACACACACACACACACACACACACACACACACACACACTAAGCGCCATCGGGCCATGCCTCAGGGCTGTGTCATCGCTTGTTGTGACCAAGCTAAAAGACAATGGTTTAGTATTAGGACACGATCTCTGTCTCTCAGGGGGTGAAGTTATATCTGCAGCCTAAAGGCTCTTCCAGGACTTTACAACAAGCCTACTTTTCAACAACTTAATATAGGACTCTGAGGTCCCCAAAACATGTCTTTGAAGTTGTTCCCTCACCTCCCCTCTGTTTTTGTCCTTTTTCTGGAAAAGCCATTTCTGATCTGCATTATAAGTGTGGCAGCCAGTCTTTCTTCCATCTTTCCATCTTCCAGGATAAACTTTATTTTGCGCTACTCCTCCCATGGTTTCGGTGGCACGCACTTAAGCTGGTTGCACACTGCTGCGTTTTTCGGGCCGAATATCGGACTGAATTTCGGAGCACGCAAATAAAAAAATCAACCTCACGTTATGTCAGTCACGTTTGCACACTGCCGCCCGTTTCGCACACCACTCGGTCCCTTGCTCTCTATCTCTCTCTCTCTCCTTGCCCTGAAAAACGCATTTCGCAACGGAAAACGCAGCAGTGTGCAACCACCTTTACTTGGGAACTTGTCTGCTTGCATTTCGCTAAGAGACAGATTGTATATATAGTTTAATTTATATAAATGTATTAGTTAATACATTTTCTCCGTTGACATATGAGACCCCCTTGAGTATTCTGGTAAAGTCATCATTAACTGCCAATGAGGCCAGCAAAGCACACCTCATGGCGAGCTCTGCTGGTGCACAAGTAGAGCACCTCGCCAGAGTGCAGTTCTAGTTGTTGTTGTTGTTAGTTAATAACTGTTAATAAAGTATTCAATCATTCAATCAATCAATCAATAGTATTTTCTGAAAATAGACAAGGTATTGCTTGTAGTTAATGTGACTGTGTGGCCTAGTTAGAGTGTGAGCAGCTTGTTCATGGGGATGGTTTTGGGGACCAGTGGCAGTTCTCCCATGACTCATGCTCATGACCTTCCTCTGTGGAAGGTAGGAGGCTGTGAGGTTGTGTTTGTGTGTCTTTACATTGTATGTGTGAGGTCTGACTTCAGAACATCAGAATGCGGGATACAGATTGTATTATTATAACAGTTCCCACTCACTCCCAACCCTGGTTTTATCCTCTAGTCTACCTGGAGGTTAATTGTATTTGCTCTGTGACTGTCCTTGTAATTCTAGCTTTCTTCTCAGGGACTTGTTAGACATGAAGGATGGAAAATTGGCAGTGGACTGGAATTGGAAATCAGTGTTTTTGACTGTTCTCTTTTTGAAAAGGCTTTTTTCCCCTCCAAAGGGAGGTGTGTGTGTGTGTGTGTGTGTGTGTGTGTGTGTGTGTGTGTGTGTGTGTGTGTGTGTGTGTGTGTGTGTGTGTGTGTGTGTGTGTGTGTGTGTGTGTGTGTGTGTGTGTGTGTGTGTGTGTGTGTGTGTGTGTGTGTGTGTGTGTGTGTGTGTGTGTGTGTGTGTGTGTGTGTGTGTGGTGAGAGAGAGAGTGATGGCAAGAGATGAATACTTGCTGGGCTGGCCTGCTGATGAATCCCTCAGTAATTTCAGGATCTTGCATTCTTCACATTCCTCTGCAAAGAGATGGGTGGAGGAGAGGAAGGGTGTGTGTGTGTGTGTGTGTGTTTGGAGAGAGTGAGTGGAAGGGAGGGAGGGATGGTCGGTACCTTTAGCAGACTCACAGTGTTTTGTTTGTTTAAGAGTGCGAACACAGTTTAGGGGGAGGACGGTCAAAAGATGAGAACATCTCTCTCAATTCAATTTATGGGGCGTTATTGGCATGGGAAACATGTATACATTGCCAAAGCAAATGTGACATTACAGAGATGAGTCCTTTATTGATCCGGCAGGGGAATGCGGTCGCCAGAGGCAATGATTTATTTTTGTAATATAATTTATTTTGTAAAAGAATGCCGTACTTCATCATACGTAGTGTTGCACAAAAGTGAAAATACACTATAAGCTCACAGCGAGTTGTGAGCTTGTAGATCTTTTTGTAGATTTTCACTATTTATTTCTATAAAAGGAATGGACATGCAAGGTTTCCAGTTTCCACCCGACAGCAACGTAATGTGACATCTAATGTAAACACATTATGTGTGTGCAAAAGCATGCAGGAGCAGTAAAGTGACTTGTGCCTCTTAGCTCTTCCAGGCTGATAGCATCTAATGTAAACATTGTGTGAGCATGTGCCAGTGTCCCACATATATTCATAGTCTGTATCAAGGCCACCCCCACCGCCGTAATGTTTTTTGCCGCGAGGCTCCTCCCAAGCAATGTTATATGAGATACTTAAAGTGTGGTTCCTGTGGAAATAAGCCTTGGCTTTCTAGGATCTCCTTTTAGTTGACCTTGTACCAGTGATTTGTACTGTCATGAAACTGTACTTGTTTCTATTGCAATCTTCTAATAAATTCTTCAATCAATCAATCAATCAGCAGGGGTGTCACAAGGGTGGGAAAAGTGGGACTGAGTTACTAGGGCCCAAGGTGGTGGGGCCTGGAATTATTTTATACTTTAGCTATTGAAAAATAGCAGATATACAAGCTCACAGCGCGCTGCGAGCTTTTAGATCTGCTATTTTTTAAAAGTCGTGAAAATGTGTGCAAATCTTTGAATATGTGTATTTTTTAAGCGAACATTTGTAACTCAAATTTTGCTTCTGGGGGTCCCTGCCTGGTACTAAATATTTAGAGATTAGGGTCCGGGCCAAATACATATCATTTTGGGGGTCCTTCACATGAAAATGTTAAGAGCACCACTGACATAGAAACATAGGTTTTTCAAAAAACCTTAGAAGGATTTGAAATATTCAAAGACTTGCACAAATTCTCACGATTTTTCAAAAATGGCAGATCTACAAGCTCGTAGTGCAGCACTCTGTGTCTATTTTTCAATAGTCAAAGTACCCAGGGCCTAGAATTTGGTGCGACACCCCTGCTCCCAAGACGGGATGAGTTGGCTGCCATAGAGGCCTGCTGCCTCCCAAGTCCCAAGATATAATGACTCATCTGAATATCCTCGTATGTTATAAAACCAGCCTACGCACCAACGCAAGCAGATACATCAGCTTCTTCTGGCCTGCGTCACTAACCACTGCATTGTGCATTGTCCGGGTCCAGCTAGCGCTGTTTTTCTAGCACTGATACTCGGTACAATCCAGTGTTATTTTAGCACACCCCGCGCAGGCTGTTGTGGTATGCTCCCAGCGTTTAGTGGCCATTGGTGTTCTAGTAAGAGTGTGTGTGTGTGTGCGTGTGCGCGTGTGTGTGTGTGTGCGCGTGTGTGTGTGTGTGTGCTCGCGTGCGTGTGCTCGTGTGTGTGTGCTCGCGTGCGTGCGTGCGTATGTTTGTATGTGTTGACTGCCTCAATCAATATCCTGAATACTTATTAGTATTCAGGGTTAGGTTTCCAAAAAGCGTCTTGGTATATAGGAAAATATTGCCGTTGACCTTGAAGGTCAACACAGCACTTTAGTTGGCTCTGGCAGATAAACTGACGTCAGCAACACTGCTGTTCAGTAATACTCAAGGACTCTATATCCTGATTCCTGCTGCACAACCAGCTGTTTATTATGAAGCACCAACTGGGATCTCATGCAGGGGCCTGCTGTAGTTCAAATGGGTCCCATTTCCCACTCACACTAATTCCCATGTGGATCCTGAGATCCTTGTGATAATGGTTTCTTTTTACCTTTGTCTACCAGTTTATGTCTATGGTCAGCCTTCTTCCTGATTTGTCCTTGTGACTCCCTGACCGACCAAACAACATGCTCCTTTCGCATAGCAGTAGCTTTTTATGCCGATTTTGCTAATATCCAGACTTTGGAGGGGGGAAAAAACATGTTGTATCCAGTCACTATATACTGCACCGATGATGTTCCTTTTTGCTACGACCAAGTTTAAAATAAGAATCGAATACATTAAATATCAATACAAAGCAAGTTAGGCAACTGGAAAAAAAAAACATTGGTAGTGGATGGAGAGAGAGATTTATTTCCAACTAAGCAACAGAAACCAATGGGTGCAGAAGAGGGGCAGGATCCCGCAACACTTTTCCTCCCGGGTCTCAGTATCTTCTGTGTTACGCCCCTTTTGTGACGCGTGCGAAACTTCTTTGCCCCTAGTCATGCTTCACATGCCAGGAGGACAGCCGTGGTAGAAAGTGGTGCTCGACACTGGCATTAACGTCATAGAGCATGGGTCTTCAACAGCAGGTCCGGGACCCCTAGGGGGTCCTTAGAGTTACTACAGGGGGTCCTCCAAATCTTTTTTTATAATAACCACTTGAACCCTAGCGTCCATATTCTGAGAAGTTTAGCTAAAAATAGCAGATCTACAAGCTCAACGCGAGCTTGTAGATTGGCTATTTTCGGCAAAGAGGTTTTGTGTAGAGGGGGAAAAGAGCAAGATGAAGTACAGAGTGAAAGGTCAAGTTTATTAAGTATTAACGGTTCAAGTGGTTAAATATCTGGAAACACACATTGACATGAATCTAAAATACACTGTTGATTTTTTGTGCTGTCAAACGATAAAACTTTAATATGGTATCTATGGGTTGTGATAGTCCCTGCTTCATCTCTCTCTCTCGACTAAGGGGTCCTTGGCCTGAAAACGTTGAAGACCCCTGTCATAGAGAGTACGCAGAGACCGACATCAACACAGCTGATGTCACGGACAGGACAACCAACAGAGCACCCCTCACTTCACACTCGTGTGATTTATTTTTGCCTAACTAACTACTGCTGTTGTCTGTTCTCACCAAACGGGCCGACACATATAAAAGTGCGATGAGAGGGATTCAATCCCGAGGCGCAGGGATTAATGGGCTAATGTTTAACGTTGACGCCATGGTGCCATCTGGAATAGGAGGTGTTTTGGGAGTTATTTAAAGCGGTCTGCTCACGTGAGAGGCAGTTCCGCCGTCCGCTTGTGTCTCAGAAGGGCCGTCTGAACTTTTTACTCAGACTAGGGTGGAAACATTCATGCACCAGGATCACGGGTGGGACTTGACAAAGGGTCAATTCCGCAAGAATTCCCCTTGTACTGTAGTCCCTTCTCAGACTCAGTGTTGAAATGTGTAGAAGAGCCTCCGATACACATGGCTTTGGTCCTAGGGCTGTCACGATATGACATTTTACATGACGATTAATTGTCAGTCACTCAAATAATTGCGATTAACGATTTAATTGTGTTTTTGTCGTTGATAATTACATTTCTGTTCGGCTTTTAGGCTTTGAAGTTGCACAGGACAGATATGACACATAACCTAAAAATACAAAGAAATTAGTGACATATTTGACAACTTTCTACATAAAAAATAACATTAATAGTGGAAATAGCCGATCTACAAGCTCACAACGTGTCGCGATGCAACGCGTTGTAAGCTTGTAGATCTGCTATTTCCACTATTTCTGAAAATGTTTGTAAATGTATGAACATTTTTTCAACATTCACGATTATGACGATTATGACAAAATATTTGCGATTATGTCAAATAATTGCGATTAGACGATTATGTAATAATTGTGACAGCCCTATTTGGGCCGCTTCTTTTCACCTAACAGTGAGAAGTTTCACTGGGGCAGAGGAACATGCTGTTCGTCTCTGTTCAGCTCCTCCCTACAGTAGCTAGATTAGAAGAAGGGATAAAACGTGTATCCTCATGACGATCAAAATGAAGGACCGGACCAGAGGCATGGATTTCCACCTCCCACCCAAAAGAGAGATATTGATGTTTCCCCGGGACCCAACCTAGTAAAAATAGCAGATCAACGAGCGTGTTTTGTAGATCTGCTCATTTTATTTTTGGAAATGATTACATTTCCGATAAAAATTGCTCCGTGACCCATACCAGACATGGGGTCCAGACCCACTGTTTGGGAAACGGTACTCTAAAACACAATTCCTTAAAAGCCAATAGACATGCAGGATGCCAATAGCAACACACACACACACACACACACACACACACACACACACACACACACACACACACACACACACACACACACACACACACACACACACACACACACACACACACACACACACACACACACACGGATGCTGTGGGTCATGTGTTGCTGTGAGCTGACTCCAGTCACTGAGCTAAACATTGACTCTCTCAGTCTGAAGATTGTATCATGGTGTCAAACAACCACACGCTTCCTGGAACCTCTCAACCCACGGCACTCGTGGTTTTACTGTGTGTGTGTGTGTGTGTGTGTGTGTGTGTGTGTGTGTGTGTGTGTGTGTGTGTGTGTGTGTGTGTGTGTGTGTGTGTGTGTGTGTGTGTGTGTGTGTGTGTGTGTGTGTGTGTGTGTGTGTGTGTGTGTGTGTGTGTGTGTGTGTGTGTGTGTGTGTGTGTGTGTGTGTGTGTGTGTGTGTGTGTGTGTGTGTGTGTGTGTGTGTGTGTGTGTGTGTGTGTGTGTGTGTGTGTAAAGGCTACATATTATTTCCATAACCATATTTCTGGGGAAACCCAGACTGGAAAACGTTGTATGTATGTGTGCGACTGTGCGCACACTCTGGATTTGCAAGTGTAACGTCTGACACCGTCCCAATAATATATAGAATATGACCACACACATTCCCAAAGTTGTTTTTCCTCCGTCTCGGGGTAACACCCTGGTAAACAAGCTTAGGCTGGCTGTCTTTACCACTGGGGAAAACACAGGAACTCATCTAGCTCCTTGCTCCAACTCCAAGTAGGGCTGTCACGATTATGACATTTTACATTACGATTGTCACTCAAATAATTGCGATTAACGATTTAATTGTGTTTTTGTCGTTGACAATTACATTTCTGTTTGGCTTTTAGGCTTTGAAGTTGCACATGGTAGATATGACACATAACCTAAATAATTATACAAAGAAATTACTGACATATTTGACAACTTCATACTTAAAAAAGAACATTGATAGTGGAAATAGCCGATCTACAAGCTTGTAGATCTACAAGACTCTACAAGCTTGTAGATCTGCGTGCTCTGTTTGTGTACTATACTGTATATGCGTGTGTGTGTGTGTGTGTGTACGCTTCGCTTATTGTATGTTTATTTACCAGTACCACGGTCAATCAGATTACATCTCGGTATCTGTGGTTAAAAGGCAACCGTTTGAACTATAAGATGACAGACTTGACGGCCACTCGTATGTATGTAGACACGTACATACGTTGATGTTCTCAGATGAATAAGTCCACAGTGACTTCTATCCACAACTTTCCAACTTCCCATAATGCATTGCGCAGAAGTTGGACGGAGCTTCCGGCGCCGCAGCCGAGTGTGATCTATAAGCTCACAACGGTTGCATCTGCGACGCGACGTGAGCTTGTATGTCTGCTGTTAACCGGAAGTGTGGTGCAAAAAATTGTCCAGTAAATTCCTGCGGAAAGAGGTGGATAAGCGAGGCAATGTCTTAACTCTGGTTGGACAACGGCATCATCAAGGGGTACAGAAAAGGTTTTAGAATTGTGAATGCCTACAGGTATGTTTAAAAAAACACTGTGCCGGGAGTCAGGACTTGATCCTGTCACCATGCAGTTAAAAGACTACTAAAGATCTATTACTATACTAGGCGTCCATAAATATATCTTTCATTGAGACCAATGAGTTGGAATGCTCCAGAGCATTTTAGGCCCACTGCTCGATGGATTGTGGATATATTGTATATTTAGAGATTTTAGACAAATAATACCCAACATTTCGGCTACTGTTAACTGTTTTTACATGCCATTTTGGTGATATTAACCGATTGCACACATTCAAGATTTTCTTTTTTACCAGGCTAATATCACTATTACTTACTTAAAATGTTACCTACAATCAAGGTCGGGGTAGACCTTCATGATTTCAGTAGCTTCCTTGTCCCCATACAATTGAGCACTTTCAAGTTCATCTTGGGATCACCTTCTCCGATGTATTTAATTATAGCACAACTGTTATGTTTTGAAAAAAGAAAATGTTGCTATATCATCGGGAATAAACAGGACATAAATCTGATTGTTTTATTCAGTGCTCTTCTAAATGAATCATCAATAGGATTAATTTAATCAAGAAATTGGCTCGTTGAACGATTAACATCCCAGATCCCTGATTAGACAACTGGCATCCCAGATCCCATATTAGATGACTAGAAGGACGAGGACCACAGCTGAATGCAATTAACTTGGGGTTGGATAGAAAAGCAGCAGCGTGTCCCATGAGGTACACAGGGCTGAAGAAAGAACCCTGAATAACTGCTGGGTGAAACTGAATTTCCCCCATGAGATCCAGGCCTGTCACAATTATTACATAATCGCCTAATTGCAATTATTTGAGATAATCGCAATTGTTTTTGCATAATCGTAACAATCGTTTCCATGTTGAAAAAGGTTCATATATGCATAAAATAGTGGAAATAGCTAATCTACAAAGTATGTATTAAATATCAAAAAGACATATTACCTGGGCACTTCAAAAATGACTACCCAGATAAAAAAGATGGAGCACTCAACTGCTCTGCACGTTCATTTATCCTCAGAGTCGGACTCTGAGGAAGACTAAATGTCAAAACGTCAGTCACCCTGTCGCTCTACAATAAATGAACGTGCAGACCAGTTGAGTGCTCCATCTTTTTTAGTCATTTATTGAAGTTCCCAGGTAATGTCTTTTTGATATAGTTTGTCCTTGTTGAGCACCAACGAGTCCTTCTACCAATCTGCTGGCTGAAGCGCGCAGACATCTCCTACTTGTATGTATTAAATATGTCAGCCATTTTTTTGGGATATTTAGGTTATTTTGTCATATATCAGCACCTGTACAACTTCAAAGCCTAAAAGCCAAACAGATTTTTTTTGTACTCTCATGTTCCAGTGCCAACCGTTAATCGCAATTATTTGTGTGACAGTTCATCGTCACGTAAACTGTCATGATGGTGACAGCCTTAGTGAGGTCAATAGAGGTCCTCCTACCTTTTAACACCATCTCCTGGCACTGTCTTCCTGTACCATACCTAGGGATGGGACGATATGCAAATGTCATAACACGATTATTTTGACCAAAGAAGTAAGCAATTTACCCCGAGTGAGAGGACATTATGCTCTCATAATTTCCGCAGTGAGGGTGTTATCGGACGAGGCGCAGCCGAGTCCGATAACAACCTCACTCAGGACATTATGAGAGCATAATGTCCGACCCCGAGTGGTAAATAGCTTTTCTACCACTTTTTCCCGTATACATGAAAGAAAACACATAGTTGTAACTTGCAAGGATCTTAAGTTACAATCATTATTGCCTATAAAACTTCCGCGAGACAGCAGATAGTTCCACAAACAACATCTTCTACTCACCAACAGATGGCGCCAACTCCATACTAATCCATGCGTCTAGCTTACAGCTAAGCTAACGTCAGTTAGAAGTACCGTTCCGGCCGTAAATAGAGGCTGTTCGCTTCCAGAAAGGCATAGGTTCAGAGAAAAGGGGCTTTAAAGTTGGCGGATTGCATTGGATCCAAATAAATCGGCGACTATAGCATGCACGTTAGTAAACATAGGACCGTTGCCACCGTCATTTGTTGGTTGGGGGAAACCTCCTGAAGTCCCCGGATGTACACTGAGGCGCATTGATCTCGGACACACAACTTTGCGGCAGTTGTCCTCTCATAACCTCCGGAATTTAGCCAATCAGAATCCAGTATTTGAACACGTGACTAGAAAAAGTGGTAGAAATTGCGATTTACGATATTATCGCGCTAATAAAAACATCCCCAACATCCATTATCCTGGGGCGGAACATTTGCCAAAAAATAGCAGATCTACAAGCTTTTAGATCGGTTATTTTTTGGCAAAGAGATGTGGTTGAGAGTGAAAAAAAGACTGTATCAAGTACGTATATTATAAGTACGTTTTACCAATAGCTGGTTTAAGTGGTACCGGATATGCAGCTCGGCAATTAAAAGGTGACTTGATCCCAGTGCATGACGGAGGACGATTTCACAATAAATGAAATCTCCACGATACGATTATCGCGAGTGTTTTTTTTATCACGATAAACGATAATATCGCTTAATCGTCCCATCCCTAACCGTACCTCCTCCACCACTGAGCTGCTGTGCCGTGTTGTTGATCTCTCGGTGGATCTAACCTGGTTAGATAACAAGTTAAATGGATAATAATGAAAAGCTGGAATCCTGGATGCGTTCCTCTGCTCAAGGGCATCTTCAATGTCAGTATGCCCGGTGCAATGTAGTTATTACAGAAAATCCACTTGGAGTGCACATTTATTTGAAACAGTCAGGCTATGATCGATGATATGTAAATAAGAAAACTATTAATCATGAAGTAATATACATAATACTGTTTTGGCAATTAAATAATCATCAATTAGCTGTTACTAAAATAATTGTCGTAGCCATTTCAGTCATTAACCATTAATTGGTGTCCCCTTAAGTTGTTACGAGGTGAACCGAAATATGCTTCCTCAAATGTCCGACAATAACCTTGACTAGAGGGCATGGAGAGAGCAGCATAGAGAGGGAGGGGGTGAGTGGGGAGAAAGGAAGAGTGTGGAGTGTTGGTTAGGTGCTGTCCAGAGGCGTCAATTGGGTATGGCAGGGGTATGCAGCTGCCATACCCTGGGTCCAGGGGGGGAAATTAAAGTTACTTTTAAATATAAATACATGAATGTCTCTCTGTCTATCTGTGCTGGTTATTATGTTATAAAATACAGTAAAATAACTACAAATGCAAAATCTTTACCAAATGGTCACTTCTCCAAATTTTTATTCATCTTGACAGAATGGTATATTCCCAGGTTCCGCAGGTGCAATGCATTATTGTTAATTGTGGCACATCTACTAACATGCCAAGTTTAGCTGCGCTTGAACAACCGTTCCAGGCTGCCATATCCATCCTAAGAAACCGTAGAAACGGGGGGGGAAAATGAGAAAATGTACTTCTTAAAATAAATGAATCGTGCTGAAATGAATGATGAAAAGCTAAGGTATGGCAACATGACTGGTGTCTTGAACGCCAGTCATTTTGTAAAGCTAAGGTATGGCAACATGACTGGTGTCTTGAACGCGCGCCACCAGTCATGTTGCCATACCTTAGCTTTTTCTGAACTGACACCACTGGTGCTGTCTACTTTCTCTTCTCCATCTCGTGTCCTCCCTCCTACCTGCACACGCACGTCACACTCGAGGTGCCACAGCTCTCACCGTACGCTTGGCTGCTTACAGAAGAACAAATAATCCAATCCCGGGTCATTCTACTCCAGTGGCTCTCAAACAATTTGATGTCAACGCGACCCCAACATGTATTTTTCTTCACAGTTTCTGAAATTACTTTTTCAAATTCGTTCAAACAATGGCAGATCTACAAGCTCATTGTGAGCTTGTAGATCTGCTATTTTCAGACTAGCCGAAGTTTAAAATAGGTTTAAAGTGGTTAAAATGTTTAAATGTTTTGATGCTTCGAATTGCACTGCAGGCACATTTAAGTTATACATTACACATTATTCTTATACTAATCACAGAAATTATATTTTTTTAAGCTTACAAATCTAAACACAAATCTGATTACATGTTTGTCATATGTCGAACCAGAATTAATATATTGTAGGAAATAGCAAAGCAAAGAATGACAAATTGCTATTTTTCATTTAACGTGCACAATGACATGTCTTTATTGCTTCAATCATACTCACAACACACAACAAGCACACAGCCTCACTTCCTTGTTTACCCCCAAAACCCCTGAAAGTCACTGCAGTATTTAATAGTAATTCAGTAGTTACTGATCAATTAAAGTTTGTTTACGGCTATCGGGATACTTGTGCCGATGGTTCTGCACAATTTGCAGCAAGTATTGGAGTTGGGACTCATCTTTAGTAATGAGACCACGATATTCTTGTATTAGGGCAACCCCACGCTCTGCATGATCATTGACAACATTCATCGCCTTCACTACAGCCAGAGCTTCTTGGTAGTCCACCCTGGGCTCCCACTCATCGGGATCAACGTCAAGGAAGTCATCTGGGAGATCCATCATTTTGAAAAGCACCTTGGATTTGGGAGACACAAAATCTTCAATGTTCTTCCTTGCAATTGTTCCAAGGTCAACAGTAATTCTCTTCATATGCCCCTGTTCACCATAAGTGATTGGAAAACCTTTGAGAAGCAGCTTTAGACACCTCAGCATTTATTGATGAACCGGATACCTTGAGCAGCGATGTATCTGGTTCAGAGCTCCAGTAGCTACCCATCATGCCCGTTGGATGGCAAAGGTTATTTATTGTTTGAAGATCTGGATGTTTCATGGCCAATTCAAACTGACCCTCAGGGAAGAAAAAGCATGCATGGATTTGTGCATGTTTACAGATTGCATGTATGTGAAGGCATGGATGATGGCACCTGTTGCTGTCAGCGCTCCACTAAATGACTTGGCAGCTGTTAAAATCGTTGCTGGAATATTCATCAATAAATGCTGAGGTGTCTAAAGCTGCTTCTCAAAAGTGTTCCAATCACTTATGGTATTTGGCTCCAGAGATCGTCAGACTTGCAATGTTTGACAGTCAATTGAGCGCGCAAACGAAGAGGCTGATGGTGAGAGCCATGAAAGATGGAAATGAAGATGATGAACAGGGGCATATGAAGAGAATTACTGTTGACCTTGGAACAATTGCAAGGAAGAACATTGAAGATTTTGTGTTTCCCAAATCCAAGGTGCTTTTCAAAATGATGGATCTCCCAGATGACTTCCTTGACGTTGATCCCGATGAATGGGAGCCCAGGGTGGACTACCAAGAAGCTCTGGCTGTAGTGAAGGCGATGAATGTTGTCAATGATCATGCAGAGCGTGGGGTTGCCCTAATACAAGAATATTGTGGTCTCATTACTAAAGATGAGTCCCAACTCCAATACTTGCTGCAAATTGTGCAGAACCATCGGCACAAGTATCCCGATAGCCATAAACAAACTTTAATTGATCAGTAACTACTGAATTACTATTAAATACTGCAGTGACTTTCAGGGGTTTTGGGGGTAAACAAGGAAGTGGGACTGTGTGCTTGTTGTGTGTTGTGAGTGTGATTGAAGAGTGTGCAATAAAGACATGTCATTGTGCACGTTAAATGAAAAATAGCAAATTGTCATTCTTTGCTTTGCTATTTCCTACAATACATTAATTCTGGATTGACATATGACAAACATGTAATCAGATTTGTGTTTAGATTTGTAAGCTTAAAAAAATATAATTTCTGTGCTTAGTATAAGAATAATGTATAATGTATAACTTATATGTGCCTGCAGTGCAATTCGATTTTGACCAATAAAATGTACAATCTTTGACTTGATTGAGCTACCTCTAAATATGCTTCAAATTCAACCAAATTTGAACCAAAGCAGTTTTTTGTACATTGGAACATAATTCGGGGGTGAGACTCAAGAAAATCAAAAAAAGGTAATTTAAGATCCACCCTACTGGAGACCCCCTGGATCCCCCTCATGGACCCTGTTCTGAACTCTGTTCTGCTCTGCTCTCTCCCTCTTCCACTTCCCTGCATTCAGCCACTGTGCACACGGCCACACCACACACTCTCAAACATCCCTGCATAAATGCACCCATACAATGTAAAAAACACACCTGTGAATTTCAGTGTGTGTGTGTGTGTCTGTGTCTTTCCCTGACAGATGCAGTGTTCCATCAGTTCCCGTGACACGTTCAACAAAGAGCAGAGGTAGAGGAAGTAGGAGCCTCCAGGAGATAGCAGGTACACGTGTGTGTGTGTGTGTGTGTGTGTGTGTGTGTGTGTGTGTGTGTGTGTGTGTGTGTGTGTGTGTGTGTGTGTGTGTGTGTGTGTGTGTGTGTGTGTGTGTGTGTGTGTGTGTGTGTGTGTGTGTGTGTGTGTCTCTCTCTGTGTGTGTGTGTGTGTGTGTGTGTGTGTGTGTGTGTGTGTGTGTGTGTGTATACTGCATGAGTTTGTGTGACATCTGTTAAACACTAACCCAGGCATCTCTATTTTGGGCTTGCAATTATAGATGAAGTGTTGCAAATTCACATAATCCAGGGTTCCCACGGTCATGAAATTGCTGGAAATATTTTGAAATTAGAACAATATTTTTTCCAGTACTGGAAAAGTTTTGGAATTGATCAAGGGTCCTGGAAGGTCCTGGAAAAAATAGATATGCATTGTCTTTGGTTATTGATTTTGTTAATTGTCAAATATTAGAGGCAGAAATTGTGAAAATAGCAGATCTACATGCTGCGAGGTGTTGTGAGCATGTAGATCGGCTATTTTCACAATAGAACCGTCTTATACAAAATTCCTCAACTCGTAGTGCTCGTCAGCGTCCCCAGTTCAAATTTGATTATTTCGGGGGTCACGGCCTGAAAAGGTTGAGAACCACTTGCATACACTACCTGTCTTTGGGCATTGCGCATAGGAGTAAGCGACTTGTTAATGAGCTGAATTATTGTTATATAGTCCTGGAAATTGGGTTAAATATGCTGGAAAAGTTTTGGAAATTAATTGGTAAAAATGGGTGGGAACCCTGATAATCCCTTCCCCACCAAATAGGAATTTTGCTAATATTTCGAGCTTAAGAGAGTGTGCTTGTATATTGCCATTTTTGCGATTCGTTATAGCCTATATAGGATATGACTTTTATGTGTTTAATTGGTTTGACCTACGTTACCTGTCTGTGTGTGTGTGAGAGAGAGAAAGAGAAGGAATGCAGAACATCTGGGAATCTGGGCGAGTAGGCTGCGTTCTAACAGACACCGCATGTTTTGGAGGTCAGCCGCCATAGTTTCACCTTAGAGCTGCTGAAGGGCTGTTAAACATTTAAAGCTCAAAATCTCAAATATAAAGTGCCTGTTCAGTGTCTCTCCGTCTCCAGGAGCTCTTTGATAGACAAAAGTATTTGTCTGCTCATTTGTTTCATTGTTTAACACAACACTTAAAATAAATACAAACACAAACACTTACAGTATTGACCGGGAACCAGGAGTTATTCCGTATACTTGGCCAACTAATTCTTTTCACGCAAGCTCTCCATCTCTCTAGCCGATCTACAAGCTTATAATGCGTCAAAATGCCACTTGTAGGTCTGCCATTTTTGCCGAATGTTAGCCTTTTATATCATGCCCACAATAAGGACGCTAGGTGGCTGAAGCCGGTAGAAAAATGTTCCACAGCCACAGTGAGCTTTCACTGGGGGTTGGATCGAACTGACTGTAGTGTGTTTTGATAGGATTATAATAGCTTTTTTTTTTGGCTAATTTGTTGGTCTGGGCAAGAAAGAGATGACATGCCTTTTTAAGTGAGCAAAAAATCCCCTGTGCTGAGGCTGTAAATGTGATTCGTTCTGGCATGGACCAGCCAGCCTCTCACAGCTGGATTCAGAGGTGACTCACAAATACTTTTCGGTTTTAAAAAGTGTTAACGTGACTGAAGAGATTTGAAAAGATCCAAAATGTACCAATAAATAAGGTCCAGCCACACAAAAACCCCTAAGTAGTGATCATATTTTTAGGAAAAGCAAAATACCCATAATGAGGCACTGCTACTGTAGGTCTTGTGACATCCTGATGGTTTTGTGTTCTTTCCTCACCATGGGGCAAAATCTTCCTCTTGCACCCAAGATATTTTAACACCCAATCGGCTGCATCAAGCCAAAATCTTCACTTGCTCGCAGTCACAATGTAAAATAATCAAATTGGCGTTGCTTAGCCCCTCTCCCTATGTGTGTTGTCTTGGCCAGAGGGTAAGCAGTCTTCTAACAGGCCTTGTATAGTATCATTATGCTATATTTCAGTTATCTTTTAATTAGTCTCTCGAGACAGACTTTTTGGCTCACACAATTTTCGAATGCTTCTGCCCAACAGCCTGTACATCGGAAGCACTGGGAAAATGCATAGAAAATAATGCGTCTATATATTTCCTGTTAATTCTCGTATACAGTGTTCCTGTAATTCCTTAACACCTTTTATTCAAAACATTGAAACCCTACTCGAGGTCATCCGACAAAGTATGAATTAAGCCTTTTGCATGTGCATAACTCCAACCAGAGGATGCAAGATATCTGGGGAAGCTGTGACCTTGTTTATCTATTGTGCAGGGATGCTGCTCTGTCTTTTTTGGGTTACGATGTTCCCATCATGGTAGCAGCTATTATGGCATTGCCTTTGCCATCTAAATGAGTGTACCCTTCAAAACACGGTTTGCCTCAAGTGAAATATTGGTTTCTGTCGCTTTGTGTGTTGCTTTCTATTCATCATTCGATACTTGGGACTAAATTTGGAAGCGCAGGTGTACACCTGTAAACGTCTGTCGACATGGTAACTACTTTTCCCTTCCTGCCAATCAATGCTCATGGCCAATAATCACCAGTGATCACACTACAGATGGCTTCCACCTGCTCTCCTTAGGCCGGTCTCTCTCTCACTCTATCTTTCTCTCTCTCTCTCGCTGTCTCTCTCTCTCTCTCTTTCTCTCTCTCTCTCTCTCTCTCTCTCTCTCTCTCCCCCTTTCCCTCTCTCCTTCTCTCCTACTCCCACACTAATGTGAAAAATTAGCCAGATCCAATTATCCCCGCTACGTTGTTGTTCCACTGATCCGGTCTCTCTTCCCACCTCCACTCCATCACCAGAGAGCAGAAGGAATTTTTATGGCACTTGTGGTGAGACTGAGATCATTGTGTGTTCTCTCGGCATGCCAAATAAGGAGCAGACTGTATCATAACTAACTCGTTAATTCCCAGGAATCTGTCTTTTCACCCTTTCTTTTTTTAAAGTTCCCTTTTATTTTAAAGTCGTGATACTCCGTTTGACACAAAAACACTTCTCTTAACCCTGTCACTTGCACAATCCTAGGAAGCCCTGCCCTTGGCTCTATTCTTAATAGCGTGTTTGGCTGACATTAAGCCTGCTACAATGGATCCACTAAACACAGGTTATTATTACCGAGTCCGCCTGTAATGAGGCTAGGCTGCATTCAAACTGGACAAAAGCAATAACGTAGTTCACTAAATATAGGCATAACAGTGAGAAAGTTGTGTGCTATGGGTCTCTTGATAGTTTCTGGTCGCGGATTGCATAGGCCTGGTTGGTGTGATTGTGTTGATGATACTGTATCTCAAGTTTAATTGGGGTCTATTGATGAATTACATTTATTTACAGTACATCCATGGGTAACTGGAGTCCCAAGCCATAGAGGACCGAAAGTGATATGATAGGAAAGGAGTGAGAGTGTGGTAAAGTGAGGCAGCACAGATGGACTGATGGATGGATGGATTAATGGGGAGAGAAGAGCATGTGGACGTATCGTTTGCTAGAGTGCCGTGTTCCTGGCAACCTGGAGTGTCTAATACTTTTGCAGCTATTTGCATTTCCCAAACAGGATCTTTCGCTGAATTCACATCAGCTGTTTTTCCACAAAATGGGTGCATGCAAAATAATATCTGAAACACCTCCATCACTTTGTACACCTATCTAAATGATTTCAGATGCTTCTAGTTAGCTGGCGCTTTTTTTTTGCCACACAGCGGCGAAAAGTTTTAACTTTTCTACAAAAGTTTGCTGCCCCGCTTTTTGCTGGCGCCGCTTCCTGCCGCAGTGCGTAAAGTGGAGGTCGCTCCTCCTCATCATAGATGATGAAATGACGATGAAATGCCGCTGTCTCAGAACGCGGAAGTGGAATATCGCTGGTGGGAATTCGGTGTAACTTAACCTCACGTGTGTGTCATTGCCTACCTCATTCAAGACAACTCTTGTATTAATTGTGTCCTGTTCTACTTAGTGTGTCTCCTTCCTTTACTTCCTGCCATTTGATGCACCATCAGTGGTCATAGTGACGGTCTGACAGGCAGGCCTTTTTTATTTATACATTATCTGTCTGTTTCTTTCAAATTAGTATTGTTTATTTGATCACTTTTAACACTTCCCATCAGACTGTTGTTTGCACTCTGCTCTCTCAGACTCTGCTGAGTGGCAGACTGCAGTGTTACTTTGAATATTGTCACTGATGATAAAGAGAGCTATTTTGTGAAGTGTATCCGTAAAATGACTTTGTGTAACATTGTTATTTGAGTGATAACAGCACGCACCTTATCTCTGCATTGTGCTGTTAGGTACATAACATCCACAACATTGGCGTTTATCTTTGCCAAAGACAATAATTGTCTTGAGGGGATGGGGGTGGGGGTTTGAGGGTTGATGAGTTCAGGCAGATTGCAAGAAGAGTGCATTAAATACACACACGCATCCTGCAACACAGAACACACACACACACACACACACACACACACACACACACACACACACACACACACACACACACACACACACACACACACACACACACACACACACACACACACACACACACAGAGAGATAGAGGAAAGGGAGAAAGGAGAAGTCTGCAGCATGAGCATTGAAGTCAACAACAGTGACTTGGTGAAAATATCTGTGCTCATTTAATGAACACACTTCATATTTCCCCTTTATCACAGTTTCTATGTTTGCTCGTCAAGTTAAGCTTCCTCTGTCTTCTTGAGAAAAGGAATAATAATAATGGTTTGTCTGAAAGAGACCACAAATGACGTCCAATTTCCAGATCACAGCCCATATGGGGATGATCTTGAAGTTGATATCATTACCAGGATGTCATATAAACTATAGGATTATTGTTATTGTTTGTAATGTTAGTTAAACATTGAGCATGTAAGGTTATATTCTGGGACATATCTGACTTAATCCAGGACGTCCGTTTTCGTGGGCAGGATTTATGTTGGTTGAAATCAGGTCTAGGCCAGATCTCACTAGTCATGGTTTGACTTGATCTGGCCCCAATGGAGACGTCACTGATTGGTCCAGGACAGGTCCTGACCGTGCTTGCTGGGAATATGAATTGACCAGAGGATTACCAGAGGATGAATTGACCAATTGATCACAGGCATACCTACATACCTGCGAAAGAGGTGGAGCCTAAACGGAATAGATCTGTGCATGCATGTACATGCACATGCATTTGTGTATGCATGTAGGATTTTCCGATGCCCACCTTTGATGCATAATTCGGTTCCTGATCTAGGGAGACATCTTCAAACCTCTGGTTTCAAAGGAGGAGGGGGAGGTTTACTGTTCCTGCAAAGCTTCCCACCAATCACAAACCTCTATTTCTGTCTGACATGCTTCTCCAAATCAATGAATGAAAGAGGAAGATGCGTCAACGACGTAGGTTTTCCCCTTCCATAGGTCTAATAAATGCTAACTCAACACTAGTGGTGTGTGAGTGCGTAGTGCGTACGCCGGTGCGTTTCCTCTCGTCACTTCCTGCTTCACGGAATCTGATAGGTGAGGCCAACTTTGCATATATGTGGTTTTCCTAAAGGCTGCCTGTGAGTCTGTGTGACCACATGCTGTGTAGTGTGTGTGTGTGTAGGACTTTGAATAATGATCTGTGATGGTGATAAAGGAGCTTACATGGCCTTCAGTATTTCATTTTGTTGGACAGCACAGCAAAGGTCATAATATACGTACTGCAAATATCAACCAAGATGGTTTCATGTGATACTGGGGATAGTAGTCATTTAGTTCATGTTGTCCTATCTGTTAAGAACGATAACCTTTTCATCCAGCGTGCAAACCAAGCATGTTGTTTACATGTGCTTGTGTTTCACGTGTGTGAATCCGTAAAGGTGTGTGAATGCACTGCCTTAGAGTAGTTCTGAACCAAACACTGACCAATCCAGTCTATTATGTGAGCATTTTGTTTACTGCCGTATCTGGGCTGTTTGTGATCCGTGGCCTGAGAACCCATCGCCCTCCACTGTTTTTGTTTGCGCTCAGTGCGTGCGTTGGTCTTTGTGGACGAGCTGCAAGTGGTTGTGTGTGTGTATGAGAGAGAGAGAGAGAGTGAGAGAGAGAGATGAGGTAAAGGGGATGGCACTAGGTTATGGGGGGCAAAGGCAACACAAGGGTAGTGTTTGTGAAGGGCACGGGACTGTCCACACACACACACACACACACACACACACACACACACACACACACACACACACACACACACACACACACACACACACACACACACAAGCGGGCGCTTGCCAAAAACAGAGGCCTATTGTAAAAGCCCAGCCCAGTTCAACCCACCCACTACAGCCCCGCTTTGTATCTCTGCCCTCCCCATGTCTCTCCACTTTATCTCACTTTCTTTCTGCTGTCTCTGTCTGTCTGTCTCTCTCTCTCTCTCCCATTGCTCCATGCTGGTTCTCTTGTTTGCCATCCCAGTGTGACTTTAAAACATTTGTTCTTGCAGCCCTTTTAGTTTCCAGTTAATTCCTGTTCTCGTGTTTGTTATTGTACTGTCAATCTGTTCACGTTTCCCTGCCCTACAGAGTCTGTTTTCACCTCCTTCCATCCCTCCCTCCAGCTCTCTGTCCATCCTCTGATGGTAGTGTGAGAAAGTCTGACAGCTTCAGTCTGTGAATGGCCATGTCTTGTGCTGCGTGCACGCGTGCGTGCTTGCCACACACAGTTGTCATGTGACTGCGGAGTGAGTCAGACTTTACGGAACATCACATTCGCACCTCTGACTTACGTTCCTGGCTGCCCATCTCACACACTCTCGTGGACACTCTCCTCTCATTGTTTCCTATTATGTTCTTCTTCAAAGCATCTCTCTCTCTATCCCCAAGTAAATAAGTAAGACCCAAGAGTCAAAACACAAGATCTTTTGTTGTTTTGCTCAGGAATAAAAATGCATTTTGCATCTGAAAACTGTATTTGCTTAGTATTTCTTCCCTGTATAGTCTACAGTGCACACTAGGGACAAGCAATACTTTTTAGCTGTCGAGCGTAGCTAGACTGCTCAAACACAGCATTGTGAAATCAGTCCTGCAGTCACGTGATCAGTAAGCGCTTGGAAATTCACACTTAACTCCTCAGGCTGGTGGAGCTAGGCTGACACTCGCGACCCTTTTTTTATATTCTGAAGACCGGTCTTCAGAATATAAAAGAAGTAACAAGGGTCACGGTTGTAATGTTGGGTTTACATGAAAAGTGTAAATCAAGGAATATAGCGTGAGTGTATTTTTTTTTCTGCTGCTTTTTGTTTTTCTGTCAGTTCGTTTTATTTATTTATAAGTAAATGGAAAACAAGTCAGTTGAATGTGAAACATTGACAGACAATTTTCGGGCGATTGGAATGGAGCGATTCTTTGTTATGCTGCTAAAGAAAAAGATAAGCGAGACAGCTTAATATTGAAATATTCAATTCTAGTTTGGTTTCTATACCTGTTCCATTGAAGAGAACCCTTTGAACTGAACCCAGACAGCTCTTCCTCCCTTTGTTTTCAGTAAGAAGTCTCTATCCCCATCCCAACTCCCTCTTTTTCCTCTCTTATGTCCCTGTGGTGTTTAGCCGTGATGTTTTTAATCTTCTGACTTCAGCTACTCTTGACTTCAAGTCAAGAGTAGCTTCAATCACTATGCACAAGCTAAATGCCAAAGAATGGATCATCGTTTGTCTCTCTCACTCTCATACACACATCATTGATTTTGTGACACAACTCTGTTATTACACACACATGCACGAGCGCACACACACTCAAGCACACTCGTGCGCGCGCACACACACACACACACACACACACACACACACACACACACACACACACACACACACACACACACACACACACACACACACACACACACACACACACACACACACACGTTCCTCATTTCAGCAGGAGGTGTTCTGGGCAGGAATGCTTGGTATGTTGTTTGTATAGTAATGTATTCAGTTCCCATCACCATGCGCCATTGCTGCCGTACGTGTTTATCCATTCACAATGTCTCTCTCCAAAGCCAGCCTCTGGCCTGTCTCTATTCTTTATTCCCCATGGTGACAGTCAGAGGTGTAGAGAACAGGTCTGGATTGTCGTCTTGTCAATGGCTGACCCTGCTAGAAGGACAGGCACTGTGTGTTAAACGTGCACACAGCCAATGATGACACTCACTATTACAACTCAATAACATTATTGTGACCTTCAACACAACATGCAGCGGAACACTTCAAATGACAAGAACCTGTATTTACGAGCATCCACATGCATACAATCTATTTGGCCATTATTGCATGCGGGTGGGATTAATATTTCGGTCAGTGCATTAAAATATGTTGTGCCATACTGTATACAGTATAAATGAGATATCCTGACATTTAGAGCCCTCCACTGGGATTGGCGTCATGCGGGACCCTGCGCAAATTTTGTCGTAGCGGGCAGTTTTAAAATACCTTTAAGCAGGAATGCCGCAACAATTCAGATGTGGTTGTGCGGTCGGTCATGTGTGGTTGTGCTTTACTTTATCTTGATTTATCTTATGGCTGCATGCAGAGGAGAACATAATTTCGAAAAGTTCTGGGGCAGGTGTGTAATGCATCTATTTAATACCTACTGTCAAGCCGAGCACACTGCGTCACTGTCCATGGTGCTGTAGTGGCCATCTCTCTGTCTGTGTTTGGGTCTGTCTCTGTCTATCTCTCGCTCTCTCTCATTCTGAGTTTCTGTTTGTGGGATTATGCAGGACTAAACAGCCCTTTCAGTTTTATGCAGGCTGGAGCGGTCAAATTAACTGTGGAAACCACTGTGGGCACCGGTGGGAATGGTCAGAAATCCAGCAGGAGTGGGATAGGTTTTGTGGGACAAAACAGGCCTTCGCATGACTCTCTGACATTCTCTTCTCTTATCCCTAAATCCAAAAGCATAAAAGCGATGGTTCGGTAGAACCTTGTAGTTACCTGGACATGAACTAAATCTGTTGCTTCGGTGCTTTGAGATCGAGGAACTGCAAGTAGTTATTATATTCACTCAAATCATATGGTAAAAAAAAATCTCACAATCACTGAATATTGGCAAAGTGGACCTTTCCAAATTCCAATACATAAGTGCTGGTACTTATTTTTTCTTTTCTATCGCCTGGTCACTCATGAAATTATTCATTATGTGGGAGTGGATGGACCAAATGCTTTCAAGGTGTGGTCATTGTTAAAGCTTTGCACTCTGGTGTTTATGTGGGGCGTTTGTCTTCTTCCATCCATGCTAGTGGTGGGGCTCAAAGGATGGTGATGTGTTTTGTTCCAAACAAGATAACTCAAACTATTGGCTGGAGTGCTGTTGAATTTGCTGTGCACCTTGCTCTCCAGAGGATGAACATAGTACTGATTTTGTTGACCCCATTGCCTTCGCTCTGCCTTGGGCCTTCATTTCCACAAGCACACAAGAGATCTCAAAATCGAATTGGTGGATTGCCATGATGCTTGTTCAGTTCGCCAAACACTTTTGTCCCAAATGAGACTGCTCCCTAGTGTTGTTGTTGTAAAGAATGGCGTCAAATAGCTGGGTCATTTATGGCACTTCCAATTTTTTGGGAGTAATTTTTTCCTTTATAGTGTAGTGTATAGTAAGTGAATGAGACTGAAAATTACCCTTTTACCATTTTAAAAAATACACCCCGGCCAAATTTGTTTAATAACCCTCCTAGATGACAAATCTATTGAGAAACGGACCTTCGCTCTCGTGGTCACGGAAGTATCGGATTTGCCCCAACTAAAAGTGGATGGATAAAGAATGGCTCTATGGATAAATCATGTCGCAGTGAATTGATAGTGATATCAAACGACCTAATTTTAACTCTGTGATTTAGCGTGCCACAGCTTTGTGAAGCCAAAATACATCATGATGTCACATTGATGGTTTATATAGTTGTTCGCTCACACATTAAGATGATTGGGCTGCCTGCCTGAGACTCTTTGCCTCATATCTGGCTGCATAGACAAGTGGGTCTCAAAGTGGAGAACAGGGACATTGTGAAACATTTGAAATAATGTCCCTCACCCTGGCAGTAACTGGGTCTGCGGCCAAATACATCAATTTGGTTCACCTTGCCATGAAAATGTTTGAGAACCATTGGACTAGAGTCTAGACTCTAGACTAGAGCATTGACTACTGCTGAGAGAGGGAGGGAGCAATAGAGAGAGGATAGCTGAAGTAAGACAATCAAGCGAGTTGGAGAAAGAATGAGAGGGTGAAATCCAGGGCAGAGGTAGGTGGGGGGGGGAGGGGGGGTACAGGAGCCAGAGGAAGGGAGATGGAGTTTAAAGATTTATTGCTTGCCTGCCCGCTTCCCATCTCTTCTCACCTCATAATATCTTTGAACGACCCATGTCTGATATTCCATGAAATGGACAAAGAAGACAGAGTGAAGCTGCTTGCTCTGCCAGCAGACATGCTGTGTGTGTGTGTGTGTGTGTGTGTGTGTGTGTGTGTGTGTGTGTGTGTGTGTGTGTGTGTGTGTGTGTGTGTGTGTGTGTGTGTGTGTGTGTGTGTGTGTGTGTGTGTGTGTGTGTGTGTGTGTGTGTGTGTGTGTGTGTGTGCGCGCGCAATACCGCGTATGTATTATTTATATCTTTGTGAGGACGGTGAATTCTTTTTTCTGTTTCCCATGAAAAGGGTTGTTTTCATTTTTAAGGAAGATGTTTAGAGTAATGTCCTCACACTTTCATCAATCACAGGCTTTAGCAAAAGAGTAGCCCCAACATGAAACCGGATAACATAAAAATACATAAGCAATACATATCATTGTCAGCCACACAACAATGTACAACGATGTATTAATTTGGTGATGCCTTAAAGAAACAAGCCCTCAATCATATTGAAAATAATTTGTTGCTTTATTACATGTGAATATAGGCCTACTCATGACCCAAACAGCTGTTTTAAAATGTTGATTAGTTGCACTGACTACATAAAAAAGACCTTACAGTTAGTAAAAGGTTGTAATTGTAGATTGTTGTAAAACAAGTTAGGATTAAGCATCTAAAGGGTTAGGATTTGGGCATTTTGGGGTAAGTAAGGGGTAGGTTTTAGAATTAGCTTTTGCATTGGGGATAGTATTAGTTCGGTTAGGTTGGGCCAGCACTGCAGCTTAGTGAAGTTAGTCCTTCTGCTCTTCACTCACAACAATAGAATATTCTTTGTTAGCTAGCCAGTAAACTGTAAGAACTGTGTTCTTTTCTACCCTTTAGTTTGGACAGACTAAATCCATCTTTTGATGGAAGACAATGCTCCCATCCATAACCTTCAGCAACTAAAATAGCAACTGAGCATGTGACTCAGCCCACGACAGTCTTGTTTTTATGAATGACTGCAGGCGGGACTGTGCTCTGGGCGTTATTTGTCACTCACTTCCTGTTGGGTGTCATCACTTCCTGTATAGCCCACACATAGAGCAGGGTGGGCGTGGGTGATGTTTACTGTACAAACAGACTTATCGCTCAGTAGTAGGATGTGGTTTGCTCTCTCACACAGTACACAACACAAGCGCAAACATCAAAGCAGTACTTGGCAGGAGATGTGAAATACGAAAGAACAATCCGAGACAGTTGGTTTCGTGATTCACCCGGCTATCTTTAAATTGTCGTCACGGGCTAATTTTATTTGAACTGCAGAGCAGACACATTCTGTCAGAATATTGCCACCAGTCTGTTGATTCCTCTGACGTTTTGGGAATTATGATCACGCAGGCATGATTCTAAAATTACCAGAACTGCCCCCAATGTGTCTACTACACAGTAGACATACAGTACTACTGTATACCCTAAAATGTTCAGCCATTCCTCCTTTCACGCTGTGTGTGTGATTAGATGAATGGTTTGGGAGAAATCAAGGTCAGGGCGGGACAACGTGATGCTCAACAAGAAAACTCCTGTTGGTTTGTTGAGACATCACAACACCAGCTTTCCCTTCTGTGTGTGTGTGTGTGTGTGTGTGTGTGTGTGTGTGTGTGTGTGTGTGTGTGTGTGTGTGTGTGTGTGTGTGTGTGTGTGTGTGTGTGTGTGTGTGTGTGTGTGTGTGTGTGTGTGTGTGTGTCTCTCTCTCTCTCTCTCTCTCTCTCTCTCTCTCTCTCTCTCTCTCTCTCTCTCTCTCTCTCTCTCTCTCTCTCTCTGTGCAGAGCTGTCCTGATGAGAGACTGGATTCTTTTCTCAGAGCAGTTTATTTATTGTTAGCCTGCTGGAATGTAGTAAAGAATGTAAGAATTCTGTCGGAATGAGGTAAATAACTTTTGAATTTGAACAAAAAGTACATTTTATTTAAAAAAAGGAAGAAGCATGTAACCAACCTAGTGCTGCTTTAATGACTGCACTACATACCAGCAGCCTACTTCCATCCCCTCTCTACCACCCATATACATTTCATTTCCTGCAGTTTTGTGAAAAAGAATCAAAGTTGCACACTCGCATATTCCAATAAGTTTAGAAATAACAACGTTTAAAGCCTTGGCTTTTTGTCAGGTCAAACGTAAAGCCCAGGGTTGTCATTAGAATGTATTGGAAAGGAACATGTGAGTGTGTGTGTTCTATGCTTTTTCTTCATGATCCTGTCATAACCCGGCACGGCAACACCCCAACAAGTGATGTGCAAATTCTATCATCATTTCATATACAGGAGTGTTTCCTCTCTAACCCTTTCACTGACCGCCATGCAATATCCCCCATGTTGAATCAAATGACAGATTTTTAAAAACGGCTAAACAGACCTTGTTTGTTTAGCCGATCTACGAGCTCACATCACAACGCATGTTCAGTATTCGCGAATTCATTGTAAAAATTAAACAATCATTTAATATAGAGCTTGACCGTCAAACTCCCCCCGATGGTTAGGTGGCACTGGCCCCACAATGAGTCAGGCCGACCTGGTAGACCCAATGTGTCATTTAACCAGACCACAAATGCTGAATCTGTGTTTACTCTCTTCAACCACCTCTACCATCCACCATCACTGCACTGTCTGGCCTCTTAAGCCCCTTTTCCACTGACATGGCCCAACACCACACCACTCCACACTGCCCACTTGTGTCAGGGTTTCCACTACAAGGACTTGGGTAGAGTGGTGTGAAAGTGGTACTAAACGTGGTACTAAAAGGTATCCAATCCAGAGTAGGTCTGAGCTAGGCCAAACAGGGGCAAACACTTCATAATGACTGCTCACTCTGCTCATTGACCTTTCGTTTAGACCACCAGGTGAGATGCTGGACATTAGAAAATAAATCTAATCCTGAATTGTGTTATTACTCCCCCAATGTTGCTATAATGTGTCAATGACGGGAAACGATTCAGATGTGTAATTCAAGTGGTCAGTGTACAGAACACGTGACCTTTGCATACCTGTCATCCCACAAACGACTGAGTTGACTTTACAATATTATTAAACCCCAGTATTATTTTAAACCCCAGACAAGTACTACCTTGTCAGTAGGAGTTGTGTCAGAGACTTGTGCACTGCTAAAAGCATCTGTGTCAGCTGCACCAGTCATCTCTTCAGCATCTTTAAAGATGAAGAATTACGACAAGGGTCACAAATCTGAATTACGATTTCACTCATGCGCTGCCTTCACATACAGCATTAGCTCACTGATCTATACTGATAGACATAACATTGTGACGTGTTGTGAGCTTGTAGATCAGAAGAGATTTGTTGTACATTGAAAAATAAAACACCAAGTTTCAAGGCTCCACGTTGTTAAGATCTTCACATTGTGTGGCATTTACAAAACACACTAATTTCTTATTCCGTCACGTCATAGCAGGGGAATGTTGTTAGTTGTTGTTTCCATCTCACGGACCATACACAATAAAATCCTCAGTGTTGTAGACAGAGTGTACACATATATATGATCTCTCTGAGTTAAATGAACACTCAGGAGTCAGGACTTGACAATGCATTTGGTGAACTTAAATCGATGCCATAGTTCCATCTGTCTAACCTTAACTCCTTTAAAACCTGGATGAACTGAGTGTCTTCTCTCTGAGTGCCATCTAATGACGTGATCAGCATATTAGGTTTTTAGTTGTCTAATTCGTCGTCGTCATGAGCTTTGTTTAGCTCTAGAGTAGACGATGATGTGTTGTGGTCCACTTCCACTAGTTCAGTGGTTAGGACCTCGAGAGTTCCACTAGCTTTAACTGTGTACAATGTTGGGGAGCGATTTTACTCAGAATGTACAAATGTATGTAACCGTATCGTACAGTCTCAGAATCACAATTGCATACATTTAACAATGAAGATTTTACTGTGTAGATAGATAGATAGATAGATAGATAGATACCTTTATTATCCCAAGGGGGAAATTCAGTTGTCCAGTTGTAGCACAGCAGTATACAGTTATTTACAAAGTTACAGAGAAGTAAGAAAAAATATAGATGAAGAGGAAAAAACAAGAGCAGTACAGTACCAATAAAGAGAAGGTGCATCAATAGAGGGGGCGAATAATATATACCGGTAAGTATATATACATAAAGTGTCTTACAAAAAGAGACCATAGCAGTCAATGCTAGTTAGTGCAACAAGTATCTCACTGTCATTGTTAAACAAAGCAAAATACTCAGAAACTACCAACACAACCTAATAGTGCAATGTCAAAAATCAGTGCGAAAAAAAAAACAGCTCAGAGAAGAAGAAACTAGGAAGTGTGTCACCGCAAGACGCACATGATAGAAACAGACTAAATTCTTTCATTTTATGTGTGTGTCTCTACACAGAAAGAAGTGAAAGTAGCAAATACAATTCTTCTGACTTTCCACACACGCACACATAATTGGCACACTTATGTCCACTGGGCACCCGCCCACTCACTTTGCTGGGGAGGAGGGGCTGACTCAGGGTGTCCCTGTATGAAGATGCACGTGTGACAGTGTTTATGTCCGTGCACGTGTATGTAAACACATTGGTAGAATATATGGAGTGCAGCCGGCATCGGAGGAATTAAGTCAGGTTGTTAACATTTTCATTGTGGGGTTTATAAGAGAACACATGTCTCAGAGCCAGCAGGATCCTTAATGAATAGACTGCACACACAGTATGTATATGTACATAACACACACACACACACACAAAGACACACATTTGCTCCCTTTATGAATGTGGTTGCTATCTATCTCAGCCACACACACACACACACACACACACACACACACACACACACACACACACACACACACACACACACACACACACTCCATTGAGAGCCTGACAGACCCCTTACTGTCAAACAGAGAGAGCTTTTTAGACAGCAAGTGGTGAGCAGCGGCAGTGTTTAAATAAGCACAATGCATCTGGGGCATAGAAGCCTTTCCAACATGTCACTGTCACTTGCAGAGATGGACCGTAGCTATGGCAACCAACAGGCCCTTCTCTTTGTTCTTTTTTTGTTATTATATTTTTTTTACCCACCACCACCTCACAATCTATAACGATATTCTTTCAAAAATATAAGTGGAGAACAACATAGATTTTGTCATCTTTATTTATTTTACTTCTCTGTTGGAGAAAGGGTTACAGATGGAGTTGTGCGTTGGATTTTACGTACAGTATGTATGGGTGGAGTTTTGAGTTCGCTGTATGGATTAGGGCTGGCAGTGCGCAACAATATTATCGTTGATATGAGACTCTAGTCTCATATCACAATCGTCTGGGACTTTGCATATTGTAATATTGTGATATGAGTTTAGTCTTCTCATCGTTGTAATTACTTTAAAATAGGGAAAATGATGATTATAGAATACATTTGAAAAGGTAAAAGAAAATTCATACTTACTCGTCACAATACAATGTTATTATCACAATATCGAGGTATTTAGTCAAAACCTTTGATATTTGATTTTGTCCACAATGTTTATTTTTTCCCCTGTTCCCTCCTGCACTTTTCACATTGACAGACATTTCCTCATAGGATCACACCAGCGTGTCTGTCACAGAGGGCGCACTTGACAGACGTGTTGGTGTGACTATTCCCTCTGGCTGACTAAAATCATCACTGTCAATTTACTGTAGATCCAAAGAGTCGATTTTACTGAGTGCAAATGTTTGATAGGATGTAATAAAAAGAGTACTATATGGACAGATGGGGGTTTATTTCCTGATCCTGGAGTCTTTCCAGGGAAGGAGTGGATGAGGGCGTTTTTATTATGTGTTCACAACAGAAGCTGAAAAAGAAAATCTAATCATGATGTGGATCTCTGGATCCACACATGGGAACGGCCTGGCTCCAGAGGACTTAATGTGGCCAGCCTTTGGCGTTAGTAGTCTATTATGACGTATGACTCCAAATTTGGGCAATGTCTCAGCCCGATCCAATTAAAAGTAAAGTTAAATATTTCTGACGGTATAAGAAAATCTAGCCCATATTGTATATGGCCATATCTGACATAGTACTGATGTGTGTATACGTCAAATATGGACATGCCCGACAGTCAGCACCAATCAGTGTTGTGAAGCAACGTTGCCTGTTTTGTATGATCAGATGAGCTCAGTCAGGGAGAGATGGAAAGGTAGGTGGAGGGAAGAAGGGAGTGCGAGAGAAATGACCAAGTCAATCCTGGGTATGGAGTATCTCAACCTGAACCTGCTGAACAAGCAAAATAACCCCAGCAACGGGCAATCTGATAACACGTTTTCTGCTTTGTATATACAGTACACTCATCGGTTACTTTATAATAGTAGTACGCCTGTCCGAGCTGATAGAAAGGCAACAGTAACTCAAATAACCACTTGTTACAACCGAGTTAGAGCATCTCTAAAAGCACAACAGGTCAAACCTTGAGGCAGATGGGCTATAGCAGCAGAGCACCACAACAGGTGCCACTTCTGTCAGCTGAGAGCAGGAAACCCCCATATTTATATATATTATTGGAAAATAGAAGATTGGAAAAGCTTTTGCTTTGTCTGAGTCTTGATTTCTGATGCGACATTCAATGGTACAGTATTTGCAATATGTTCAGAATTTGCCATCTACAACATCAAAGAATCGGTCCACCCTGCCCTTTAGGCCATATTCAAAGTAACTTAAATCACCCCATTCTGATGCATTGAGGAGCTGCCATGTAACTGGCTGAGTAGAAATTGCATAATGTGCATAATTTGGACAGGAAAGGAGTTCCTATATACAGTACATATCGTTGCTGTTGGGCAGAAACCTTATCTCCACATTTAACATTTTATTCAATTAATGCCATAGTTGATCATACTACAGCGTCACAGAAAATTATCAAAAGTTTCACGCCGTTTTCAAGCTTGTAGATTCGCCTCGTTTGCTGTTTGAATCCTGAAAAGTTAACAGTTTTGGACAACAGTTTTTCCTCTCGACAGAGACAATATGTTCTCTCAGGGACAGGTCCATATGTCATCTGGGCATAATGTTGTTGCATCGTGTTCATAAATCATGGCGCAGTTGTAGTCATGATAGCTCTTTGTACACATTGTACAGGTATGCACATATTTCCAGTTAGAGTTGGCTCGTTCTTGCCTTCATAGGTGAGTGTATTCCCCTTCTCTGCTCCCGCTCTCCACCTGCTCAAGTTCATACTCATCTCTCTTGTTGGCAAGGTGGGCAGGGAACCTCTGGATTAAAAGCTGGAAAACATTCCTGCATTTCTAAAAGTAAAAGTCCTTTGTTGCGTGCATGTGGTGATCTAGGGACATGCCTATTGTATATCCATCCACTGACTGATGTGGTTGGACTGGCCCCCCTCAGGCTAGGGTGTCTACAGCTCTCATGTCAAAATGCTTTCGCCCTATCTGTCTATCTGCATATTCTCTCTTCTCTCTCCATCCTTTATCTATCACCTGACTGTCGCTCCCTCCGTTTTCGGTGTTCCTGTGAAACCTGACCTAGCAGAAGACTCCTGGCTGTTCGCCACCGTGTACCCCATAACCCTGCTCACGTGTACGTGTGTGTGTGTGTGTGTGCGTGTGTGTGTGTGTGTGTGTGTGTGTGTGTCCGTCCGTCTTTGATGCTGCAGGACCAGACCAGTGGTGGAAGTACTGAGATGTTCTACCTGGTAAAAGTAGCAATATACCACCAGGTAGAAATACTCAAATAAATATCCTGCAGCATTCAAAATGTTACTTGAGTAACAAGGTACAAACAAGGTACAAAACTAAATTAAATCAAATGGCCCATTAAAGAAATCTCTCAAGCAGTGTAGCACCAAGCTATTTCACACCTTTTTTTCTTGATCATAATAGGTGATAATGAATTTACAGATGTGCTATTTCAAAACTTCACACATCCTGGCAAGAAGGTAGATTTTCAGGGGATTTTCAGAAAACTTAGATTGTAGATCAGCTATTGCTAGTTTCTGCAAAAATAAGCTCTGTTCTCCATACAAATTAGAAAAGCAAAACTGGGAAAGAAACTGTTGAAAGAAATGCATTTGCGGTACATTTTCAGGAAAAGAGCAGTAAATATTGAAGAGTTGAAACAGCACATCTGTAGGTGTGAATTAATTTTGTGTGCATGCATGCATTTTTGTCCCCCCCCCCCCCCCCCCCCACACACACACACACACACACACACACACACACACACACACACACACACACACACACACACACGTTGGTATGTATGCTTTTGAGGACAGCAACATTTTAGAATGGCTAATTTTCATTAAATATTCTATTTACAACCCCAACACCTATCTGCATCTTTCCTAATTGTAACCTTACCTTAGCTCTTAAAATCTTTGTTAACCAGGAAAACAAAATATTTCAAGTGGGGGTCCTGCATTATTGTAGCTTGAGGCAAAATATTTCACTATTCAATTCAATTCAATTCACTGGAGGGCCTATTCTCCATTGTTGGACATTCTGTAGACCTCAGAAGTATAGTAATACCTGTGCGTGAGTGTGCACTCGCAGACATGAATGACCTATTCATCGGTCCTTGATCATGGCGTGCTGTCGGTGCGTCAGACAGAATCTCTGTGTGTCATGTTTCTATTCATGTGTGTAACTGTAGCCCTCGGTGACGTCACGGTACCAAACATACAACATGGCTTCTTATGCTGCGTAAGCTCTGGGTGTGTCTGTCTATGCCTGTGTGTGTGTGTTTGTGTGTGTGTGTGTGTGCCAGCAAAAGTCTTTGTGTACATACATGGTTGACAGACACGCATGCTGTTTGTAGGAGAGGCTGTTGTTTGTGCATTGAACTTGTGCTGTCCCTTAAGACAGTGGTTCTCAACCTTATCAGGCCGCGACCCCCAAAATAATCATATCTTACCTGGTGACCGGCCCCCACCCGGACGAGCACTAAGAGTTGAGGCATTACATTTTGTATAACACACGGTTCTATGTGAAAATAGCATATCTACATGCTCACAGCGCCGTAGATCGGCTATTTTCACAATTTCTACCTCTCATATTTGACAATTTGTCCAATGTTTAATTTGTCATTTTAGAGGTATTAAAAAGTCCTTAAATTGTCACTTTCGAAATGTGCAGATACCCTCTATACACTTAAACTGTATGTTAGTTTGTTTACTGTTGAGTGAGAAAACAATGTTGCACATTAAGTTCATCATCTGGGGACCCCCCAAATAATTTGGGGACCCCCCCTGGGGGTCCCGACCCACAGGTTGAGAACCACTGCCTTAAGACACAGGTTTTCAAAACCAGGGCTGCCATGGGGCGCCAGGAGGGCCAATGGGAAAGGAGAAGATAAAGCACTTACAGCACTACTTACCCAAGCCGTACTACTTAGTACTTATTCACTGAATTGGCAGTGCTTGGGATCAAACCCATTTTCAAAAATGTTCGAAGATTGCAGGTTTACCAGCTCACAATGCATCGCAACGCATTTTGAAAGGCTTTTCTTTCACGACAGGGGACCGCAAGTAGTCATACACCGTTTGTACAGCACAGCACTCAGACAGAACACCATTACCATTTGCATTACGGGTCCATTTGGTTGCATTTGTGCACTCTCTTGAGTTAAAGTAACACTGTGTGTTTTACTGTGGAACAGATAATGTTAAGTGGCCAAGATAGTGGCTCCAAGCGGGCCGGTCAGCCGCAGCCACATGGCAGAGCACTGGCCCATCTGCAGCTCTCACAGCCACTTAACACCGATGGGGGAAGAGCCATTAGAGGCAATGGAGAATGTCATTTTTAATGGGCAGATTGAGCCAAAATGGAGATGGAGCTGTGATAGAGTTAATGCATACTGGGGCCACGTGAGCACCAGGCAATCGAGTAAGAGAAAGAGACAAGAGCTGGCCAGCTGTGGCGAGGTTGGCCTCCACTCGCATGGAAACCAGCTTGTTGTGGGCTATTTTACCAAACCTGCCCAAACATTCAGTGCTCAGCGGTGAGTGTGTGTGTGTGTGTGTGGGCACCTCGGACATCTGGGCACCTCGACGTAAAATTGGCCAAAATGTAAAAAATATGTATATATATTTAAATAAAGTGCATGATCTTGTGTGTGTGTGTGTGTGTGTGTGTGTGTGTGTGTGTGTGTGTGTGTGTGTGTGTGTGTGTGTGTGTGTGTGTGTGTGTGTGTGTGTGTGTGTGTGTGTGTGTGTGTGTGTGTGTGTGTGTGTGTGTGTGTGTGTGTGTGAGAGAGTGTTTTGTGCATCCGTTTATTTTTGTGTATTCTTGCCTGCTTTTTCACACCACCTATGTCTTGGGCCAACCTCTGGCTGGCACATAAAATAATTTCCAGCAGCTATTATGATGAAGTCAGATGACACACAGAAGGGAACTGCACAATCTGATAATTACCTTGGCAACAGTCAGCTGTGTGTGTGTGCGTATGTGACTGTGTGTGTGTGTGTGTTTGTGTGTGTGTGTGTGTGTGTGTGTGTGTGTGTGTGTGTGACGTTTTTATAGGATGTGACGTTTTTATAGGATATAGACTTTGGTGTGTCTGTGTCTGTACTTGTATTACTACAGGCTATTTGTTTATAGTAGAATGTGAGAAATTGACATTCTGAGGACAATTCAGATGGTTAAGATAAAGATAAATGGTTGTTTTATGGTTAAAAAGAAAGATTTCTAGAGTTCGGTTTACATTTGCGAAAGGATTCAGTTTGGGATTAGGATTAGGCATTTAGGGGTTACATTTAGGAGTTATAGGATTAGAGTTATGCCTGGCGTTGTACACCACATATAGGGTTAAAAATTGTAAAAATTGTCTTTTAGGAAATTGGCATCCTAAATATTGATGTCCTCACAAGTATAGTTAGGGCTGTATAGTTAGGGCTGTGTGTGTGTGTGTGTGTGTGTGTGTGTGTGTGTGTGTGTGTGTGTGTGTGTGTGTGTGTGTGTGTGTGTGTGTGTGTGTGTGTGTGTGTGTGTGTGTGTGTGTGTGTGTGTGTGTGTGTGTGTGTGTGTGTGTGTGTGTGTGTGTGTGTGTGTGTGTGTGTGTGTGTGTGTGTGTGTGTGTGCGCGCGGTGCTGTAGCAGCAGCTTTAGGTTGTCAGATGAGGAGAGGGCAGACTGACCTTTTGTTCTGCTGTTTGCTTAGTGGGCATTCCTCTGAGCACTGCGCCCAAGTAAGGTTACAGCTCTCCCCCCTCCTCCTGTGCCCTGCAGGAACACGGTGGTACTGCAACATCCACACCTGGCACCTGTCCTGTGCTGTTTGACATGGCCCTGTGTAGAAAGCATTGGGCAGACAAAGGCATTGACACTAAGGCTTGCCCACCTGCCCTCGGCAGGTAAATAAAACTTTAGGGCAGGTGAAGCTTGCTTTCAGGTTGCCCGACCGCCCAGGCAAGTGCTCATTTGAGAAGGGACGCAACTGTCTATAAACACAACACCAGATATCTGTCTAAACACCTGAACGCTATGTCTTCTGGTCTGTGGAATGTAAAATAAGAGCACTGTTTACCTATAATGAGCTGTTTTCACTGTTGCTACACTTAAAAAATATAAAATAACAAGTGTGAACCCCTAGATATTGAGGGATGAGTTTCATCACACAGCCCCAGAAAGTAAAGAAATAAGTGTTGAGACGGTAATTACAATTTTACCTATAATTTTATAATGGACGATTTACTTTTCGGGCAAGTGGGCATGACCTTTGGGTAAGTAGAACATGACCTGTACTTGCCCGATATGCAAGTGCCTGAGAGACCTTAGTGTCAACCCCTGCAGACATAAAAAAAAAAAAAAAAAAACCTATCCGATATCATGCTAAACTATTTATATGGTGTCCTTTATTTATTTGACGTGACCATTTTGAAGAGATTCCAAGTTAGAAACATCTTATTTAAGATAAACTAGCACCTTTAGATTCATATACTGTAATAATATAACACTCATAACGCAAATTCTTCCTAACGACCCCCCTCCCCCCCTCCAGATTAGGCAAGACAAGTTTATTTGTGTAGCACACTTACACAGCAAGGCGATTCAGAGTGCTTTACATAAAGCATTAAGCGACATTAACATTATGTGTTTTTGCAACCCAAGTCAAGAGACCTAAAACGTACTTAGCAAATGAGGCACCAAATAAAACTCAATTCAAAGTTAAAAAAAGAAAAAGAAAACTGAGGCTACAGCATGTTCAGCCAGCAACATGTCATTATGTATGTATTGTGGCTACAGTAGAACATCGGTTGAAGAGCGACCATAACAAGAAGCCTGCTTGCCTTGAGATTAGCTGAGGTGACTTTTTTGTCAAGGTGGTGCATGAGTCAAACCTCTGCTTTTGCCTTATTACTAGGTGTTAGGCTGTTATTTTGTGGGCTTACCTTGCTTAACCTGGACTCTCACTGCGACCCTGTCATTAAGTTGTAACTGATTGTTAACTCGACCCAGACACGCTACGGTGTCAACCTGCTTTGACAGCCACCACAGCCTCCTGTGTCATTCACCAGTCGAGCCATGTTGGAACAAATGAGTTACTCATATCTTTCATTGTTTATTATTATGTATTTAATTATTTGTATTTACTTAGGTTGTCGTTGACACAGCATTATGTCTAACATTGAATCAAAACTATTTTCTACATTAAGACGTGAGGCCAATTCTACAAGTGTCTTCTAAATCCTTCTGAGGTTTTTGAAAAATGTATGTTTCTATGATCAGTGGTTCTCAAACTTCTTCATGTCAAGGACTCCCAGAATGTTATGTACTAGTCCTTTGCCCGGGGGTGTGCCATGAGGGATTGAATGTATAGGAGTCTCAGAAGTAATGTTGGAGAACCCAGTGATGTCAGTCAGTGATGTCAGTTGGGCTTTGTTGATGTCAGTTGGGCATTGTTACCTTGGTGGCGACACTGTTTAGTATCAGTGATGTCAGTATGCAGACAGACGGCAGACGGCGGACAGACATTCGGTAAATGAATATTTCGATTTGGCCGCGGACCCCCATCTCTAAATATGTTGTTCCAGGAACCCCCCTAGAAGCAAAAGTTTGCTTTAAAATGCACACATTTAGATGATTGCCGCACTATGAGCTTGTATAGCTGCTATTTTTGAATAACTAAAGTATAAAATACTGGTTAAAGTGGTTAAAATCTAGAGTGACATCTAAACCTGGCACCTCTCTCTTCTCTCCCAGGTCCTTATGGTTGAGGTGGTGTCTAAATGGAAGGTCTAAACCTGGCATCTCTCTCTTCTCTCTCTCTCCTCTCCCAGGTCCTTATGGTTGAGGTGGCGTCTAAATGGAAGGTCTAAACCTGGCATCTCTCTCTTCTCTCTCTCTTCTCTCCCAGGTCCTTATGGTTGAGGTGGCGTCTAAATGGAAGGTCTAAACCTGGCATCTCTCTCTTCTCTCCCAGGTCCTTATGGTTGAGGTGGTGTCTAAATGGAAGGTCTAAACCTGGCATCTCTCTCTTCTCTCTCTCTTCTCTCCCAGGTCCTTATGGTTGAGGTGGTGTCTAAATGGAAGGTCTAAACCTGGCACCTCTCTCTCCTCTCTCTCTTCTCTCCCAGGTCCTTATGGTTGAGGTGGTGTCTAAATGGAAGGTCTAAACCTGGCATCTCTCTCTTCTCTCTCTCTTCTCTCCCAGGTCCTTATGGTTGAGGTGGTGTCTAAATGGAAGGTCTAAACCTGGCATCTCTCTCTTCTCTCTCTCTTCTCTCCCAGGTCCTTATGGTTGAGGTGGTGTCTAAATGGAAGGTCTAAACCTGGCATCTCTCTCTTCTCTCTCTCTTCTCTCCCAGGTCCTTATGGTTGAGGTGGTGTCTAAATGGAAGGTCTAAACCTGGCATCTCTCTCTTCTCTCTCTCTTCTCTCCCAGGTCCTTATGGTTGAGGTGGTGTCTAAATGGAAGGTCTAAACCTGGCATCTCTCTCTTCTCTCTCTCTTCTCTCCCAGGTCCTTATGGTTGAGGTGGTGTCTAAATGGAAGGTCTAAACCTGGCATCTCTCTCTTCTCTCTCTCTTCTCTCCCAGGTCCTTATGGTTGAGGTGGTGTCTAAATGGAAGGTCTAAACCTGGCATCTCTCTCTTCTCTCTCTCTTCTCTCCCAGGTCCTTATGGTTGAGGTGGTGTCTAAATGGAAGGTCTAAACCTGGCATCTCTCTCTTCTCTCTCTCTTCTCTCCCAGGTCCTTATGGTTGAGGTGGTGTCTAAATGGAAGGTCTAAACCTGGCATCTCTCTCTTCTCTCTCTCTCCTCTCCCAGGTCCTTATGGTTGAGGTGGTGTCTAAATGGAAGGTCTAAACCTGGCATCTCTCTCTTCTCTCTCTCTTCTCTCCCAGGTCCTTATGGTTGAGGTGGTGTCTAAATGGAAGGTCTAAACCTGGCATCTCTCTCTTCTCTCTCTCTTCTCTCCCAGGTCCTTATGGTTGAGGTGGTGTCTAAATGGAAGGTCTAAACCTGGCATCTCTCTCTTCTCTCTCTCTCCTCTCCCAGGTCCTTATGGTTGAGGTGGTGTCTAAATGGAAGGTCTAAACCTGGCATCTCTCTCTTCTCTCTCTCTCCTCTCCCAGGTCCTTATGGTTGAGGTGGTGTCTAAATGGAAGGTCTAAACCTGGCATCTCTCTCTTCTCTCTCTCTTCTCTCCCAGGTCCTTATGGTTGAGGTGGCGTGCTGCGCCCACTGCCATGCCTCCTGCCATGACGGACCTCCTGGACATGTGGGCGGCCCACTCTCCGCTGACTGGCCACGCCCCTGCCCTGGTCACCATGGACTTCCTGCTGCCCACCGGCATCTACATCCAGATGGACGTCCCCCGCGAGGCCACCATCCTGCAGATCAAGCTGGTGAGCAGCCGTGGCGTTGAAATAACTTACAAGTACTGTACTTAAAGGAGGTAGTTCAGCCCCAAAATGACTTTTTCTGGATGGGGACCCAAATGCATTCGGCTCCCCATCCGGAATCAATGGGGGTATATTTACTAAAATCCCTTTTTTTTTGTTATAAGAACAAACAGTGACAAATACAACAAAAATATTATTTAACTCAGTGTCTATGGCAGGGGTAATCAATAGGGAAAAAAAAATCATTTTGGGGGTGAACTACTCTTTAAGTTCAATTTTGAGGTGGTTGTACTTTACTTGAGCATTTCCAATTTTCAATACCTTTACTTCTACCCCACTACATCTCAGAGACAAATATTATACTTTTACTCCACTACATTTATTTAAAAAACTTTAGTTACTAGTTACTGTAGATACTAGATTTAGATTATTACAAAACTAAATTAACCACTTCAGTTCTGCCCTAGTAAATTTCGGCCATTCTTTTTTCTTTTTTTTAAGATATGTTTTGGGGCTTTTATGCCTTTATTGATAGGACAGTAGACTGAAAGGAAATAGGGAGAGACGGAGTGCAGCAAAGTTGGTCGGGATCGGGAATCGAACCAGCGACACGCTGCGAGGCTACACCGAGCCTATGTGGTATGCACCTGGACCGGTAGTCCAGCGGGCGCCCCTACATTTCGGCCACTGGAAAATGGCAGATCTACAAGCCCCCAATGCGTCGCGATGCGACACATTGTGAGCTTGTTTTCAAAATATTTACTGTATCCACGAGTTTTCCAACGCCCCATAGTGCATTGCGCAGACGCTGTACCGAGCTTCCGGCGCCGCAGCCGAGTGTGATTTACAAGCTCACAATGGGCTGCATCTGCGACGCGACGTGAGCTTGTATGTCTGCTGTTAAACCGGAAGTGTGGTGAGGTCCAAATAATCTCCAGTAACAGGAAACAGGTGGATATGAAAACCTGAAATGGGAAATTCTGCATAATGACTACTTTTGGTAACCTGACTTTCGCCAGATGGTGGCAGCATTGCTTATGCATTGCTTTACCATCTAGGCTCGCTCCAGCACAGTTGATAACACTCGTAAAGTCCCGGGCCGGACCAATCAGCGGCAGCTATGGGCGGGCTCTGAGCGGCTCTGAGCCAATAGAGTCTGATTGCAGACCACGTGGAAACCCAGGAGGCGGATTCTGGGTGCAACGTCATGCAGACAGGCCAATATGAGTGGTTGGAGTTGGCACGGCCATATCCAATCACCTGCTTTAGAATTTGAAAAAATGGCCCGCCCCTTACATCGGTTGTGCTGGACCGAGCCCAGATGGTAGGCATACGCAATGCTGCAAACCATCTGGCGAAAGTCAGGTTATACTTTTGGAACTTTCAAGTACATTTTTGATGCCAATTCTTTTGTACTTTTACTCAAGTACATTTTGAATTCCCTACATCTACTTGTAACAGAGTACTTCTACATTGCAGTAATATTGATGCTTTTACTTAAGTAAGAAAATTAAGTACTTTTTCCACGACTGCTGGTGAGAGACAAACACACTGGGAGGGTTGGGAGGCGGGGCAGCAACACTCACATTCTCACACTGAAGATAGCGCTGGGATGGTGTTTTCTGCTGGTGTTTCAGTCCGAGCGTATCAAAGGGTGCGTTCGGAAATGCGCACTGGGTGTGTGCTCAGTGTAGTGAGTGCCTAAACCTAACCCTAATCCTAACCTCAGTAAAACTATGCCTAACCCTAACCCTAACCTTAACCTCAGTAAAACTATGCCTAACCCTAACCCTAACCTTAACCTCAGTAAAACTATGCCTAAACCTAACCATAGCCCCTAACCCTAACCACACCCGGTGCGCATTTACGAACGCACCCTTTGATACACTCTGACTGAATCACCAGCAGAAAACACTCTCCCAGATAGCGCTGCATACTGTGAGTGAAGTTAGCGCTACACACTGTGACTGTGAACACACTAATTAATGGGCCAAACGCCAATTCCTTACTCAGCGACACCTATGGAGTTGTACAGAAAGAATACTTAGTATTTGAACCGTTTTTTTAACTGTGTACTTGAGGTAGGGAATGGGATGCAGACCTATAGCCTAAGGTTGCACTTCAATCCTCAGCACCACACATGTATTTAATTAACTAATAATGAATAATGGAAAACATTTAATAATGTTTTTACTTCATAGTTAACCACATTCAACTTAGCATACCTAGTTTGAATGGCAAAAAATTACAAGCTCAAAACAACATTGTGGTTGTCGTACGTCGAACTACTTTATGTAAGGACTCCTTTAGTGGTTAATAGCCATTCAGAGATGGTTAATTACCCATTAATAGATGTCCCTTATTTTTAAAGTGTTAACCATTCATGTGCGACACTCTAATGGAATTCTTAAAGGTCACATTGTATTCTTAGCTCAACTGATTGCACTTCCAAAGTATAATTTGCACATTGGCCGAGATGAACTGCTTCTTGTTTGCTGGGCTGTCATTCACATGCCCCCAGGGCTTTGTCCCAGTAGGAAACAGAACAAGCTATAGGCTAAACCACCCGTATCACCGAGTCAGCTGGTCGGCTAGACGTTGCCTAATGCTTGTTTTGACAGAGCTGGCTGTTGCTCCTGGCTGGTTTGTTTTTGTTTGCGAGTGGCGAGTCGCTCACAGCATGCAAATGGCTCCTGACATCATGCCAGACTGCGGTTAATGGGCTGAGAGATGGATGTCAAAGGTCATATAAATGATGTGGCTTTTTGAAGTCACCCTCAAATGAATGCTGTGGTGCAGTTGATTTGTCAGTTTTAATGTGAACACCTGTACGCAAATGAGCCTTAAGTGACGCGTTATTTTTAACTAGTAGTAACATCCTCTCATAATTATCTTACCCTCAGACTTTAATGAACTCAACATTTTGAGTGTAAGAGAGGAATACAATTCATGGAAATATTAGTATTAATTTTTTCTTGCCCCTATGAGCTCATACCAATGAAGAATGTTTTTTCTTTTATGTTTCTTTCCTGGCATTTTGGAATCTCGATACTAATCATTCCCCCTTCCCCCCTTGCAATGCCCACGTGCACATGTGTGCAGGACAGGTGGGCATGCACATGTGAGATCTAGTTAAACCCATCCCCTGGGGCCAGCAAGGAGAGACGCTAGGGAAAGCTCTGAAAATGATAAATCATCCAAGTGTGACATTACATAAAGGAGAGAGATATGGAGGGAGGGATAAACCCCCCTGCCACTGTCATATAGAGGGATAGAGCAAAAACAAAAAAATGGAATGAAGAGATAGAAAGCCAGGAGGCGTCTTTAAATTAAGCCTTGTCAGATTGATCGCTGTCTGACAAAGGTGTGAAGGATGTTTCAGAAGCTTATCCAGTGAAAAAGAAGACAGACATGCACATGCCAAACCCAAAATTGGGCAGGTGCTGAGCGACGATCAGTGTATAAAAAAAAAAAAATGATCAAATAAAAATCAAAATGTTAAAATGCTTATTGCACCAGGAAAATATGTGACGTTTCGAGCAACACGCTCTTCATCAGACCAGTCTGTGAGTGTGCGAGCGTTTTGTAATTATTTTTATAATTCTTCCATTTTTCAGAAGCTTATGCAAGCACCCCTTTCCTGGCATTTAATCCTGGCACTTAATGATTGGTCACACACCTAGACGAATGAGCTGACGAATGAATACTTCTTCTGTTATGAGAGAACATTTACGGTGTTTACAGGAATTGGGACGCTACAAAACATCTTCCCTCAGAGAACATTTAATGTGTTTTACAGGAGGAGGATTGTTGTTGCACGAGATCCTCCAGTTCTTGAGAAAATGTGCTCATTACTTTCTTGGAGACCTGCCATCACTTGAGCCTACAGTAGATATGCTCAAATGTTCTTTCAATGTGCTTCCAAGAAACCGATCATAACTGCACGGGCGATGCTAATGACCAACTCCATGGAAGAGAACATGTAAATGACTGTTCGCCAGAATGTTACATCATTTGGATATTACGAGGCCATTGTTCGGTCAAATAGTTGAGTCCTCTGTCCTCTGTGTTTGTGGTGGCCTGTTTATCCATGTGGAGATGATCGCAAGTTCATGATAAAATCATGGGTGTTCCTGAAGAGGCAAATATTTGTTTTGAGGGCAAACATATGCACTGTTCCTTCATGAGCCTTGTAAAGGAGAGACTTTGGATGAGGGCTATTAGGTGAACAGAACAAGACAAAACTAAAGTTTGCAATATTGCTGATTTATTTTCGTCTTGCAAGGAATTTTCAAAAATAATGTTCAAAAATGTAAAGTTGAAAAAATATAATTTACAAAAATGAAATGAGGGAATGCCTAAAGCAAGCATTTAGTATGAGTGCTACCGAACAGCATTGTGCCCCCCCCCCCCATACTTCCCTATCTATTGCCAGAGACAAGAATTACTGATATACAATTCAATTTCAAGGAGCTTTATAGTGTGGGACCTCCTCTCCTTTAAACCAACTGTCCTTGACCAAGGAACACTACAACTTAACCTTTAAATTCAAGTGACAAATCAAGAAAACATTTAACAATCACATATTATCATCTATAAAGGCAAAGTATTAAAGTTTTTGTAGCGAAACAATTTATTTTCTCCCATAAAATATATCACTGAAAAATATACACACCCGTGGCAAGTGGTATGACCCAATTTATACCAATCATTATGTGATAGCTGAGTGGTTAGTGTCCATACCTAGGACTCCGGAGGTCCCAGAGGTCGCAGGTACGATTCCCCGCTCCAGCTATCACTGCTCCCCTCCCCCTGCGCGCCTTGTGCGTAGCACTGGGGGTCAGCTGGGTTAAGATGAAAACTGAATTTCCCTTGTGGGATGACGTAGGTAAATTCTTTCTTCTTTATATTCTTTTGGGCTCCTCCGACTCCTACCAGGAAGAGGCTCTTTGTTTGGCAATGATGCTGACTTTAAACTGTTGACTTTAAACTGTTGAGAATAAAATGTGTTTTACCAACCAACTATCTGTTATTTGTAGTCTGAATTAAACTGTAATGAAAATGTACAATGCCAAGGGGTCAGGATGTGAAACAAACTATCTGAACACAGGTAGCATTCAAGGTAGAATTCAAAATGTTTGTAGCTGTACATGTGGCTGTAATGAAGGGAATGTCATGAGAAATAATAACATGTAAAGTTAAAGTGGGAAAGTCGGTCTTTGTCTTTACCACAAGCCTTATTTGAGTTTATGACACACGCACGCACGCACACAGACACACACACACACACACACACACACACACACACACACACACACACACACACACACAGAGACACGGTGACAGTACTTCAGGGACATGGGTACATGAATCATGCCAGGGTGTGCTGGTGGATAGTGATTCACATCCTGATTGGTTCATCCATGGTCTGTGTCATTGTGTTTGTTTCCAGCCATGCTGCCTTATATATGCCATAATTGTGTGTTGTCTTTATTCTTAGTTCAGAAGTGTGGTTGCACTCATCCAATTGGTTTGCTGGTGCGTTATTTACACACACTTTAAAATAACACACAGAGAGTGGTACCACTTTCTTCCATGTTTCACTTCCCTCCCGATCCCTAACTGCTCTGCCCTGTATTAATGGCACCAAATGTTCCTAATAGGTAAGATCAGTAGCTATGCTATCATAAGCCTGTCTTGTTTTCAGGCCACTTTCCTTTTGGTTTTACAGAGACATGTGAAATCTACTTTTAACACCAAAACCAGTAAAAGGAACTAACCGCTCTGCCCCACCACCTCCTCTCCCAGCTCCTATGGAAGCAGGCCCAGATGTTCCCGCTGTTCCCCGCACTGGGGGAGATGGAGAGCCACATGTTCGAGTGTGTCAACCAGGCCGCCGTGCACGAGGAACTGGAGGACGAGACGCGGCGGCTGTGTGACGTGCGGCCCTTCCTGCCCGTTTTCAAGCTGGTGACGCGCAACTGCGGCCGCGCAGAGCGCCTCCTCGACTCCAAGATCGGCGTGCTCATTGGGAAGGGTGAGGCTGTGGTTTTCTAAACATGTATATTGCTCATGCTTGGTATTCTTAATCACTTTGAACCTGGCTGTTATGTCAGGGATCCCTGGGTATGTCATCATAGGTGAAAGCTTTTCCAAAGTAGGCTCTACTGTATACAAGCTCACGTTTTGAGTTTGTAGGTTGGCTATTTTTTTGCTATTCGTCATACAATGAAGTACATGGGGCTTAAGTGATTAGCTGGGTGATGTAAACTCGCTGACCCCCAAGCAAAACAATTATGACTCAACTTCCACTGTGGCATTCACTGAAACTCACTTTCCCTCTTACTGGCTTCCTCGCCGTCCTCATTAAACATTGCCGATAAAGAGACCACGTAGGGTACACGCACACACAGAGCCGTGACAGTGAAAAGTGCATAAGACACGCGCACAGAGCCGTGACAGTTGGATGACAGGCTGATTCGCAGCTGCCTCCCATCATCAGCTCGGCTATCTGATAGAGAAGCGTAAGGTTTGACTGGACAGGCCCTTGCTGTCCGTTCCATTGCCTGTCACTTGGTGTTATCTCTGTGAGTGATTAGGTTCCTGGAGGTGAGTGGGATGAGGTGAGCCAGACTGGCGCTGTAAGGTAGACCCCACGTATGATCAAATGCAGTCAGCATTGAGGCCCACACTCAAGCGTGTGTATACACACGTAAACATAAACATGCGCAAATGTATGCATGGAATAATACACTGCTGGATCATTCGCAGATCAATTCAGAGAATCTTGAAACCGTGTGTGTGTGTGTGTGTGTGTGTGTGTGTGTGTGTGTGTGTGTGTGTGTGTGTGTGTGTGTGCGTGTGCGTGTGTGTGTGTGTGTTATAGTAAGGTATTAGGAAGTCTCTCTGGCCGCTGGCCAGAGCAGACCTCTTCAGAAGAAGAAGAAAGAGAAACAGGGGAGGGGGAGAGGAAGCCAGAGGGAAGCGGGGGCTGACGCTAATCGAAGGAGACCCACACAATACTGATAGCTCCCTCCTGGCTCCACTGTAGTCACATGTGATCTGTGAAAGGCTTTTGTTAGGGCCAAGCGGCGTTTGAAAAGTTACCCCGCAGGCTCCCACGTGCACATATCTGCGTGCACGCACTCAAACACTAACGCACCGCAACAGACAATCACACTCGGACAATGCTCGTGAGCTTTGCTTTTTCCACACAAGCGTAACAGTAGAAGCACGCACTCAAATCGTGCACACAAGACAGCACACTCTCCCAACTAATGTGGTCCAGAGCGCTCTTTCGAGCACTGAGGGTCATATGAATGTTTAATGGCTTTTAATGTCAATGTTGTTTTCATTATCAAGAGTGTGCTGCGCTCCAAGAGAGGGAGAGAGACATAGGATACACCTGACAGTTTCCTACCTCTAGCAATCGGCATTAGCATGGAAACAAGAGGCTCTACTTTAATCCCATAAGAGATTGCCATCGGTAATCCTCTAGACATTCATTGCTAACGTTTGGCATCAGGTGTCACACAGGTGTTGGTGCATTTTACATGAAGGCAGGCTAAGGGTCCTGCTATAAATCCTGTAATCCAACTATGTTTATGTAGCATTTTGACTAGACCTAATTTACAAAGGTTCCTGAAATCTTCAGAGAGATGGTTTATTTTTTATCTTTTGCTCAACATTGTGCCTATGTGAACCATAGCACTATGCACTTGCAAAATGTCATTGAATTTAGTTGAGCCGAGTTCCTGGTTGTAGAATGCAGAATTTGCAGCTAGTGCATGATGCTTGTATCACAGAAGCTCTTTTCTATGATCGCTATTCACTACCAATTAATAAGCATGAGTGCTTTGATTGATTGATTGATGTTTTTACAGGACCATATATTTGTACACAACTGTCACGTTTCCAGTGTGGTCCTTCTTGGAATCCCAAGTTTCCCAACTATCTTTCTAAAAACTAAACTAGTATCTCAACATAATTCTACAGTGATCGCTTCATGCACTATACCCAGCAACATATTCTCAACTGTACTCTGGACTGTAATGCCTCCTCGTTCCTTCCCCAAACCTTCTACCCAGAAGGTAGGGATGGGACGATGATCTATATTATCGATTATCGATTATCGTAATAAAAAACACTAACGATAATCGTATCGCAGAGATTTAATTCATCGTGATATCGTCCTCTGTCATGCACTGGGATCAAGTCACCTTTTATTTGCCGAGCTGCATATCCAGTACAACTTAAACCCTCTATAATTGGTAAAAGGTACTTATAATATACATACTTCATACTGACTTTTTTTCACTCTCAATCAAATGTCTTTGCCAAAAAATAGCTGATCTACAAGCTCACAACGCGTTCCGCCCCAGGATAATGGATTTTGATTATTACGATAATATTAGAACGGGTACACGTTATTGTGTATCATTATTTTATGCTTTAACTATTGAAAAATAGCAGATATACAAGCTCACAGCACGGCACCGAGTGCTGCGCTGCGAGCTTGTAGATCTGCTACAATTTGTGACAATTTGAATTTGAACAATTTGAATTTTGACCCGATTCTATAAGTGTCTTTTGAATCCTTCTAAGATTTTTTGAAAAACCTGTTTCTATGTCAGCAATCTGGCTGGCCATTGTCAAAGAAAAGGTCCTTTTCACTTAAATGGAGCTCAGTTAGTCTGTTCTTGAGAGACTACTATGTCAGTGGTTCTCAAACCTTTTCATGTGAAGGACCCCCAAACTGATATTTATTTGGCCACGGACCCCCCATCTCAAAATATTTAGTTCCAGGGAACCCCCAGAAGCAAAATTTGAGTTAAAACGTTCGCTTTAATCGCGATTCTTCTATCACAATAATCGTGATATGATGAAATGTTCACATCTTCCCATCCCCCGCCCGCAGGTCTCCATGAACTGGACGCCCTCCAGGAGCAGGAGGTGAAGGACTTCCGCAGTAAGATGTTCCGCATCAGCGAGGAGAGGATGCAGCAGGTCCAGATGATGACCTGGAGTGAGTGGCTGCAGGCCTGCTTCTCGCCGCAGCTGGAGCCGGCGGCCGTGGCGCCCATCGACGTCACCAACGACAAGCCCGTCGACCTCAAGATCATCATCCACTTCGAGCAGTCCCAAGTGAGCCATCTTTTATATATTTTCACTGTTTCACTCACTGTCACGTTCATGTCGATACTGTTGATAGTCTGTGCATACTGTACTGCAGTGCAGGTGGTTCTCAAACTTTGACATTTCAAGGTCTCCCCTTAACTCATACCCTGCCAAAAAAGAAGTTTCTATGATAAAAACGTCTTTAAAACGTCTTTTTCACTATGGACCTCCCTGCCAGACGTCTTCTGAACGTCTTTTTTTTTTTTTTAAATAATAAAAAAAAAAAAAAACATTTTTTGAAAAAAAAAATTTGAAAAAAAATTTTTTGGACCTCCAACAGTGTACTAGGCATGATCGCGATCGCGAAATTGCATGTTTAACCCCCATACCAACCCCATCTTTCAAACATGGCAGCCATGTTTGTTTACATTTGAAGAAAACATAAGGGCTCCTTTCTCCTGAATGCCTGAACGGATTTCCAAGCGGATTTTTTTGTTTGAAAGCTGTGAAAAGCATGCACATGCATAGTGCATGATCTGTGCACGAATGTGTGCACCAGCGTGCACACTATTTTTTTAACCCTTTCTTGGCGAACCGGCAATATAAGAGGTCATCCCACTTTAAATATGGCACCGACTGAGTTAAAGGACAACTTTGTTTTTTTACAACAAGGGTTCACATTTTAGATTGTAATTAGAGAAAAGAAAAGGTGAGTGTTAAAATGTTTTCATTTGCTTCGTTCTATTGTTTTATCGTGTTTAGCGTGCTAAAATGTGGGGCATGCGTATGCATTGGGGCATGCGTACAAGTGTCTAAATATATCTTTTTAGACACAATAAGCCAGCAGTTTCTTTATTGCTATTTACAGTAACACTTCTAGCCCCCATAAGTCACATCCAACCATGAAAGGTTGCGTTGTATCTTGAGAATGGGCTTATTCTGTGTAAAATGACATATTTAGCCACTTGTACGCATGCCCCAACCACTGAAATAAGAATCTCTAAAACAATAGAAAGACGTAAATGAAATCATTTTAACACCCATCTTTTAGGTTCAGGTTCAGGTTTATTAGTCAAATGCATATCCATACAGGTATAGACATACAATAAAATGCTTGTGCCAAGAGCACTCTCAGCCTTATTACACACAAAAAAACAAGACAACAACAGGTCACCCAGGACAACCCAAAAACAACAAAACAACCATACAGTGTAACAGTGTACAGTTTAAAAACTGCGTATATTGCACATGACTACCTACGTCTCGCTTCCATCTCTTCGTTAAGCATCCTGATTGCTTGAGCATAAAAACTATTACTGAAACGGGTGGTGTGAGATTTGATGCTCTGGTAACGTTTTTTGGATGGGAGGAGATAGAACAGGGAATGGGCGGGGTGACAGCTGTCCTTTAAGATGTTCTCTGTCTTTTTCTTACAGCGTGTGTTATAGATTGTGTGTAGCTGTGGTAATTCTGTGCCAATGATTTTGGCAGCTCTCTTCACAATTCTCTGTAACTGTGTACTGTCTTGAACAGTCACGTTACCAAACCACACTGATGCATCCTGTCAAAACACTTTCTATGGTACAGCGATAGAAATTAACAAGAGCCTTGGTGCTCAGGCCAAATCTCCTGAGGCGCCTCAGAAAGTACAATCGCTGCTGCGCTTTCATAAGGATACCTTCGCTGTTTTGAGACCATGTGAGTGAGTTTGTTACGTGAACACCCAGGAATTTGAAACTGTCCACTATGTCTACAGGTGAACCATTTATGGTTAAGGGACTGTGATTGACTTTAGACTTCCTAAAGTCAACGATGATCTCTTTTGTTTTACTAACATTTAGAGAGAGATTGTTATTCTGGCACCATAGGGTTAGCTCTTCAATTTCCCTCCTATAGGCCCTCTCATCATCGTTGGATATTAGTCCTATAACCGTGATGTCATCTGCAAATTTGAGAATAGAATTATTGCCACACCTGGCAACACAATCATAGGTGAACAGACTATACAACAAGGGACTGAGGCAGCAGCCCTGGGGCGCTCCAGTCCTGGTCAATATCTTAGATGAATGCTTGTTCCCTATTCGTACAGATTGTGGCCTGCCTGTCAAAAAGTCAAACAGCCAGTTGCAGATACTACTGCCAAGACCAAGACCCCTGAGTTTCAACACAAGCTTAGATGGTACAATCGTGTTAAAGGCAGAGCTATAATATATTTTATATTCTTTAATTACAATCTAAAATATGAACCCTTGTTGTAAAAAACTAAAGTTGTCCTTTAACTTTGACAGTGTACAAATGGAACCAAATGCACCCGTTAGGGTCCATTTGGTTCCGTTTGTACTCTGTCAAAGTTAGACTTGTATGGGTCAATTTAGACCCCCATAAAGTCCCTGAAATCCACTTAGAGAACCACTGCTGTACTGTATGTCTACCCGTACACTCATTGTTGATGGATGGTGCATATAGTGATTCATATACGTATCATTGGTGATGGATGGATATTGATTTGTGTTTCTGTTGATTGACATATATATTTATTGATTGTACATGTGCACTCGCTCGGAGACCCAATGCAGATATCTAGTGCCAGAATCTAAGGTCAATCTTGACACAATCTGGGAACCCAGATCAAAGAAAGGGCGACGCCTATCGGTCTGTCTCTCTTCCTTTGAAGCGTAGCGACTCTGAGGCTGTCTTGAGAGATTAATCTTGACATAACTATTTTATTTGATTTAATTTATTTCAATTCATTTATTCGTCTTGGTTTGGTTCTTGACTTCTAATCCCTGGGCTTTTGTTTCATTCTTACTGCTGTTGCTACTACAGTATGTCATCTGAATTCCCCTTATCGTTGTGACGGGGTACGGTTATGTACTGTAGTGTTATTGTGTGGATTGGAATCAGCTGTGCTCCTGTTGTACTACTAGGGGCAACATTTTCTCTCCCAGGAAAGTAATTGGTGTTTGACTGTCTGGCTGTGAGAGATCGATCGCCAATTTCAGCTTTTGAAAGTCGTCTGTGGTCCATATTCTCAAGTGGAGACCTTTTCAACAGCTGTGATGAGGAATGCACCTGATTTTGGTCTGAGTCTTGCCTCATTCAACATGGCCTTAAACATGAGTTTACAAGAGAACTCCTGTCATGAAACCTAGATGAAAATCTATCATCCATTCACAACTATTCCATGTGCAAGCCATACCTTGGGAATATAACGTGCAGTGAAAGGACATCATTAAAACCTGTGCATGTTTTCAGGGGTCCTCCTACACAAGTATGGAAATTATGGAAAGGTATGGAATTAGATTTGAGTCATTTCTGTGTTTACACTGTGTTTGAGGACACAAGAGTTTCATGTGGCTGAACAGCGTAGACACCCCGGTGTTGGCTGTTTCTCCAGACCCAGGGCTGGCTCCCTTCCTGGTAGGGGTGATCACGTGACCGAACTCAACTGGTTAGCCATGTGACAAGGAATAAATGGGTCAGCACCAGCAGTGAAATCATGGCATCCTCCTCCCTGTGGACGCCACGCACACACGCAGATGTTAGCATGACAGCCCAATTGAACTCTGATTAAATGAATGTCTCCCTCGCCCTGCCCCATCTCTCTCTCCCTTCCTCACTCCCTCTACTTCGACAGAATGTGATTTTATAATCAAACGGATGTTTGTGTCCTAGCAGATGCTTTAATATCAGTTTTGATCAACATCAGTCCCCCTCTCACTCACTCACACACGCACACGCACGCACACAAACACGCACGCACGCACGCACACACACACACACACACACACACACACACAGGCCATCTGTGCCTCTGTGCTCAGGTGGACTGTTGTCAGGAAGGGAGCTATCTCAGACACAATAAGCTGCATTAAGGACAGGAAGTGTGGTGAGGGGGTGTGTTTTTATTGCCGTTGAGTAGACGAGGGCAGGGTCTCCTGTTTAACACTTCTGGTTTTGTTATGCCATTTCACTGGTCTTCTGTTGACTTAGCATTAATTTAACCACTTGAACCCTAGCGTTCTTTTTCTAGGGCAAACATTCAGCGAAAGCAGCAGGGGGCCTAGAGCCCTGGGGGACTCCAGTTAACTAAGTATTTAAGGGTATATAGTACAAGTATAGGCCTATACTAACTAAGTATTACGTGTTTAATATGATTTCAGTTTCTTCTAATCTTGTTGGGGGCAACGTTTAGTATCAACCAAGTACTACAATATGAATAATTTCAAATCTGATGTGATGTCCCATGATAAACAATGTCCATTAATTAATTGGCTCTATACTAGAACCCCACCTGTTTTCGCTCTACACTAAATATCCTTGCAGTACAAGCTCACAACGCAATGTAAAGTAATGCAACTTGTGGTGAGCTCGTAGACCTGCTCTTTTCGTCAGATTTTCCATGCTACAGTTCATGTGGTTAAAACGATGCTGAGGACCTTACAGTCTAGGTTGGTTATTGATGAAGGAAGGCTATTTTTGCTCCAGTGTGCTTCTAGAATTTTTAATTTCCTCTGAGGTACCACCAGCTCGATATGACACTATAAATAGATAATTTTAATAAGCCCAAAACGTGGCACTGAAACCACAGTGGACTCGGTCACTATGGTGACGTGTATGAATTGAAGATATCGTCTCTGTCGGGGTGGAAACCTCACATGTCCAACACTGTAACCTTTAAGGCAGGGGTTTTCAAAGTGGGTGACGGGGCACCCTGGGGTGCCGTGATGCCAGTCCAGGGGTGCCGCGAGATAATTTGATAATATTTGGAATTCATCAATATCGCTACATCAATATCACTTCACTATGCTTAGTAAAACAGACCTGATTTGCACTGTACTTGATGAGTTATTTTTCTATCTACGACAACATTCTTCACCAAAAATAGCAGATCTACAAGCTCACAACGCGTCACAACGTGACGCGTTGTGAGCTTGTAGATCGGCTATTTGTGGTGAACCTTCCCCCCAGAATAGGCATGCTGGGGTTCAAGCGGTTAAACGTCATGTCAGTTCTGATGGAAATGGATATTTCTCCAATATGATGTAAGAAGATTCTAAAAATTAACAGTGTAACTCAGGGGTGCCGTGGATGAAAATGTTATTTACTGAGTCAAAAAGGTTTGAAAACCCCTGCCTTTTGAGCTTGTAGATCTGCTACTTTTGATGCTTGTGTGTGACGCTATAGTAGGATCAAGGAGTAGGGCATTCGTTTATGAAAAGAAAAATAGAGATAAAAGGTTTCTGCTCGACAACAGCAACATGCACTTGCTGGCTGCTTGGCTGTTTTATTGCACTTTATTGTCTATCGGGTCAGGTCATGTACCCAACTACCCGCCCAAGCAGAAACAGGCACACGGATGTCCAGTTGGTTACTTTCATGCAAGAACTCCACGATCGAGTGTTTGACCCTCCATTGTGGTACTGTATACCTGTCGTCACACTGGATTCAGTCACAGTGTGTAGGATGTAAAGATGTGCTGGCTATTTTGCGGCCTGCTATGTTGACAGTCATGTTGTTATTTTAGGTCATTTAGCGTTAATTAATCTGCTGATTGAATGACTGAAAGGCTGTCTGTTTGTGTGCTCAGAAGGCATTCCCTGTGTGTTTGTGTGCTCAGAAGGCATTCCCTGGCTCAGTGCTTCCCAAACGGTGTACCGTGAGACACGTCCAGGTGAGCCCTGGGATAATATGACAATCACATTATATACAACGTTTATACAAAGACATTTGAATTGTTTTTTCAATTTACTCTTATCAGTATTTTGTATGAACTCGTTTTCCAATACAGAGGCATATACAGAGAAGTATATACCGGTACCCTAGAAATATATATTTTAACCACTGTTAACAACTCCTTCAATGCCAATGACGTCTTTTTTCAAAGGGCCCCGTGTGCCAATGACGTCTTTTGACGACTTTTGAAAATATGTCAAAATGACCTGAGATCAGAGAGATGCTTTTCTCTGTTTGTGTGTTGGCTCCCTCGTTTGGCTGATTGAGAAAATGTGTGTTCATTCTAGTGGATGGACACTTTTTTGTCACTGATTCACGACTGTGTCTGTTTCTGTGGAAAAATAAATAAATAAATATATTTTTTCATTTCACAGTAAAGAAAAACATACAAAATCTGGGCACATCTAAGTTGGAGCCATTTTGGCTCTTGGCATTGAAAGGCAAAAAGCAGTTATTATTATTATTAGTTTTCCCCATAAACACTATTGCCATTTTGAGCCCTATAGTCCATTGGTGAGCCTTGGGCTTAAAAATAAGGAAACTGGGCTAGACCCATCCACATCTTTCTCTCTCTTCGTTCACCCCTCTCAGCCAGACCATGAGTGTTTTTCTCTGACTTACATTTTCCTGGGCAGAAGGGATAGGTTCAGATCCACAGGCTCTTCAGAACACATTTCAGCACTATACTGTAGGCAGAGCCAGCGGCAGCTTGTTGGGTGCAGTCTTATCATTTAATCTCCCTGGCGTATCCTCCGCCCGCATTCCTCCCCCTCTCTCTCTTTTCGCTTCCTTTCAGCAGAATATCTCAAGTTCACTCAGACAAAGTGCTCTCCAGGAACTCTGTGATTTGCAGCATTTTATCATGTTCTTTTCACCCATCTCACCTGGGTCTGAACGTTTCAATTACACAAGCTCTCTCTCTCAGGGACATGACATGCAGAGAATGTTAGAGAGACAGGGGCTGAAATTTCTAAAAGGGCCTTTTAGTGAAAATATTGAAAATAGCAGACCTCCAAGTTCACAATGCGTCGCGCTGTGACGCGCTGTGACGCGCTGTGAGGTCGGCTATTTTCGCGTTATTCGGTGCTTGATACCACACTGAACTAAGCATAATCAAGTGAATACTGGAGATGTGGCGTAACTGCATGGATTTCTACACAGAAATGGCAATTCTTTCAACATAAAATGCTGTATTCAAGTTCAGGAGAGTTTGGACAAGGCAATTCTCTTGAATGCTGCCTTCAGGTATGGCATGGAAAGAGGGCATTTGCATTTCTTTCACCATAGTAAAAACTGCATTCATGGTCTGGAGAGGGCACTTTTTACCGATGTATAAAAGGGCAATGGGCTCAAGCCCCCTTTGATGTCTATGTGTGCACGTGCCTGCTCTCTCTCTCTCTCTCTCTCTCTCTCTCTCTCTCTCTCTCTCTCTCTCTCTCTCTCTCTCTCTCTGCTACACTCGGTATGTCTGCCAGTCTCATTCCAAAGGTGTTTCATAGGGTTCAGTTCAGCGTTATGTCCAGGGCAGTTCTTCCTCACTGATCTCCACAAACCATTATTCTATGGAGGAACGTGGGTGGGGGATTGTCATTCTGAAGCAGGAAACGACCTTCCGCAAACTGTTTGCCACAAACCCGGCCACAATATTGGAAGCATTATTGTCTAGAATGTCATTGTAGCTGTAGCATAACGAACAAAGGGCAGTAATTAGAAATACTAATTACAATGGCTGTCCACTGACTTTTGCGTATTTGGTGTATTTAAATAATTCACTGTTTCTCAACGTCGGGTCTGGGGACCACTAGCGGTCCAAATAGACCCTTACGGGTCTGTACCTCTGAGAGGGTAAAAATCGAAAGAAATGGACCCTTTTGGGTCAAATGGTTCAATTTGTACAGGTCCATTTTGTTCCATTTGTTGTGGTGTGAATACCATAGACTTGGACAACTTAACTCTTAAAAATTTAAATTACCTTTATTGCCTATGCGTTTGACAATACGAACATAAAGGGGAAAACGGGGGTGGAACATAATGGTATGTCACGGTTCATATCAAATCTTAGCTTATTAGGCGCCTCTCCTAATAAGCACAGATGGGATCAATCCCAGGTTGGGTCTTCACTCTTCAGAGATACCTTTATATCTTTTTTGAATCAAATGGTGGGGTCCGTGGCCTATAATAATTCATACAATCAGATTTGGTGTCCTTGAAATTCAAAAAGTCGAGGATCACCGATTGCTTAAATCTCTCCGTCTCTCTCTCTCCCCCTGCCATTCTCTCTCCCTCTCCGCCGTCGTACTCCAGGACACGGCCAGCCTGAAGGTGTCACCGTCCACCACCCCCAGCGAGCTGATGGAGCTGGCCACCAGAAAGTGGCTGACCACCCACGGCCCACAGGACGAGGACCGCCGGGGGCAGTACGTACTGAGGGTCAGCCAGCGGCTGGAGTTCCTCTGCGGAGACCATCCCCTCTCTCAGTACAAGGTAGTGTGGAGACCATCCCCTCTCTCAGTACAAGGTAGTGTGGAGACCATCCCCTCTCTCAGTACAAGGTAGTGTGGAGACCATCCCCTCTCTCAGTACAAGGTAGTGTGGAGACCATCCCCTCTCTCAGTACAAGGTAGTGTGGAGACCATCCCCTCTCTCAGTACAAGGTAGTGCGGAGACCATCCCCTCTCTCAGTACAAGGTAGTGTGGAGACCATCCCCTCTCTCAGTACAAGGTAGTGCGGAGACCATCCCCTCTCTCAGTACAAGGTAGTGCGGAGACCATCCCCTCTCTCAGTACAAGGTAGTGTGGAGACCATCCCCTCTCTCAGTACAAGGTAGTGCGGAGACCATCCCCTCTCTCAGTACAAGGTAGTGCGGAGACCATCCCCTCTCTCAGTACAAGGTAGTGCGGAGACCATCCCCTCTCTCAGTACAAGGTAGTGCGGAGACCATCCCCTCTCTCAGTACAAGGTAGTGTGGAGACCATCCCCTCTCTCAGTACAAGGTAGTGTGGAGACCATCCCCTCTCTCAGTACAAGGTAGTGCGGAGACCATCCCCTCTCTCAGTACAAGGTAGTGTGGAGACCATCCCCTCTCTCAGTACAAGGTAGTGCGGAGACCATCCCCTCTCTCAGTACAAGGTAGTGTGGAGACCATCCCCTCTCTCAGTACAAGGTAGAGTGGAGACCATCCCACTCTCAGTACAAGGTAGTGCGGAGACCATCCCCTCTCTTAGTACAAGGTAGTGTGGAGACCATCCCCTCTCTCAGTACAAGGTAGTGTGGAGACCATCCCCTCTCTCAGTACAAGGTAGAGTGGAGACCATCCCCTCTCTCAGTACAAGGTAGAGTGGAGACCATCCCCTCTCTCAGTACAAGGTAGTGTGGAGACCATCCCCTCTCTCAGTACAAGGTAGTGTGGAGACCATCCCCTCTCTCAGTACAAGGTAGTGTGGAGACCATCCCCTCTCTCAGTACAAGGTAGTGTGGAGACCATCCCCTCTCTCAGTACAAGGTAGTGCGGAGACCATCCCCTCTCTCAGTACAAGGTAGTGCGGAGACCATCCCCTCTCTCAGTACAAGGTAGTGTGGAGACCATCCCCTCTCTCAGTACAAGGTAGTATGGAGACCATCCCCTCTCTCAGTACAAGGTAGTGCGGAGACCATCCCCTCTCTCAGTACAAGGTAGTGCGGAGACCATCCCCTCTCTCAGTACAAGGTAGTGCGGAGACCATCCCCTCTCTCAGTACAAGGTAGTGTGGAGACCATCCCCTCTCTCAGTACAAGGTAGTGCGGAGACCATCCCCTCTCTCAGTACAAGGTAGTGCGGAGACCATCCCCTCTCTCTCTGTGTTAGGGTTCGGACGATATGAAAACGTCATATCACGACTCTTGTGACAAAATAAATCGTGATTTACGATATTATCGCAATAATCAAAATCCCTTATCCTGGGGCGGAACATTTGCCAGAAAATAGCAGTCATTGTGAGCTTGTAGATCGGCAATTTTTTGGCAAAAACATTTGATAGAGAGTGAAAAGAAGACTGTATCAAGTACGTATATTATAAGTACCTTCTACCAATTATAGAGGGTTTAAATGGTACCGAATATGCAGCTCGGCAAATAAAAGGTGAATTGATACTGAGGACGATATCATTCACGATGAATTAAATCTCCACGATGCAATTATCGTGATTGTTTTTTATCACGATAAACGATAATATCGTCCCATCCCTACTCTCAGTACAAGGTAGTGTGGAGACCACCATATTTAAAAAAAATCTGGTATACAAGCTCCACCGCTGCAAGCTTGTACTGTACATCTGCAACATTTTTGAAGAATCTTGAAAGTGTGAGAACTAGATCTAGAAGGCTATTGCCTTGAATCTGCCTAAGTTCTTAATGGGCAAGACACTGTTTCATTGTTTCTGTGTATCCTGCGCCGTGCACAGAATTTCCCTCCTCTCCTAGTAACATAATACGGCATCCTTGCATTGCCCTTGGTTCCTTCTATGGAAAAACACCCCTACTCATCAGGCCTGCCATAATAAATAAAGCCTTGAAACGTAAACTCTCTGCGACTGTAACAGTTAACTTAAAGCACAGCATCAGCAACAATTTGCTGTTGTGATGACAACAAACACAGTGTCTGAGGTCTGCTTTGGACCCATATGTGCCCCTAATGGCCCCTTTTCCATTGCATGGTCTCGGCTGGAGGAGCACACCACGGCTCTGCCCTCATTATTTGCCTTTTCCACAGTACCTGGTACCAGATACCAGGTTCTTCTTGGATGAACTTTGGTTATTGCAGGTCGCAGCCAAGTTCTAATTACAATCCCAAATGGTGGTGAAACTGCTGCTTGGTACTGATTTGGTCAGAGGAAAATCGTCACTGGCTGCGACAGGCATCCCGCAGCCAGAAGTACTGTATTTGGCTGGTGTTTTATTTAAAACTTTTAAATGGCTCTTAATTTAACTTTTAACTGACCTTGGTTGAAATCCCACTACAGTCTTCTCTCCTGTAGCCCCCACCCCTCTCCTCCCTTGCTCATGGTTTCCCCCTGCTCAGCTGCGCTGTTTGTTTCAATTGAAGAACACCAGAGAAGTTGACACACGTCCTTTAAAGAGAAAAAGTCTGCCGTTTAGATGTAAACTAGATTCAATGGAGCTGAACGGCTCAGTTGATGGTTCATTAGCTCTCTCTCTGTGTGTGTGTGTGTGTGTGTGTGTGTGTGTGTGTGTGTGTGTGTGTGTGCGTGTGCGTGTGCGTGTGCGTTGGCTTTGACCTTTTCCATTTCCAGAGACGGTCTTCAAGGCACTCTGATCTGGAGTCATTAAGGCGATCTTGTCACATCTCTCCATTAGACATGGCTTCTTACCCATTCACTCTGTGTAGAAACTACTGTACCTGCTATGCTTATCTAGTCAGCTGGGCAGGCATGTGTACTTTCTCTGAACTGTTGTGTGCGCTATTTAATTACACAACAGCAAAGAGATGGCTCCTCCCCCAATGATATACTGTACACAATAATGCATAGAACATAAGAACACATGTCAATGGCAACGTTTTAATATATACAGTTTTTATACTGTATCTGTTTTATCTATTATTATAAATGTTTGCTGTTAAAATGTACAGTAGGAGAAACCAGAACAAAATAATGTCACTCTTATGTATGTACCAAGGTCACCTTAACCGTGACACAGATACACAGTGAGTACAGCAGTATGCCATTTTATGTTGTTATTGTTATATTGCTGTTAAAGTGTGCTGTTGTGTTGAATGTTCTCTGATATGTACAGTCCTGTGGTAAAGGAATTTCCCTTTGGGGACAATAAAAGTCTAAAGTCTAAATAATGAACCTGAGGGAGATTTATTTCCTGTGCTAGCACAATCTTCTGGGGGTATAAACGCTAAATCCTGCATTCCTCTCCTCCTGTCTCGTGTGTGTGTGTGTTGCAGTACATTCGGGCATGTTTGCAAACCAAGGAATCTCCCCACCTCACCCTGGTCCATACCCAGATCGTCCAAGCCATGTTCGAGAAGGAGCTCAAAGCCATAGGAGCGGTGGTCACCCGCAAGTCCTCCAACCCACCTCTACCACTTCCTCCCAAGCGGAGGATCCCCACGGTTAGTCTCAAAACAAGTGCACTAAAGGTTCATCTCTCAAGCTCACAACATTGTGTTGCGTTGTGATGTTTGTTGGGGTTTGGAGTCCTCCGCGCTGCATCTGGTTTGCCGAGGGTCTATAGCAGGGGTTCCCAAACCTTTTAGCTCGAGATCCAAAAGAGAAATTTGATGTTTGCCCGGGACCAAATCTAGTGAAAACAGCAGATCTACAAGCTCACAAACACGTTGCTCTGCGCTGCATTATTTATTAATGAAATTACTTCGAAAAATCATTGCATTCCTTTTTTAAATTCATGAAAATCTTAGCTTTTTGGGGAATGCTTTTTGAAGTAATAATAATTAAAAACTAAATATAGGAAACCAAAAATTAAGGGACCCATGAAAATGTGTTTGCGAACAAGTGGTCTATACGAACACGTTTGGTCGGGGAAGAAAGCCGGGCAGAGAGGAGAGGGTGACCTTTGTCACTGCCTGTACTCCTATTGGCTGGGGTGGCACCTGTCACTGGGGAATGTTGAACTTGAGGAGTAGGCTCTACGTCCTCCTGGTGGGGGCTCCTCATTGGGGCTCTGCGTCCTCACTGGCAGGCACAGTGGCTGGCAAGCAGTAGGATGAATTAATTGTCACAAGGATTAAATTGCGAGTAAAAAGGAGGTAAAAAATCACACCCAATGTGAAGTGAGCGGTGGTCGTGCTTGTATAACGTCATCAGACTAGGATTTGAGTCTAGGATGTACAGGGTATGCTACACACACACGTTTTGCTATGGCAAAACGCTGAGGAAAAAGGCTACAGACACACGACAATGACATCACTAGACAAACATGATGCTACGTACAGTACACACATTTTACTATGGCAAAACACTGAGGAAAAAGGCTACAGACACATGCACAGCCACGTATAGGAGCGGTTTACCACCGCTCAAAAATAATAATCGGCTACTCTAAATAAAATTATATTTTTTATACAATATCAGGTCTAAACACAACACACAAAATCAAGCTCCCCATCAGGACCAAACTTATGACACCAGTCGGGCTTATTGTGCACCTCACCTGTGTTCGTACTGTAAATGGTCTATTATTCTCTCCTCCCGGGAAAGACGGCAGCTTCAGGCTATTGAGTTCAGTTACAACACACAAGGCAGGTGTGCAGGTTTACCAAGTAAACATCATGTAACTGGTGGTGGTCATATAGCCATGCCACCTGCCTCTCAACGAGGAAGTGCGTTGCGTGCGTTTAAAACGGGTCAGTCCTGCCCGCAGCGAGCCTTACCTTCAACACACACACACACACTGCTGGCAGCTGTTCATCACGCTTTGATGTGCCTCCATGCTGTAAAGGTCAGGTACAATTTAATTGGCTCTCCGTGGCAAGTTCCCCTGACGGCATAATTGGTCGGATGCCATGGCAATGGTGTCCCATGGAGATACGTGCTTTGTCAAAGGGGGGATAGTAAATAGTAGGGTTGTCAGGTAGCCATTTTTCCCTATATCAGCCACATGTTAGTTTTACCAAGAGTGGAAACGGCATTCAGCTGTAATTTACAAAAGAATATAAGAAATGCTAGTTTACAGGTTGTAACAAGCCATTCAAATGACATTTGCATGTTGCTTCTACAGCAGGGGTCTTCAACGTTTTCAGGCCAAGATCCCTTAGAGAGAGAGAGAGAGAGAGATGAAGCAGAGATTCCATATAGCTTCACCGTTTTGACAGCATGATCATCATTGTATTTTGGATTCATGTCAATATTAGTGGCACAGGGATGATGTGTATTTGTAGGGCAACCAGGCAGTTATCCCCACTATGGGTTCCAATCACAGATTTCCAATGGAATGTTTGCAATGGATTTTGGATAATAAGAATAATCTCTGTGGGCAAACAAAGGCTTATGATATTAACACGTTTTGCTCCACAAATCACCACAGTTTTAAACCACATAATTAATTAAAAAAAAAAATATCCGAGAAAGCTTGCCTGCAAGAGATTGTGGTCGGACTGTGATATCTTGTGCTAAAAGGATGGATGTTGGCCAAGGAAATCTGCCCTCTAATTGAGTGGTTCTCAAACTTCTCAGCTCGAGACCCAAGAGTCCACGGGGCCGGGACCCAAACCAGTGAAAATATATACAAGCTCACAACGCGTCGCATAGTAGATCTGCTATTTTCACTGCTGAGATGTCAGTCCTGAATAGAAATAATTGTCATTTTGTATTTTTTTTTTGTACGCCAGAGTTTTTTTTTCCTGGAATTTCTTTGTTTTGAAAAAATATGTATTTAATTTAATTTAATTTATGAAATTAATTTTTGGTGCGAGGCTGCGAGCAGACCCAGCAAGCACGGTCAGGACCTGGACCAATCGGTGACGTCTCGATTGGGGCCAGATCAAGTCAAACCATGACTAGTCAGATCTGGCCTAGAATATCACCTGATTTCAACTAACATGAATCCTGCCCACAAAAACAAGACGTCCTGGATTAATCAGAGAGGGTCCGATCGAGGCCAGATAAATGTCATAACTCGTCAGATATTTATATTCGTCCCAGAATATAAACTTACATGCTCATATTTCATCTTACATTACAAAGAATAACAATAATCCTATAGTCCATATGATGTCCTGGTAATGACGTCAAGATCATCCCCATATGGGCTGTGATCTGGCCTAGTTCTGAACGTCACCGGAGGACGTTATCATAACGTCATCATGGCGTCATTTGGCGTGCAGGGGAGTGAGCGACAAGGGGGACGGACAGTATGTTCCTGGCGGCGGTCACAGTTGATGCACACGGAGCACATGATGGTAGCATATATGAACAAAACCAGGGGCGTCACAAGGGGGAGGAAAGTGGGACTGAGTTACTAGGGCCCAAGGTGGAGGGGCCCTAGTAACTTTAGCTATTGAAAAATAGCAGATCTACAAGCTCACAGCGTGGCACCGAGTGCTGCGCTGCGAGCTTGTAGATCTACTATTTTTGAAAAGTCATGAAAATGTGTGCAAATCTTTGAATATATGTATTTTTTAACTTTGTAACTCAAATGTTGCTTCTGGGGGGTCCCTGGAACTAAATATTTTGAGATGGAGGTCCGTGGCCAAATACATATCATCTTGGGGGTCCTTGACATGAAAAGGTTTGAGCACCACTGACATGGAAACATAGGTTTCTTGCACACATTTTCACAATTTTTCAAAAATAGCAGATCTACAAGCTCGCAGCGCTGCACCGAGTGCTTGTATATCTGCTATTTTTCAATAGTTAACATTCATGGGGGGCCCGTAGTGAATCCTTGTACCCAGGCCCCAGAATTTGGTGTGACGCCCCTGAACAAAACACAAAGAAATCTCTCACACAGACTGAATTACACTCCAGACAAGACAATCAAAAGGAGCCAGGCTCACACTCAACTCATGTGTTATTCACACAACACACGTCGCTGCTGTCGGCCAGAGACCATTCATGTCCAAAGCTGTTAGGTTTTCAGGAAATGGAGCAGAAAAGAAACCTCTGTTCTATCGGATCCAGTAGAGTTATTATTGAGTCACAAGCTCCTGTTAATACATTTCTTGGTTAAATATTTATAAAACCCACAGACACTTTCAGCAACGCGTCACTGTCATGCGACACAGTATAAAATAGAGCAGGGGTCTTCAACAGGGGGTCCGGGACCCCTAGGGGGTCCTCAGAGTTACTACAGGGGGTCCTCCAAATCTTTGAGTGATAGAAAGATTTTTCCTCCTTTTTTTTATATTAACCACTTGAACCCTAGTGTCCATATTTTGAGAACTTAAAGAGCTTTGGTGTAGAGGGGAAAAGGAGCGGACTAAGTGCAGAGTAAAAGGTCAAGTTTATTAAGTATTGACGGTTCAAGTGGTTAAATATCTGAAAACGTAAATGTACATGAATCCAAAATACCCTGATGATCGTTGCTGTCAAACAATGAAAAGATATGGAATCTATGAACAGGTTGTGGGGGTCCCTGCTTCATCTCTCTCTCCACTAAGGGGTCCTTGGCCTGACAAAAATAGAGCGTTCATTTATTAAAAGAAAAACATTAAACAGTATAAAAATTGAGATACAAGGTCTCTGCCTGACAGCTATGATAAGCTCACATGCACACACACACACACACACACACACACACACACACACACACACACACACACACACACACACACACACACACACACACACACACACACACACACACACACACACACACACAGTTGGCCAATAGCAGGAAGTGTGCTAGTTAGTCATGATCGTGGGCTCTAGCCGTGGGCTCAGTCATATGATGATGTTTGTCCTGACGACTGCTGACCCTTGCAAATCCACTCTGCTCGACATCGCAATGACCTGCCTGACCCTCGCTAGGGTGTGTGTGTGTGTGTACACTTTTATTAGTATACTTCTGAGGGTCAAATATCCCCTCAAGTATAATAGAATTTGAGAAATAGCCTTGTGAGGACAATTTCCCTGGTCCTCCCAAGAGAAAGTCATGTTAGGCTTGTCTTCAACAGGGGGGAGATGTCTTCAACAGGGGGTCCGGGACCCCTAGGGGGTCCTCAGAGTTACTACAGGGGGTCCTCCAAATCTTTGTGTGATAGAAACTTTTTCCCCCTTTTTTATATTAACCACTTGAACCCTAGCGTCCATATTCAGAGAACATAAGCAAAAAATAGCAGATCTACAATCTCACGTAGATCGGCTATTTTTGGCAAGAGATTTGGTGTAGAGGGGAAAAAGAGCAGACTAAGTACAGAGTGAAAGGTCAGGTTTATTAAGTATCGACGGCTCAAGTGGTTAAATATCTGAAAACACAAATTGACATGAATCCAAAACACACTGATGATTGTGCTGTCAAAAGATTAAACTATATGGAATCTATGAAGAGGTAGTGGTGGTCCCTGCTTCATCATCTCTCAGTTAAGGGCTCCTTTGCCTGAAAACGTTGAAGACCCCTGTTTTAGGCAATTATTTAGATGTACGGTTTAGGGGTTGAGGTGGGACTTATGGCTGATTTATAAGTTGCGCGTCAGATGTCAGAGCCATGCACTGAAAATAGCCCATCTACATTCTCTGCTATGTTTGGTATTAGGGATAAAACCGTGTAAAATGTCATTCATAAAATTGCGGTGTGTGTGTGTGACTGTGTGCGCGCGCGCATTTCCAGTGAATGGGGTAGATGTGAAGTGTCAGTGTATTATTGATGTGTTATTCTTGGTAAATGATGTCTTCTGCCTTTGTATCCCTTTCTTCCCTCCCCCAGCAAGTCCAGACGAGTGTTTGGGACGTGAACAGCCCATTTAGGATAGTCCTACTAAAAGGCAGCAAGGTGAATGCAGAGGACACTGCCAAGGTAAAGTGAGCCATACATATAGTATGTTAATAAACATAACATCATATACTTCTACTCACTGTGCATACTAAATCTCTAGGCCCAGAAAATGTAGTATTGTCACACCCAATGGGGCTTTTAAGCCGTGACATCATTTTGTAGTCAGACCTCCAAGCAGATTTATTATCAATATCTGTCCCTCGCTATTTCAACAGATCCGAGACAAAATAACGACTAAAGTGTAATTCTACCACTTTCCTTTCAACAACAAAGAGAAGAAAAATTCGTAAATAGTAAAAAGATTCACGGCCGCTGGGGGCAGAGTTCTCCTCTGCCTACAAAATGATGTCAGACTTAACAGCCCCATAACATCACTGATGGGTAAAATCGATTTCTGCTTGTTCTAGCGAGTCGTAATAGAGATTTGTCAGTTGCACCTCCTCTGGGAAGTACTGGAGATAAAATTAATTTGCGACCCTATTTGTTTTAATGAGAGTGGGTCCCAGAAAGCAATGCTAAATTTGTCTAAATTTGCCATCTGTGTGTGTGTTTGTTCATTCAGTGTAGCGTCTGCCACAAGCTGTGACAAACCCATCATATTCTAGATCTAACAGCACCCTGGTCATAAACGTTCCACCTATTCCACCAAAACAGTCCACCATAATGTTTCTGAAAACATTTGAGGCAGGAAATCTCAACTAAGGAGAAAACGTTGAAGACCCCTGCTGTAGATTATAAGACCCATTTAGAACGGGTACACATTATTGTGTATCATTATTTTATGCTTTAACTATTGAAAAATAGCAGATATACAAGCTCACAGCACGGCACCGAGTGCCGCGTTGCGAGCTTGTAGATCTGCTATTTTTGAAAAATCGTGAAAATTAGAATTTTGACCCGATTCTATAAGTGTCTTTTGAATGCTTCTAATGTTTTTTGAAAAACCTATGTTTCTATGTCAGCAATCTGGACAGCCATCGTCAAAGAAAAGGTCATTTTCACTTAACTGGAGCTCAGTTAGTCTGTTCTTGAGAGACTACTACTATGTCAGTGGTTCTCAAACCTTTTCATGTGAAGGACCCCCAAACTGATATTTATTTGGCCACGGACAACAAGTAGTTTTTTTTCTCAAAATATTTAGTTCCAGGGACCCCCCAGAAGCAAAATTTGAGTTACAAACGTTCGCTTTAAAAATACATACATTCAAAGATTTGCACACATTTTCACGACTTTTTCAAAAATAGCAGATCTACAAGCTCGCAGCGCGGCACTCGGTGCCGCGCTGTGAGCTTGTATATCTGCTATTTTTCTATAGCTAAAGCATTCAATAATGCTAGGCCTAAATGGGTTGTAAGACACTGGACCGTGGGTCTCTCCTCCATCCTCAGGTCCAGGTGAGGGCGGGGCTCTTCCACGGCACGGAGCTGCTGTGTAAGCCGGCGGTGAGCAGCGACAGCGGCGGGCGCTCGGAGCACGCGTGGTCCGACGGCACGCTGGAGTTCGAGATCGCCGTGAGCGACCTGCCGCGCATGACGCGCCTCTGCTTCGCCGTGTACGCCGTCATGGACAAGGTGAAGAAGCAGAAGTCCACCAAGAACACGCACATCAACAAGTACCAGACCATCCGCAAGTCCGGGAAAGTGGTGAGCGCCATTACGGCTTCATAAGCGCACACATGCAGTACAACATGCACTTCCATGCAAGCTCTAATACACACACACTGTTCACAAGTACTAATGACCTGCAATCAGTTTAATCTTAAATCTTCTCAAAACCCCATTTTCACACACAAGGAACATACTGGTGGATATGCTGTATCGTTTTTTTAATGCTTTTACTTTTATTCTCAGAATACTGAGTGTACATTATTTCTTCTGAATATTTTCCAAGGCATATTGTACAGTAGTTTGTTCGATTTTTTTAGGAAGCAGAAGATACTTGCAGGGATTCAAGACGATGAATGGTGGCTTATTTTGTGGTTGCATTTGAATGCATTTTGAAATGCGGATCATTTTGAAAAGTTGATTCGAAAATAGTAACTGGAGAAAACTTAAAATGAAAGCCCATGGTCACACAATGATGTATGGTCATGCATTATTCAGCTATGTTCGGCAACATTTTCAACGTCTGTTTCTGTATAATATATGGCTGAAGCTGTGAATATCACATGAATTGACAGCGCTATGGTCCTGTAATGAATTGACACTATAATCTTATACAGCCTTTTATGTCTTTTTTATTGTCGATTTATTGTTTTATCTCTAAAGCAGCAGTAATAAAACTGCACTGCAAAGTGCTTTGCAGGGTGCTGGAACGCCCTGGAATTTAGGTTTTTCCAGTTAGGGAAAAAGACATAATAGTTCTAAAGTCCAGAAAAAGACAGTTGCTGTTGGGCAGAACTCCATCTCTCCATATTGTTATTGTAGCAAAAGATTTCTCAAACCTTGTTGTGATACAAGGTGTCGTGAGCTTGTAGATCTACTACAGTATGTTTGAATGTGAATCCTGAAAGTAACAGGTTAGGTTTTTGTAATCTGACAGCGTATGTTCACATGCTCCTACTGTTGCAATATTGTTTACCTCAATGACCTGTATAAAAAAGGTTAAGCATATGTTTTATGATGACACAAATACTGCAGGTGACTGTGTTGAATGTACCCAAACCTTTCAATCCACGTGTGACCCATACTGGCTACACAGTGGGATTCGTTAGTCAAGGTGACTTAAATGTGAGGCCACTATGACGTGAACAGTATCAGTCAATAAATAAGAAGCAATTTTCAACAGTTTTCTTGTTTTTCTCTCAACAGTTTAGATTGTTTACAATTTAAACCATTCAAAACATAGTACGGCTGTAACTAATGTTTATTTCCTAGTCGATTAATCTCTTGATTTGTTTCCCCCCGTTGAATCTTTATGATTGATATCTAGTCTAAATCAATCATAAAGATTAATCAAATAAGCAAAAAATACTAGTTAGCTGGAGTTATCTGACCCAACATTCATCTTGAAACCGTCTACCAGCAGTCAAAGGTTTTCAGATTATAATACAACAAAAGAAAATAAATATTTGTGTGTGCATCTTTAACTTAAAAGTCAGTCAGCACCTCATGAAGCTATTGGGTGTGCTTCCTGTCTCAACACTGATTATTGACCTTGTAATGTCTGCCCTATAACGGAATACAATGCAGTGTTATCAAATATGAACATGTAATAATTACTTGATATTGATATGCAGGTCACATGAAATGTCCTGGAAAATTATCTTTTGAAAAGTATTGGAAAACCCTTGGCTTTATAATTCAGTATGAAGGGTTCTATATAAATATAGTTGAATGCTCCTTAGAAATGATTGTGCTAATCCACCTCCATCTGTGTTTGTCTCTCTGGCCCAGCACTACCCCATAGCCTGGGTCAACACCATGGTATTCGACTACAAAGGACAGCTGAAAACTGGAGACATCGTCCTGCACAGCTGGTCCTCCTTTCCTGGTACATACTCTACACATACAGACATAGACATTAGGGATGCGGCTATTATTTTCAGAATCTAATTATCTTTTATATATTTTTCCTGTCAACGATTCGATTAACCACGTAACCCCTTATTTTATAATTTGTTGCAGAAATAGTAAAAATAGCAGTTGCACAAGCTCACAATGCACATTGCGCACACAAACACACGCAGAGAAATTGTTTAACATTGTCTTCCGTGGTGGTTCAACTGTGTATGTGTTTATGCATGCATGTATTGCTGTGTTGTGTTGCTCAGATGAACTTGAAGAGATGCTGAACCCAATAGGAACCATCCAGACCAACCCCTACACTGAGAACGCTACTGCCCTGCACATCCACTTCCCTGAATACCTGCCCCATCCCATCGTCTTCCCTCCCTTCGACAAGGTCAGCGCCCACACACACACACACATACTGTACACACACACACAGTTGTATTTCTATATTTAACCCATTTAGTGCTCCAGACATGAAAGGGTTAAAAATCCAAGCTGCCTGCTGCCTGCTCCGTCCGCGGCCAGTCTCTTATTTTGAAGGCCGGAAGTAGATCGCGCTCACAATTCCTACTTGACGACCTTTTGAAATTTATCCGGAAGTGTTGCCGTCCAAAGCGTAAACAGTAATGGCGGATCGATGCCTTTCAGCTTGTACTATTTTAGCGAGAATCCAATGCCATCCTTGGCATCAAAAGGGTTTTTTGGAGAAAATGGACATCAAAGATGAGAAAGACCGTTGGCTTCCATGTTAACTCATTCGTAGTTTACGGCCGTAAAGCCCGTTAATTTCTCTATGTCTTTCACTGCCGGCTTCTCCAAGTCCTACCTGTTAACGTGGGCGCTCGTCCAGTTCCCATCGTGCGTGATCGGACACTGCTCGTGTGTTCGCGTATTCCATCAGCTTCTCAAATCCGTTGAAACTTTTTCAATTGATCAATAACTTCTCCATCTGTAAGCCGCGGAGCTCAGACAGTAAGCTGGGCCAAAATAGAGGACGGACTTCCGCTTCCGGTTCAGGGACTCCAATGTTAAAGTGGTCCGCTCAATAATGTGTCCGTGTAGAAACCGATCACGGAGCATTAGTTCCGGCCTATTTTAGTTGCGCTTCGATAAAAAAATGTTTTTTAATTAATTTTTATTACATTTACGGGTTCTACGGGCATGGCAGAGAAGGGGTACAAAGGGGTATTTTGATGGCAGAGTTTGTGTTAAGGGATCACTATTGTGTGCACATGGATGCGCGATGATGATGAATCGCCGAGTCCACCCGTGCCAGCACTTTCCAACGGACGGTACGTAGCCCTTGCCAGCTTTACTGTATATACAGTAAATATCGCGCGTATACTCGGGATCGGCACTATAAATACTCTAGTATATTTCGCGAGTATACTCTGGATCGGCTACAAATGAGTTAAGAGGACTTCAACATTTTAGGATGGGGATTTAAACCCTAAATCTAAAAAAATGGCAGACCTAGATCGGATATTTTTGGTGCGTTTTTTGGTGGCATCATTCCTACTACCCTAAGCCCTAAACCTAACCTCTAAATGTATCATCCTAACCAGATCCAACCTGAATGTTTTCCCCAAATAAAATGTACAATAAAAACAACCATTTCTCTTGTGAGGAGCAGGAAATCATCGCAATATAAATCTTTAATTCTACTATACTTGTGAGGACGGTTGGCCCCCATTTGTACAGTAATTCAATAAGTATGCACACACACAGACATGCACATACAGACACATGCAGTTCAATTGAATGCATACTCATACGGACACATTTTCCAAAGACGTCCGAATGTGCATTCCTTCAGTTCCTTCAGTCGCACTGATACATCCACAGCATCGATGCCTTAAAGGAGTAGTTCACCCCCAAATTGTTTTCTATTGATTATTCACACCATGGATACTTGAGTTCAATAATATTTTTAGATTTGTGTGATTATTGTAAATGTACCCCATTGATTCCAGAACCAATGGGGGTACATTTATTGTAATCAAATTGTTGTCTTAGTAATGTGACAAAAAAATATTATTATTATTATTATTATATTATTGAAGTCTCCATGGCATGAGTAATCAGTAGAAAGAAAGTCATTTTGGGGGTGAACTACTCCTTTAATCAGATTGAGTGTGTGTGCAGGACAATTTGTCTCCTCTTAATGGTAACTTCTGGTGGAGACAAAGTGGCGCGAGTCAGCAGAAAAATGCTCAGCCTGCTCTTCTGTCTCTCTCTCCGTCTGTCTGTATTCATTGCAGATCCTGGAAAAAGCTGCAGAGATCGCCAGAGCAAGTGACTGCGTGTCAATGGTGAGTTTAAAGCATTAGTTCTGGGGACGACCATGGGTCCAAATGGACCCTTATGGGGTCCATCATTGTCAAAATTGACAATGATGGTTTCAAGGATATACGACATGATGCAAACCTGTGCACATAAACATTCTACAACATACTGTACACATTTAGATTATGAACTGTGATAGTTAGTCACGTGCATACTATACTAGATCTTATATGATTTAATGCTGGATAATAACTGTGACAAACCCACCCTACTGAAGTGGGAAGCAGATGACCTTTGATTTTAGTGTGGCCCAGAGAACCACCAAACGTTCGTATTCGTATTAAGCTCTTCTTGCCATCCTTCTGCCACCTTCATTTGGGATCTGATTTGAAAGAAAGTTTATGCAGGGGTTGAACAAGACAGCTTGAACAAGTTTGTATTTCAGCATTCTGCAGCCATGGTCAAGGTAAATTGACCATTGATTGTTATTGCAAAAATGATTTCATGCCCATGTGCAGTGCTATTTCCAGTGTAAACAAATGTGATAAAATAATCTCCCTGCTGAGTGTGATCTCATTCTTCCAGACTTCCAGCATTGTGAGACACACATTTTCTGACACGCACGCACACTTGTGCGCGCACACACACACACTTGACACACTGTCAGTCTTTCTCGCAGGCTTATGAGTTACTAACAGATGTCACAGCATTTCTTTCTGTGCCATCAGTTCGAAAGTGTATTTGCAGATCCTCTTCTTTTTTGAAATCACAGTCATTTGAAGCTTGGTGTAGCATCAAAGCATCTCCCCAGCATCTCCCCTACCTCAAAACCAGCATGTGTAATCAGATGTTCCCTATCTTGTTCCTGTTGTACCGGCCCCTCTATCCAAAAGCCACACAGGGCGGGATGACTGGGAGAGTTATGTAATTCCCAGTTTTGTGAAGCGCTTGTCGGTACATGTCCCAAACATGTGGGAAGTGTGAGTTTGTGAGAACTATGTATTTCTGCTGGAGTAAAAATGGCTGTTGGAGTGTAACTAGTAATATGCGTGTGTGTGTGTGTGTGTGTGTGTGTGTGTGTGTGTGTGTGTGTGTGTGTGTGTGTGTGTGTGTGTGTGTGTGTGTGTGTGTGTGTGTGTGTGTGTGTGTGTGTGTGTGTGTGTGTGTGTGTGTGTGTGTGTTTCAAGATGAAGCATGCAGAGTTGCTAATGCAGCATGTAGAAATACAGGCAAAGAAAGTATATATGGGCTGCTCTTGCTGCCGATCAGAACCCTATATTGTCCCTATTCTGGGTTGAACATTCTGCGAAAATGGCAGATCTACAAGCTCACAGCACGTCGCAATGTGATGCGCTGTGAGCTTGTAGATTGACTATTTTCTGCCAAGATATTTATATAGTGTGGAGCGAAAACCTAAAGAAGTATGCAGTAGAGTCCTAGGGGGAATCCGTTCAACAAAGTATAAAGACTGTAGAGCGTTCTACTTGCTGTCGTCCCTCCCAGCGAGGAGTGGTGACTAACGGTTGACGTTGGCATGGAATCAATAAAAACTATGCAAGAAAGTTCACGCTGGTTGAGCGTGACATCCATACTTTGGATGAAAATTCAAGGAAAGCGGGATCAGCAGCTATGCCGCAAATGTCAATGGCAGGCCGTTTAATCGGGAACAGTTAGACGGGTGTTTCACAGAGTAGGAGGATGACGTCTGTGTGTGTACCGCTGAAAATGAAGTGGTTCAAAGAAATACGGCCGGTGACCTACTGAGGAGTGCAAAGTCATGTGGTCAGTTGAGTCATCTTTGACCCATTTTGAGGGATGCATACATGGTGTAGGTCAGTAGCCGTTATAAGCGAAGCCACTCGACCACTTTAAGTCCTCTATACTTACTGTACATCATACAACAAAGCGAAAACAGCAGAGCAGATCTACACATAACAGTGGAATCTCTCTCTCTCTCTCTTTCTCTCTCTCTCTCACACACACACACACACACACACACACACACACACACACACACACACACACACACACGCGCATAGTCTCCAATCCATACAGCAACGGATGTCACTGGATGTACTGATCAGCATGATAATGATGTGTCATGACAGTCACCAGATCTCACTGCAGTTGTAGTGGGACATTCACAGAGATCAGTGCCTTGAGACATTTTTTTTCAGCATTGTGGAAAAAAACACTAACTGATATAATTTCCTAGTTAGGAATGAACCGTTTTAAAAGCTACAGTTTGATGCACTGAGGCTGTCATTGTGCCTTTTGTTGAATCAGTCCCCTATTAACTCTTTCTGTGCCAAGGGCCAAAATGGCCCCAAGGTATTTGTGCCAGGATTTTGTATGTTTTTCTTTACTATGCAATCATTGCATTTTTTGTTATATAAAAACAGAAACAGACACAGTTGTTGTGATTCAGTGGCAAAAATAATTTTGTCAATCAGACAAATGGTTCCAGAGATAGAGCTGTTTGAATAAAAAAAAAGTGTCCATCCACTAGAATGAACACACATTTTCTCAATCAGCTAAACGAAGGAGCCAACACACAAACAGAGGAAAGCATCTCTCTGATCTCAGGTCATTTTGACATCTTTTTTTTATAGCCTTTGATCTAAAGTCATTGGCACACAGGGCCCATTGAAAAAAGACGAGACGTCATTGGCATTGAGTGAGTTTTAAGAAACCTTATGTTGTCATGTTTGTTAGTATCCTGAAGCCGTGTTAAGACTTTTCAATCAAAGAAGCTTGAACCATGTGTGTCCCCTGATGTTATAGAATCCCATTTATCTAGTTAGACTATTTACAGTTATGTCCTTGTATTTTCAAGGCAATGTCATCATTTTGTAATAAAATCCTTTAAGTGATGTTAATAAACGGATATCTTTGCTTTCTTATAGATTGATCTTAGGGAAGCAGTGAGGATTTGTAAATTATTTGTTAAGTACTTTTGTCATACTCTGCTGCCATCTAGTGACCAAACACTGCTTCTTTTCTGCCCTGGCAAGTCTTTTCCCCCAGCAGAATCTTTCTGTTTGGTGACTTCTGCTCAAAATGCCAAGAACATAGGAATGACCCTGGCTGTCCTTCAAAGCACACATTGCAGCAATCACTTGCAGTTGCTCCTGTAGGTTTCCACTGAAGGATCAGACCCTTCGTCAACCAGATGTCTAGTTTGCTCTTTATACAAGCCTCATATCAGTCATGTCCAGACTTGACTACCGCAACTTGCTGGTCTGCCAGCTTGCTCGCCCCAAACGCCTTACAGCTGATCCAGAATTCCGTATCACGTCTGGTCTTCAACCACCCAATATTTTCACATCTCCCCTAGTCTTCACTGGCTTCCAGACCGTTGCTGCCCGCATCCAATTCAAAACACTGGTGATCATCGAGGGACCAAGGCCTTACACCCTTTCTACCTTAGTCCAGCAAACACAGGACATTACGTCCCTCCCTTCCCTATGACTCTTGTGCGCTTATTTTGGGCCCTATCTTGTGCACTGTCTTATGCCTAAACCTTCATGCCTTTCATGCCGCTTACTTCAGTCTTGCACTTTATAAATCAATCTGGATAAGAGAGTTGACCAGACATGCTCTTAGATGCCTTAATTGTAAACTGGGCAAAACTGTATCTGATACTGCTGCATCCACCTTTCTGTGCTTAATATCCTCTCACAATGTGCTCCTCTTCTCAGGGTCGAGGAGGCAAGAAGTTCCACATTGAGCTGAAGGAGATCATGGAGCGAGACCCGCTGTCCCAGCTGTGCGAGAACGAGAAGGACCTGATCTGGACACTACGCTACGACTGCCGCGAGAACTTTCCCCAATCCCTGCCCAAGCTGCTGCTCTCTGTCAAATGGAGCAAACATGAAGACATGGCTCAGGTTAGATGGGAGGGCGTAATGTAGATAGAATGTATACAGTAAAGATGAACATTGCTTCAATCCAATCCATATGATTGTATTTAGAGGTACAGTATATCAGTAACTTGTGCTTATTGCTAAAGTTGATGACAAACATGACATAAAATTACACAAAAGTAATAAGTTTTGGTTCAGTTATGTCTAAAACCACTCAGTATGGATAGAAATGTTTGTACAGGGCTGTGTACCAAAACGTCCTGCAACCATACACTATGCTCGAGTCTATTTCAAAGTTTTTGCATTGTTGCCCTCAACGAGATTTTAAAGGGATATTAAGCTTTCAAATAAAAAAAACATAGGAAAAAAAGTCTTATTCACACCCTGATCGGCTCAGGGACCAACGTATAGAAACACATCATATGTGACCGAAACGTTGCTTAAATAATAAAAGTGTTCATATTGTGCAAGTGCTGACGGTGTGCAAACATGTGCAACTTTGAAGCCTACAAGCCAAACAGAAATGGAATTGTCAGCAACAACAACGCGATTAAATCGTTAACCGCAATTATTTGAGTGACAATTAATCGTCATGTAAAATGTCATATCGTGACAGCCCTACCCGTGTCTCTCAGTTAACCAGTGTCTTTGTGTTGTCTCTCTCAGTTAACCAGTATCTTTGTGTTGTCTCTCTCAGTTAACCAGTATCTTTGTGTTGTCTCTCTCAGCTCCAGGCTCTGCTCCAGATCTGGCCTAAGCTCAGTCCCAGAGACGCTCTGGAGCTGCTGGACTTCAACTACCCTGACCAGTACGTACGAGAGTACGCTGTGGGCTGCCTGAGGGATATGAGGTAAAGTGCAAATATACAGACACACACAGTACACAGACACACACCTTGTTAAACCCTATATTCTTTGTTGACTGGTTCTATACTTGGCCACCTCTTCCTTTCTTCCCTCTCCACTAAATCTCTTCAGTAACAATAGCTGACCCCAGAATAGGGACGGGATGCTAGGGTTCATGTGGTTTAGCATCCCTCTTGGAACAGTAATGTGTTGAAACTAGAAAAATATTGTTCCTTCGAAACAATTGTGGGCTCGCTTCAAGCCGGAAAACAATGGCTATAAAAGTACAAAATGTCAAGATCGCAGGCAGTGCTCTCTTTGACGTTACTGACGTCAAAGATTGGTCCATTTTGTTCCAAAAATGTGTTGTGCAAAAGTTGACCCGCTGGTGGCGCTATAACAGGCCAATGTAAGAAGGGTGGTATCTGTTCCTTGACCTATTGGGAATGTGCTTATTGGGAATTTGCTTATTTGCAATTTGCACTTTCACGCACATAGCAGGCTGTGTTCATGATTTGAGGTGTTTTTGGCTTTGGCCACTTTATCGCTGCTTGCAGCTATATTTATTATTATTATTTTATAATTTTTTTGTGTGCACTTCATAGGCATGTTAGATAAAGGTCCTTAGATTGCGTGTAGAATGTTTCATGCAAATTGCAAAAAAAATCCTAGAATAAAAACGGGTTTAAGCGTTTTACAAACTGCTCAAAATTATATAGCGCCCCCCTTTGGCCATTTGGGGTAAGATTGGTTTCAGTGATATTTGAACTAACCCTCTACACTATTTTGTCATGAAAATCTGACTTTGCATGTATGTTTTAGAGGCAGAAGAATAATTTGCATAAAAATGCAATATTGTTTGAATTATTTAAAAAAGCATGTTTCAATGTTAAAGAAATCCGATCTGACAGATCTTTAGATATCGGTCCAAAGTTCACGTAAAAAAGGTTTTGTGCACGTGACGCGAAAATTCCAGAATAAAAGCGGGTTTACGCGTTTTACAAACTGCTCAAAGTGGCGGAAAATCGAAGGGCGGAGCTTACTTAACAACGACACAGATGTCTTCCGCTTGAGTCAAAGCACGCGTGTAACAAGTTGCATGTCTTCAAACGAAACGAGTCATGACTTATGCCCGTTTGAAGTTTGAATTTTCAGACGCTTCGTATAGCGCCCCCCTTTGGCCGATTGGAATAAAATTGGTTTCAGTGATACTTTGACTAACCCTCCACATCTTTGCCAAATGCCATGAACGTGTAACTTTGCATGTATGATTTAGAGGCCGAAGAATAATTTGCATAAAACCGCAATATATATTGAATTATTAAAAAATCATTATTTAACGTACAAACTTCTCACCACATAGCCTGTGTAGATATAGGTTCAAAGTTCATGTGAAAAAAGTTTTGTGCACTTGACGCGAAAATCCCAGGAGGAGATAGATTTTTACTGTTTTTCATATAATTCCGAATTGTGGGAGACCTAAAGGTCAGAGGTCAAAAGTTAGAGGGTAAAAGTTGTTCGGCATGAGGAGACGCATAAGTGTATACAGGTTTCATGGCTGTATGTATAACACAGCATGAGCTATACCTGTTCAAAGATCGCACTTTCGAAGGCTTCCTACAGCGCCACCATTTGGCCGATTGCTTTAAAAAATAATAGCACACTTCGCCACTGTAAACCGAACACATTGATGTTTTTATTTTCATTTTCTCACTAAGTATGTAGGAGTAGAAAGGTGCCAAAGTATTGAGGAGAACTTGATCTAGGAATAAATAAATAATGACAATATCTAAAGTGTGCTCGCCTTACAGGCGAGCCCACAACTAGAATGCCTGTCTATACTGGTAATGGTGCTTTTCACCATTGCATACAATGTGCCTCACAATGTAGGGCTCCAGTCCAATTATAGATTTTCTTCTATTCTGTTGATTACATTTTTGATTTTTTTGATCATTTCTGTTTTTTTTTTGTTTTTGTTTTTTTAAATAGACAATCTACCTAAAATGTCACTATTTATGAAGAAAAAAGGAACTATGACATGCACCAAACAGGGATTTATTAATCGATTATTTTATTTAAAAATATAGAGTAACGAAGTCATGACGTCACTATCTCATCCCCCGGTTCACGGAGTAATTACTCTATGGAGAATAACATTGAGTCATCTTAAAATCGTCTCATATGCATTGTGGTCCACGCGATATTGTCGGGGAGATGGCTCTGTATGGTTTATGATAGTCAGTCACTAATATTTTATACAGTCGGTTTCTGGTGAAAATGTCACTAATTCGCCAACGGTAACATTAGAGTTTTCTCCATATGAGTCAAACCGCTGAGATAATTTGTTTATGTTTGGAACACAGTTCTTATATGATGCGATATGAAAAAAGTCTATGGGAATTCAGAAAGGGGGGGGGGGGGGGGGGCGGAACGTGAACCAGGTAGGATGTGTAAATGAAGTCAAACTTCGTTACTCTATTGATAATCTATAAAAAATATATATATATAATGGACTAAATGGATGAGTTGTGTGTGTGTTCCTTCCCCAGTGATGAGGAGCTGGCTCAGTACCTCTTGCAGCTGGTGCAGGTGTTACGCTACGAGCCCTACTATGACTGTGCTCTCACACGTTTCCTACTAGACCGGGCCCAGCGCAACAGAAAGATAGGCCACTTCCTCTTCTGGCACCTGCGGTGAGTGTGTGTGTGTGTGTGTGTGTGTGCGCGCGTGCGTGTGTGTGTGTGTGTGTGTGTGTGTGTGTGTGTGTGAGTGTGAGTGAGTGAGTGTTAGAAAGAAAGTGAAAGAAATTGTGGGATTGTGAAAGAGACCAGGTCTCACACTTAACAGATCTTTGAGGTTTCTCTTGTCACCAGTGTCATCCCTCTGCTGCCCTCTGCAGGTCAGAGATGCACATGCCGGCTGTCGCTGTCCAGTTCGCCCTCATCCTGGAGGCCTACTGTCGAGGCAGCATCCCTCATATTGAGGTCTTAAAGAAACAGGTTGGACATCACACACACACACACACACACACACACACACACACACACACACACACACACACACACACACACACACACACACACACACACACACACACACACACAACACCCATCTGTCCAACACTTTGGTCCTAAACAAGACATCTTGGAAACTACTGGCTGGCAGTGGCTGCTGTGTGCCTTCATGCTCCACAGAGGATGAACCCTACTGATTATGGTGACCCCGCCATGGTCTTCCATCTGGACCAGTGGTTTGCAACCCTTTTCATATCATGGTCCGTTATTTATTCTGCTTTTGAGCCGCCGATCGCAATTGATGAGATTCAGCCTCCCAGACCCAAAACGTAAAATATTTTGTTGTCGTTGGATTGTATTTTGTCCAAAATTCCATGCTGTATTGATGTTGTAAAACGAAGCGTAAAATAAAAAATGAAACCAAATGGACCCTTACGAAACCTTACGGGTCCATTTGGTTTAATTTGACACTCTCAAGAGTTAAAGATCTATAAGGATTCATTTGGTTAGCTGGTGACCACCTGGAACCCCCTCAAGGGGGCCTTTTCCACCGGCAAAGAACCGGTTCAGGTTCTTTTTCCTGCCTACGGGATGGCAACTTTCTTGGAACCTTGGTTCGTTTTACGCGGTTCCGTACCAACTCGGTTCTCGGTGGAAAAGCTCACCTCTGGTTCATCCCATAGGCGGGAGAAAGAACCCAAACCGGTTCTTTGCCGGTGGAACAGGCCCCAAGGAGCGCTGTTGGTCCCCGGACCACGGGTTGAAAACCACTGATCTGAGTTCTCAGAGTTACAGAGTCATAAGCCTTAAAATGTTGGTCCCCGGGCCCCACTTTAAGAACCACTGTCCAATTGGACAGTGTCTGTCATCTCTCAGTGCAATATATCAGCCATGTTTAGTGTCTATTGTGTGTTTACAACCTGACTGGATGGATGGTATTTTTAGTGTGTCCCAGTGACAACGGGTTGACCTCTAGACCTCCACAGTGCAGGCTCTGACAGCCACTCCGCCGGACACTTCCCCCCCAGCTTCCTCTTCAGCGCTGACCATTACCGGGTCACTTCCTGTTTTGAAGAGTTGACCCACGGGTGGGAGATGGGTTTAGGGTGAGAGTGCTGACGTGCCGTTTGTTCAGAGGAATGAGCTAACCTGACAATCATCGAGATCATTCCCTGGGATCTTTGACTTATTTGCAGTGAACCTTCAAAACTCTTACAAGTCCATTTCATAACATAGACTAGTGCACTGGTTCCCTAACTTTTTAGCTCGAGACCCAAAAAGAGAAATTTGATATCTAGCCGAGATCCAGTGAAAATAGCCGATCTACAAGGTCACATCACATCACGATGCGAATTCCGTCCTGCGAGATGTCGCTTTTCGCCCTTAGGGCGTCTTACTGATATTATATGTATTTATATATTTACCTTTATCTACATGCCTATACTGTATGTACATATTTATCTTTTCACTGTTGATACTCGGTACATACAAGAACTATATGTCCATTTTACTGTGATAGAGTGCACATTATATTTATTCATGTCCGGGCAGAGGTTATAACCCAAATATATCGTTAACTTTTCAGGACAAAGTATACTGTTGGCTGCCTCGGCTGCTGCTAAGAAAACTGGTTTGAACGGTCTATTAATTTGAATACCATCTGTCTCAATAGTTTTTCTGATATTTGTTCACTTGAGCGTTCTGATGCCAGAATGAACGATGCCAGAGCTGACACTATGGATAACTGGTCCAAAGCTCTGGATGTAGTTCAGTTACTTAATTAATTCTCATTCTTACTGCGTTGTGGCGTATCAATCCATTTCCCCCTTTGCCCGCACATAGCCCTTGTACTTGTCTGAACTTCTTCTGCATGTAGATGTCTATATTATTATATCACTGTGTACTTTGTTATTTAGATCATAAAAGAAAAATGTCCGGTCAGTCCAAATGCAGATGGTCAGAACAGTCCTAACTAAGACTACCGGTATATTTATTTACATGCAGTTTTATTGGTGATAGAATGCACACGATACCTTTGCCTCTGTTTCTACCTACTGATGGCCATTACGGCCCTGCCATTTCTGGTGTGCAACTATATGTAAAGCGAGCCTTAACCCATTTAGGCCTAGGATTATTGACTGCTTTAACTATTGAAAAATAGCAGATATACAAGCTCACAGCGTGGCACCGAGTGCCGCGCTGCGAGCTTGTAGATCTGCTATTTTTGAAAAAAGTTGTGAAAATGTGTGCAAATCTTTGAATATATGTATTTTCAAAGCAAACGCTTGTAACTCTAATTTTGCTTCTGGGTGGTCCCTGGAATTAAATATTTTGAGATAGGGGTCCGTGGCCAAATAAATATCAGTTTGGGGGTCCTTCACATGAAAAGGTTTGAGCTCCACTGACATAGTAGTCTCTCAAGAACAGTTTAACTGAGCTCCAGTTAAGTGAAAAGGACCTTTTCTTTGATGATGGCTGGCCAGATTGCTGACATGGAAACATAGGTTTTTCAAAAAATCTTGGAAGGATTCACGATTTTTCAAGAATTACAGATCTACAAGCACGGTGCCGCGCTGTGAGCTTGTAGATCTGCTATTTTTCAATAAAATAATGAAACACAAAATGTGTACCCGTTCTAAATGGCTTAACAGTCTCAGTTCTCCCTCTCTCGCCCCTTGCAGATGGAAGCCCTGACCAAGCTGAAGTCGGTCAATGAGCTCATAAAGCTGGGAACCCTTAAGAATAAAAGCAGCAAGACCAAGGAAGCCATGTTGACCAAGGAAGCCATGATGACTTGTCTGAGGCAGACTGGCTACTCGGAGACCCTGTCTGACATCCACTCCCCTCTCAATCCCAGCGTTGTCCTCGCCGGCGTCAAGTAAGGTTCCACAGGGGTCCCTGACAGCACAATAAATAAAATCAAATAGGTTATAGAGAATACATTCAGTAATGCATGAATACAGTTAGAGTAATTTCACTGCTGTTTAATTTCCTAGTACTGTAGTTCTACCAAAAGCCTCTATACTGTTATTCCCTTCCCTTGCTAGAGAGGCCTACAGCTGCAGTATATACTGATTTTAACAACAAAATATAGTCTAACAACAGCTCAGCCTCATTGTCCAATCCTTAGCCGTTGATAGTCCACTGTATGTTCAGTTTGTGAACAAAGCCACACAAATCACAATGTGGTGTTCAGTGGCGAAGCCTCACTATACAAGCTGGATGCATGTGGGCATATCCTAGTGTGATGACTGTCTTAAAAAAGGTTAAGCCAAGCATCTGCCAGTGGACAGCCATGCCTGAAGGCTTTACTGTATGTCTTCCGGTTGTCCATACCTACAACTACATTCGTACTTATGTTCCTAACCTTGTGAACGTGATATTTCATGGCATTTGGCACAAATGATCACTTGGACTCAAGGATGAACTGATTAACACATATGGTGCCAACCCAGAGTTTGTATTGGTACCAACGCTGTGCCAACCCCGAGTTTCCCGAGTTTGGGCCGTTTTTGAAAAAAAAGAAGAAAAAAAAATCCAATTTTTTTTTCAAAGGTTTTTTTGGACCTCCAGAAATGTGTTAGGCATGATCGCGATCGCGAAATTGCATGTTTAACCCCATGTTTAACCCCATGTTTGTTTACATCTGAAGAAAACATAATGGCTGATAAATCATGAATGCCTGAACGGATTTCCAAGCGGATTTTTTTGTTTGAAAGCTGTGAACAGTGGGCACACACGTGGTGCATCATCTAGGCATGGGCGTGCACGATCCGTGCACTATAAATTACATGGAAGTCTATGGAGACCATGGCATCAAGGGACATTGAAGAGAAAAAATCATGGCAACAAAAAAGTTAAGGTGACTGTGACCTCAAACACACCTTCCTTCTAAGTCTTCACTACTATGAGAGTCTGGACAGACACAAATAACAACGGTGACTGCTTGATGAGGGCATACAACTGCAATGCAGTATTTCTACTTTTTACATGCATACATCTTGGACCACGATCTAGTTGTCACATTTACTTCCCCATGCATGTCTTCTGTTAGGGATGTCACCGACATAATGGCATGAGATGTGATTGGTCTATGATGGGATTGATTGATTGAATACTTTATTAGATGTTTGCATAGGAAAAGCACAGGACAGTACAGTTCAGATTCAAGGTCAACTAATGGGATGTAAACCCAAGAAAGTACAATCGCTTGTTTACATTAGGGTCCTTTTGTACTCAATTCATAGAGACAAAATGACAGATACATTTACACAGCGCTATGCAAAATAAACATCATATAACAGTCAGGAATAGAAAATATTTACAGTAAACACATTATACATATACAGTAGGGACTAGGGAGAGTCATATACACAGGGTTCCCACACAATTTTACCAATTAATTTCCATAACTTTTCCAAAACCTTTCCAGAATATTGAACCCAATTTCCAGGACTATATAACAATAATTCAGCGCAATAACGAGTCGCTTACTCCTATGCGCAATGCCCAAAGACAGGTAGTGTATGGCAGTGGTTCTCAACCTTTACAGACCATGACCCCCGAAATAATCATATTTTAACTGGGAACCCCGGCACCCTGACGAGCACTAACAGTTGAGGAACTTTGTATAACACGGTTTTATTGTGAAAATAGCCGATCTACATGCTCACCACGCCTCGCAACGCGAGGCGTTGTGAGCATGTAGATCGGCTATTTACACAGTTTCTGCCTCTAATATTTGTTTAATTTGTCATTTCAGAGGTTTTAACAAAATCAATAACCAAAGACAATGCATAGCTATTTTTTCCAGGACTTTAAAGGACCCTTGATCAATTCCAAAACTTTTCCAGTACATGGAAAAATATTTTTCTAATTTCAAAATATTTCCAGGAATTTCATGACCGTGGGAACCCTGTATACAGTATACAGTACATACTGACAAACCCTGTTCTAGACAGCTTCACAAAGAGTTGTTCATGATACTGGGAAACGGGGACAGCTGGCGGCTTTTTACTGACCGTTCTTCTCTCCCCGTCTCTCTCTTTCTCTTCCTCCCTCTCCCTCTCTCTCCTTCCATCTGGCAGTGTTGAAAAGTGTCGGTACATGGACTCTAAGATGAAGCCGCTGTGGATTGTTTACAACAATAAGCTGCTAGGAGGCGACTCCTTAGGAATCATCTTCAAGAACGGAGATGGTAGGAGAGAGTTTCTCTGTATGTATGAATGGATGGTAGGCTAGGGCAGGGGTTTTCAAAGTGGGTGCTGGGGCACACTGGGGTGCCGTGACGGCAGTCTAGGGGTGCCGCGAGATAATTTGACACTTAAACAAATATTTAGTATAATTTAAAACGTGAAGTGCAAAGTTATTTTCAATCAGTTCCAACCAAAATGTCTATTATCTCAATGTTTTCCTCGCAACATAATCGCTAAAATATGGCATAAATATAAAGTGTTGGGAGTGAAGATTATGAATATAATTTAGGGGTGCCTCGAATGAAAAACATATTTATAGGGGTGCCCTGATCCAAAAAAGTTTGGGAACCCCTGGTCTAGGCGTTGTTGATATGTATCTGTGTATGAATGGATGGTAGGATAGGGGTTTGTCGCCAAGTATCTGTGTGTGTATTTATGAATGGTATGGCGGGTTAGTCTGTTTGTATGTATGTATGTATGTATGGATGGTAGGATAGAAGGTTGTTGCCATGTAAGTATGTGTGTGTGTGTGTGTGTGTGTGTGTATGTATGAATGGATGGTAGGACAGGGGGTTGTTATTATGTATGTATGAATGTATGAGGGAGGAGAGGGATTTCTGAATGAATGAATGGATAGGTTAAAAGTTCCATGAATGTTAATGGTTTCATTGTTACTGTCTCTCTGTCTCACTCTCTCCTCATCCCAGACCTGAGGCAGGACATGCTAACCCTCCAGATTCTGAGGTTGATGGACATGCTATGGAAGGAGGCAAATCTGGACCTCAGGTCAGTATGTCTGTGAGACCTGATTTAGAGCCCCTCCTCTTGCGCGTGTGTGCGTGCGTGCGTGCGTGTGTGCGTGTGCACGCACCATGGGGTTGTTTATTCCTGTTCTCTGCAGGGAAGGGGAAGCAGCACTGTGGTGGGGTGTAGAGGGAGAGGAGGGGCTCTAAATCACCACCCCCCTGCTAATGTAGCCTCTAACCCCTCAATACTCCTCAGTCCTCACATGCCACTAGTGATGGGACGATATGAAAATGTCATATCACGATTACTGTGACAAAATAAATCGCGATTTACGACATTATCGCGATAATCAAAATCCATTATCCTGGGGCAGAACATTTGCCAAAAAATAGCAGTTATGACACGTTGTGAGCTTATAGATCTGCTATTTTTTGGCAAAGACATTTGATAGAGTGAAAAAAAGACTGTATCAAGTATGTATATTATAAGTACCTTTTACCAATTCTAGATTCTAGAGGGTTTAAGTGGTAACGGAGCTCCACTTAAACAGCACCTCAAATAAAAGGTGAATTTATCCCAGTGCATGACGGAGGACGATATCACGATAAATTAAATCTCCACGATATGATTATCGTCAGTGTTTTTTTATCACGATAAACGTAATATCGCATATCGTCCCATCCCTACATACCACACACACATACACACACACTATCTTCTTTACTTCCTAATCAAATCCACACTGTCTCTTATTTTAAAAAAGCCAGGTTTTCCTCCATTCTTCTCCAAAACACACACACACACACACACACACACACACACACACACACACACACACACACACACACGCCGACACAGACACATCTGGAGCTAGGCAGTTAGACGGCCTTGTTTTGACAGTTGAGCCAGAGGCCAGGCTTTAGGTTACAGGGACAAAGGTTTGAGGAAAAGAACGAAGCGCCCGAGGAGAACGAGGAGGATGTGGACGACGATGTTAACGGAACCGTTTTGATGTGGCGGAGGAGGCGTGTGTGGGGTTTGCTCAGGGATCACCCGCAGCTCGTACCGAGCCACACGTGTTCCCACCGTATCGGTTACCCAGCTGTCTGTGCGTGTGTTTCTCATTCACACGCGCTCAACACCCATCAAATGCATAGGGTCTCTATTAACCCATTTAGGCCTAGAAATTATTGAATGCTTTAACCGGTGAAAAATAGCAGATATACAAGCTCACAGCGCGGCACCGAGTGCCGCGCTGCGAGCTTGTAGATCTGCTATTTTTGAAAAAGTTGTGAAAATGTGTGCAAATCTTTGAATATAAAGTGAATGTTTGTAACTCAAATTTTGCTTCTGGGGGGTCCCTGGAACTAAATATTTTGAGATGGGGGTCCGTGGCCAAATAAATATCATTTTGGGGGTCGTTCACATGAAAAGGTGTGAGAACCACTGACATAGTAGTCTCTCAAGAACAGACTAACTGAGCTCCAGTTAAAGGTATATTCAGTGATTGTATTTCATTCAAATACAAATATAATTGGTACATTTTCCATTCATTCTCCTCACTAGAATGTGTGCTGACCATATAAGGACTTCCACCATGGCCTGTGTTGCGAGCATAGCTAGATTCCGTTTTCAGAGGTGGCCAGCCAATCCTCGACCAATCAGGGTAGAGTATGGCCGTAGTTATGTTATGATGTTTAGTTATGATGGTCAAAATAAAAGTTTTGAGAACCACAGTCGCTCTGAATTAAGAACGTCTGCTAAATGCCTAGATTGTATACTACTGAACTCATAAAATGCCACAGTCTCGTAGTAAATCAGTATCATACATATCCTGAAGCTGGAGACGTTGGCCTACCGATATTCAGTGATTGGGTCTAATGATCAAAACGAGAACATTGTAATGGTGTAGAAAATCTATAAAAAACTAAACATTTCCACGTTGTGTCAAGATGACCCCCGGCCACTTTCATTATCACTGAATACACCTTTAAGTGAAAAGCACCTTTTCTTTGACGATGGCTGGCCAGATTGCTGACATAGAAACACAGGGTTTTTAAAAAAATCTTAGAAGGATTCAAAAGACACTTATAGAATCGGGTCAAAATTCTAATTTTCACGATTTCTCAAAAATAGCAGATCTACAAGCTCGCAGCGCGGCACTCGGTGCTGCGCTGTGAGCTTGTATATCTGCTATTTTTCAATAGTTAAAGCATAAAATAATGACACACAAAATGTGTACCCGTTCTAAATGGGTTAAGAAGTGGAGTCCAATTCTTTGCAGCAGGTCGGGGAACTGTTGTAATTGAAAACTATTAGTCTTCTTTGAGTGTTCTGCCGGGTCTCTCTGGTGCAAGGGTCTTCAACAGGGGGTCCTCAGAGTTACTACAGGGGGTCCTCCAAATCTTTGTGTGATAGAAAGAAAATAACTAAATCTCCTTTTTTTAGACAGATTATTGACCAGATTCTGAGAACTTTAGCCAAATATAGCAGATCTACAATCTCACAACGCTTTGCAGAGTGCGAGGCGTTGTGAGCTTGTAGATCGGCTATTTTCAGCAAAGAGGTTTGGTGTAGAGGGGAGAAGTATTGACAGTTCAAATGGTTAATTATCTGAAAACACAAATTGACATGAATCCAAAAATACACTGATTATCGTGCTGAAACTATATGGAATCTATGAAAAGATTGTGGGGGTCCCTGCTTCGTCTCCTCTCTCTCAACTAAGCGGTCCTTGGCCTGAAAACGTTGAAGACCCCTGCTCTGGTGTATTCGAATGGCCGACTTTGCCCCATAGTTGGGGCCGTTCTGAAAGATCAGTTCAGCAGGATGATCAACACACCCTGAATAAATGAACCTCCAGTGCCCTCTAGTGGAGGTTTTGAGTACCAAGAACCAAGAATTACTTTATTGTCAATTTCCCCAATACATGTACTTACATACATAAAGAATATGAAATACCGTTCACCCTCAGCCACTTGCAGTGCAATATAAAACATAAAAGACCAAAACTAAAACACAACATAAAAAATTATAATTAATACCCAATATGACGTCCAATGAATCCAAACGTTACCAGCACAGCACATAGGTAAAGTGCCATGGTGCAATCCTTTAACAACAGAGTAGCCATGGAACTAGGAAAGGTTGAAGATGGAAATGTGTCATCTTTGGGCTGTACTGGAGGCTCATGGCCAGATGGCTGCTCTGTCATTTACAAGTAACACTCCCTAAGGTCCAGTAGCGACCGCAGTGAGTGCCGGCTAATTTGACTATTATTTAGACTTACCTAAAGTTTAAAAATAACTGCAAAAAAGAAACACGTCAAGTTCAACATATATACATATGCATTTGAGACATGGTGGGGGCGGACATTAATTGACGATAAATTTTGCGTGCAGTCGAGCATAATTGCATGTAAACTTGACATAGCCCCCACACCATGGAATGCGCTCCCCTCCCATGTTAGACTGGCCCCCACCATAGAGTCCTTTAAAGCTCGTCTCAAGTCCCATCTTTATACCTTGTTTCACTGTTGTTTTTATTTTGTGGGATTTTGCTGTTCTTCTGTGTTTTTAGCGTTTTGTTCTTGGTGTACTTTTGCTTATGATTTTCTGTGCAGCACTTTGTAAACCTTGGTTGTAAAATGTGCTATATAAATAAAGTGGATTGGATTGGATATAAGCAAAGGCTAGAGTTTGATGCACCTAGTAGTAGTAAATGGGTTTCACAATGGTTAATTTATGAGCAACGTGATATTCTCTGTACGGTATATCGGTCTCCCTCTCAGATCTGTCTTACTAAGTGTAGTGTTTGTTTTGAATGTAGGATGCAGGCATCTGTAACTAACAAGTTCTTCTTTACCCTTTTTTTTTTGTTGAAGAATTGTGCCTTACGGTTGCCTAGCGACTGGGGACCGGGCGGGGCTGATCGAGGTGGTGTCGTCAGCGGACACCATCGCTAACATCCAGCTGACCAGCAGCAACGTGGCGGCAACTGCTGCCTTCAACAAGGACGCCCTGCTCAACTGGCTCAAAGAAAAGAACTCTGGGTAAGGCGGCTGTTGTGCTGTCCAAACGTGGAGTAGCTTAGAGCAGTGCTTCTCAAACTTTGACATTTGAAAGTCTCCCCTTAACACAATGGAAGCCAAGGTTTCTAACATTTCTAGCTGTTGCTCGTGCCGCCGTTCACTTACGCTTTATTTTGAAGAGCCTCGGAAGCTTCGTGCGTGTGCACGTGAGTGTCCGCTGACGATTGAGGAAGAAGATCTGTTTGTTTACAAACACTTGCGAAACTAAAATCCAAACCGGGGCCGACCATTGCGGTGTAGTGTCGCCGTGAAAACAAGCAGATCTCTGCCTCCCTGGCGTTCTTTGCACCTTATTCAGAGATAAAGCCCTTTTTATGTTTCAGCATAGAATAGAAGTCAATGCAGCATAGACGCATCATTTTGCTTCTGTGCGAGTCACGTAATGAAAGGTGCTGTAAGTCCACTCAAAGGTGACACAAGTCCTGTGTGGTGTTTTGATTGTAATTGTAGTGACTCTCTGGACCGGGCCATCGAGGAGTTCACCCTGTCCTGTGCAGGCTACTGTGTAGCCACTTATGTCCTGGGGATAGGAGACCGTCATAGTGACAACATCATGGTCCGCAGCACTGGACAGGTACAGTACAACACTTTAACATCAATGCTCTCACCTTTTATCAACATGAGTAGGACTACTTTCTATTTGTGTACTATTTTAAATACTTTTGACAAATTGCTATGCTACTTGACTCAGGTTTTATTGTACCAAGTGACAAATAATCTTGATATATTGCTGCTATTTCTTTCAAAATAGTTGTGCTTGAATGAATCAATGAATAGTTTATTTTGGTGCCTCATATCATTACATTAAAATTACTTCAATTAAATTTTGCATACATTTTGGCAACATCGAAAAAGGCGTAGGCTGAAGCCGAAGCTTATTGTGCTTGCTTACATGAATATTTAACTACTGTAGTTCTAACAGCGAATGCACAGTTCTTATGGTTTCATAAGCTAGATTTTCTCATTGTGTGTGTGTGTGTGTGTGTGTGTGTGTGTGTGTGTGTGTGTGTGTGTGTGTGTGTGTGTGTGTGTGTGTGTGTGTGTGTGTGTGTGTGTGTGTGTGTGTGTGTGTGTGTGTGTGTGTGTGTGTGTGTGTGTGTGTGTGAGACCAATTAATCTCTGGCACCATTGGTTGCAGCGAAACTGAACGCACACTCCCTGGATACCAGAGCAGAACCTCTGCCACCCTTTACTTCACAAGGGTTCTGTTATAGCGTTACCAATAGGCAGATTTTTGTAAAACACATTTTTTGACAGTACTCCTACAGATTTTGTCTAAACATCACGCAATTGGTACACACGGTCTCTATAGTCATTAAATGAAACGGGTCTTACAAATTTCACGCAAACCGGTACACATGATCTCTATAATAAAGACAAATCGGTTTGATTTTTCATATTCCATCCTGATTCCATCCGATTGCGGTGAAACTTTGCACGCACTTTCGCACTCTATTGAGGAACAAATGCCCATATTTCTCAAAATGTATTTTACTCGCCTTTTGATTTCCCTTTTCTCCATCACAGTGTACAAATGGAACACACTCTCGGGACATTGTTTTGCCATGATTTATTCACCTGAAAATATATATATTTTTCCAAACTGTTCTTTGTGTGTGTGTCTGTCCATCAGCTTTTCCACATCGACTTCGGCCACATCCTGGGCAACTTCAAGTCCAAGTTTGGCATCAAGCGAGAACGCGTGCCCTTCATCCTCACCCATGACTTCATCCACGTCATTCAACAGGGCAAGACGGGCAACACAGAGAAGTTTGGCAGGTTGGTTTGTCTGCTTTCCAGGCTGGAGCCTGGTGTGTGCATGCACTTGGACATATAGCAGAGATCACAGTTTGTCAACGTCAGGTCCAGCGACCACCAGGGGGTCCAAATAGACCCTTAAAGGGCCATTCACAATCCATTCACACTCCATATATGGGCATTCCAATATGAAGTCCTGTTAGATAAAAAAAGGGATTCTGTTGGTGTGGTTCCCCTGACATCACAGTGATGTCAGAGCGTGATGTCAGAGCGGCAAACCCATTCTCTTAGAGTGGTTCCCCTGACATCATTGTAATGTCAGAGCGGCAAACCCATAGACCGTAAAAAAGTGTACACGTCCAGACAAACGGAGACACGATGTGCCGTTTCACATACTAAACTGCAACCTTCGGTCGCAATAACTATAACAGTATAGTTTTAAGTCAAGTGGGTGGCACTATGAAAAAAAGACAATGGTGAACAATATAGTTATAGTTGTCTTTATTGCGACCGTAGGTCGCACTTACTACAGAAAGCTGCTCGAGGTGTCCGTCTGTCCGTCCGTCCGTCCGTCCGTCCGTCACACACGTCACACGTCACACTTTTGCCCTGCTCATATCTCCGCAACCGTTGCCCCGATCCATGCCAGATTTTGCACACACACTCCTTACCTGCCAAACTACAACCTCCAAGGACCCCCGGAGCTCCAGGGACCCCCAGCTCCCTCGGGGACCCCCAAGTGTAAAAAATGAGCACATGTGCAAAAATTACCAAATGACCACCCCAACGGGGCTGCTCACGGGGCATTCCCGGGGACCACCCACTCCTGGTGCTCCAGAACGGATGCAAAAGTGGTGGCGCCCCCAGTGGAGGACCCCCTGCCACTGCAGCTCACATAAAATGCCGTAACTCGGGCTAGGAGCGACCGGGAGAGCCGGGGCCGGTACGTATTCGTCCGCCTTGGCGGTGCGGAGACCCCACCCCTCATTTCTCACATGGCCCTCTAGCGCCACCATGAGGCCGATTCAGATTTTGCCCTAAAATCACGAAAATCACTACACAGTATGTCTACACTCATGTCATCAACATGGATCAGGAAGATTTTGGAAAAACACATTTTTGCTCTATTTGTGGAGATAAGTGACCTACGGTCGCTTATCTCCCGATTAGGGAGTCTTACTGGTAGTTATGGTGCCCTGTGGGAATGGTGCTTAATTAAGGGTGTGTAACAATGGTTAAATGAACCCTGTAGATGTACAGTGTAGATTGGGGTCCCAGAGATGACGGTCCATTTGGACCGCTGTTGGTCCCTGGACCCGACATTGAGAACCGGTGGCCTATAAATGGTTGTTGCACGACCCTGGTAGAAAATGTTAATGACTGTGTGACTGACGGTCAATTCACCCTTTGTTAGCCTTCTGGTTGGTCCCTGACTGATTGATTGATTGATTGAAGACTTTATTAGAAGTTTGCATAGGAAAAGGTACAGTTTCATGACGGTACAGTTCACCTTTACAAGGTCTACTAAAAGGAGATCCATGAAAAGACTAAGCTTATTTCCACAGGAAACCATTAAAGTATCTCATATAACATTGAATGACAGACAAATAGAACACAGCATTATGCAGTAACACATACTGACCAACCAGCAGGCTCTATCTGCCTTCTCCCGCCCTGGTCCCGCCTTTTTTATGTTGAATTTGCTAAAACATAATTTTTGGAGATATGAAAACATTTAAAAACATGCTGAGTCACTATACTGCCACTGAGCAGCTCCATTTTACTGAAACCAAGTTTGAAATTAGAATTGGACACACAGAATAACAATACTAAGCAACTGAATTAAAATGGTAGTGGATGGAGTGTCCCACCGAATGTCCCACCAAGACACAGCAGCCAATGGTTGTGAAGAGGGGCGAGACAACGGGCGGGACTTGACAAAGGGTGAATTTGTGCTTCGCGTGAGGAGTGTGGAACGACGGATCACTCGACAAGTCTCACGAGTCACGACGGTCCGAGCTCTGAGCGTCAGGGACGTGCTGGCCATTGGGAAAAGCGGGACAACTCCCGAACGGCTGGTTCATTCCCGGCCAGTCCAGGCCGGCCATTAGGAAAAAATTAAAAATAAAATGTCGGCCTTCGTTCCATTTTGGGGGCTGGGCGGCCAACAAAGTACATCGTCACTGTCGGGCAGAAACCTTGTATCTCCAAGTTTCAAATTTGTCAATTTTTTCGCAAAGCAAAGCCCTGCTTCATCATACAAGGCCGTCGCACAAAAGTGGTGAAAACAGCAGATCTACAAGCACACAACGCCTTGCGGTGCAAGGCGTTGTGTGCTTGTAGATCGGCTGTTTTCACTAGTTTAATTTTTTTTTTTAAATGATAAATACAAAACAAACGGTTTTGGACATACAAGGTTTCCACCCGACAACGACGAAATATAACTCATGTAATTGGCCCACTGGCTTGTCACTTGTCATGATCTGAAATCTTTGAGTAGCAGCAGCACTATGGAGAGAGATCTCTCTCTATAGCGTGCAATGAGGGCCTCTCCAACTCTTTTTCCCGGGCTGAATCAGGGGCCCAGCAAGTCCCTGCTGAGCGTTCATGCTTTCTGCAGTTGGCCGTTGTCTCTTGCATCTCCATGTAATGGATCCAACCAATCAGAGTATAATTATTACATTTTATGACGCCATCTGCAACCTTTCGTTGTTCCAGAGGTTCGCTGACATTCTCTGTGATTGTCCTCCGTGACATATTTTGGTCAGTTTTACAGCGTTTTGACTCATTATTCCACACTTGCTGCACAAAGCGTAAACCGCCAATTACACCCCATTGTTGAAACATGCGTCATCATGTCATCACTGCCAGAGTGTGCTGCAAACAGGCATCCTATATTCTTTGCGTCTTGATGAGCTGGTAGATGGGCTATTTTCAAATGGCCAACGTTTAAATGGGGCTGGAGTGGTTAACGTAGGCTACTAGTACTGTATGATTTGTAATAATAATCAAAATCTACAAAGTAACTAGTAACTAATGTTACTCCACTACAGTACTTGTAGTGGAGTAAAAGTACAATATTTAACTTGTGATTTTGTAGTGGAGTAGAAGTAGTAAGTATAGAAAATTGGAAATAGTACAGTACAGTAAAGTAAAAGTACCTCGAAATTGTAGTTACTTCTAGTTACTTTTCACCACTGCTCAACATATCCATTAGGGCTGTTACAATTATTACATAATCGTCTAATCGCAATTATTTGAGGTAATCGCAATTATTTTGCATAATCGTCATAATCGTTTCCATTTTGAGAAATGTTAATATCATACACTTTGGGAAATAGCAGATCTACAAGCTCACAACGCGTCGCATGGCGACGCGTTGTGAGCTTGTAGATCGGCTATTTCCTCTATCAATGTTCTTTTTTAAGTATAAAGTTGTCAAATATGTCAGTCATTTCTTTGTATATTTAAGTCATGTGTCATGATTGCCATGTGCAACTTCAAAGCCTAAAAGCCAAACAGAAATGTAATTGTCAACGACAAATATACAATTAAATCGTTAATCGCACCAGGGTTGTGGCTCTTTCGGAGCGGGAACTTTGGGGGGGTGGGGGGGGGGGGTAAAATACATCATCTTTTGTAAGTTTTTGTGAATTCATATATACAAGTTGTAAAAATAATAAAGAAACCTTGAACAAAACAAAAAAATCGTTAATCGCAATTATTTGAGTGACAATTAATCGTCATGTAAAATGTCATAATCGTGACAGCCCTAATATCCATCTCCATCTTTCCACAGCCTGGCATTTCATGTTGTCGCTGTCGAGCAGAAAATGTGTGTCTCCATATTATTTTTTTAGTTTTTCATACATTAATTCCCTTCTTTATACATATGATTGTTTCAGGCAAAAGTAAAAAAATTGCCAAGGTACAAGCACACAACGCTTTGCATGGCGTCAGGTTGCCGGGTTCAGAATGCTTAAATCTGTCTGTGGGCTTTCTGAATGTACAGTATTTAATGTATGTATGCATGTGCTCAACCTCCTAGTTTCCGGCAGTACTGTGAGGACGCCTATCTAATCCTGAGGAAGAATGGCAACCTCTTCATCACCCTGTTCGCTCTCATGCTGACTGCTGGCCTGCCGGAGCTGACCTCTGTCAAAGACATCCAGTACTTAAAGGTATATCTCTCTCACGCACGCACGCACGCACGCACTCTCTCTCTCACACACACACACACACACACACACACACACACACACACACACACACACACACACACACACACACACACACACACACACACACACACACACCAGTGTTGTTTTTGACAGCACATTTTGATTTAGTTTTAGTCATAGTCTTTTGAATAAAATGTAATTTAGTTTTAGTCATAATTTAGTCACCTGAAAAGTTTTAGTTTTAGTCAAATTTTAGTCGACTAAATATCATAAGATTTTAGTTGACTAAATCTACAGTTGATTTAGTCAACTGAAATGTATTTTTGCAGGCCTTGATGGCATCGTAATGACTGATTTTACACTTGGTTGCGTGCTGAAAATAGCTGATCTACTGCGACGCGTTGTGAGCTTGTAGATCTGCTATTTTCAACACGCAACCAAATTACTTTCTCCTCCACTAGTCCCTCCCTAACGTTTTAGTCTAGGTTTTATTTTGTTGACGAAATTGTCAATATATTTAGTCTTAATTTTAGTCATCACAGCTTAGTTCTTATTTAGTTTTTATTTAGTTTTCGTCAGTGAAAAAAACGCAGTCGACAAACATTTTTCCTCATAGTTTTAGTCGACGAAATCAACACTGACACACACACACACACACACACACACACACACACACACACACACACAGGCTATGGGAGAGCACATGCAGACGGACATGCATACTGTACTATGTGTGATGACATTGCTATCTTCGTATCTTGCATGAGTCCAGTGTTTTCTATGGATTAGTATGAAGTGCGCGTGCGTGCGTGCGTGCGTGTGTGTGTGTTGTGTGTGGTTTGCTAGCAACAGTTAACATTTGCTTCAGAGCGATGGATGCTTTGAGTGGAATAAACGACATCATCAGACCTTCTCTCTCCTCTCTTCACCTCTCTCAAATTCCACTTTCCATCATTCCTTTCCTTTCACCTCTCCTGATTCCTTCCTGTTATCATTTCTCCTTCCTCTCTTTCTTCTTCACCTTGAATCCCCTTTGCATGTCCTCCTCTCTCCTCCAAAAATCTCCTTCCCGTTGCCACCCCAATTAACATCTCCTTTCGTTCTCCTCAATTCTACTTCCTTCCTTGCTACCTTGGCACTTCATTCCGTCTGTCCTTCTATCAAGGACTCTCTGGCGTTGGGCAAGACGGACGACGAGGCCCTGAAGCAGTTCCGGCAGAAGTTTGACGAAGCCCTCAGAGAAAGCTGGACCACCAAAGTCAACTGGATGGCCCACAACGTAGCCAAGGACAACCGCTCCTAGACCTAGCTCCACCGCTGAAGACCAGGGCCCACCTGGGTCTGGAGGACACAGTGAAGGGGGGGTGGAGGGGTCAGCAGGTGTGCCAAGGACGGACAGAGAGACAACCACGTCCAATTAAAAATAAAGGGAATCTAGAGGACCATCCCAAATGATAACAGATGAGCATGTACACACACACACACACACACACACACACACACACACACACACACACACACACACACACACACACACACAACACAGTACATCCCGTCTCCTTGGTGTATAGGTACCTGTACTTAGCCCTTCCTTGCCTTACATAGTTCTGTCACAGTGCCTCCAGCTATTCAAAGAGGTTCAGTGGCGTACTGTATCTGTGGAACTGTGACGAGTAAAGCGGTTTCGCCAAAGAAGGGAAAGCACCCTTCAAATCCCAACGCCCCCTATAGCCACCCATGCCCCTCGTCTCCGTAAACGGACTGGCCTTTGCCCAGCCTAAAACGGACTAACGGAGTGGACTGACCCAGTGGTGAGGTAATCGGGATGGTTTCCGGGTTGTTTGTTCATGTCAGATGGACGTCTGATTAGTCTGGACTTGGGCTTGAGAGGGCAGCGACAGCGTAAGCAGGCCCCGCCCCTGAACGTTATAAAAGGACAACTGGGATAACAGATTGAGTGGGGAAAGATGACTGACTTGAGGACAGCTGCGTCTTACGCCACGACATAAAATGGCGCCAAAATGTGCACATTTACCCACAGGGGGTGCAATCGTAACAGTTGTGTTCCTACGACGCCTCCTGCTCGCCGTGAAAGTGTGCCTCAAAACTGCGGGAAGATTGTATTTTTTTAATTTTGTGCTTTTATTTTTTTCTCCTCTCGTCATTTCCGTTTTATCCTGAGATTTCTATGTGCCAGACTACTTTACTACTCCAAAAACTGTGTGAGGAAAGAGAGCGAGAGGTGTTTGATTGAGAGAAATGAGATACCCTGAGCCTTGTGATCCAGAGCTTGAAGCTAAAGGCTGAGTGCGTGATTGAACACTGGAATCATTTGAAATGGAGAGCGATAAGAGAATTTAAATTATTGTTTAATTAGCTAAAAACTATCTTAAATCATTTATTTTTTGAGGGGGTTTATGAAAGCTTGATTTTCTTTCTCTCTTTTTTTTATGGAAGAACTCAAGTCATTGTTAGAGAAGAGGTCTTGTTTTTTTTAAGTGTCCTGCTGGTTATTATCACTATAGCCTGAAGAAGTTTGTCTTTAATCACGGCATTACTTAAAGATGTCAGCCTTTCAAAGCACCATCCAGCTCACCCTCATAACCACCACAAATAACTGAAGCATTATAACATGCCTTTTTAGGACCAAAATGACAAAAGAGCAAGAGATATAGTTCTTTTTATGTTCATACTGTGTTTTTAATTATCTGTTCCAAATTGAATGTCTTTTGCGAAATACTGTATGTGCCGCTCTCTTTATACGTGTATTTGTTTTTATATGAGCAGGTGTGGGTGGAGTTTGGGGCCCGGTGTGGAAAAGGGGGATTTGTTGTGACACTGTGATGCCAAGTTACTTCCTGGTTTTGACATAAGGTGTTCCTCAGCATCTACATCTGTTTGGTATTTTTGTGCAATATCCGCAAACGAGTATATGACCCTGTATATTAGTATATGAACCCTTGGGCCCTAAACGCTGATTTATACTTTGTAGCATGACCCTCTCTCGGCAAGGGTCACAAACATTAGTTGTTTCCGGGGTTGTGCAACAAAGTAAAATAATTGCCGTATAATGGTTCACTGTGGGTTTGTGTGTGATGCTGCTGTATTTCGCACCGCTCGCCTTCAAATGTCACTCAGACACTGGATAATGTCAAAATGTATAGGCTTTTATTGTTTTGCTGTTTTTTTGTTTTCATAGGAATTTTATTAAAGTTATTTTCCATCGAACAGTTTTTTCTCCCTGTGGTCCATTCTTCATGCTGGCTGTGGATTGTCTTGACTGTGTTGGAATCGGTCTGGGTCTATGTACAGTGATGAACTCTGACTCCAGGCCATAAATATACTGTATATCTAGACTTTATTTATAGAGGGTTATTTTGAACAAGGTAAGGGCAAGCAAAAATATTGTGTAGGTCTAGTGAAAGTGAAGTCACATCCAGAGCACAGTTTATAAGGTTGAACAATGTCTTTTACACACTCTTGATCACTGTTTTCTTTTTATTTTATTTTAGGGGCTTATCTCAAGTTAACCATAACTGCCAAGGTCGTCCTCAGACAAGCTCTCCATCGTCGCCTCCAGTCATCCCAGCTCTCCATACATCTGGTCAGCTTTGTGCTCCTGCATCTTTCTTGTCCACATTTGCTAATGTGGGACGTCCTCTTGAACGGTGCATGTGTGTTGGTTTCCATAGCACTCGTTTGCTGGCTGACAGTTCTCGATGTCTTTGGCAGTGTCCTGCTAGTCTCATTCTTCTGGCTGCTATTTTCGCGCTCACCCTTGGTATTCCCTCATACAGATTCTTGGTAACACGTTCACCCTTGCTGATGTTAAATATGGCACGCAACATTCTGGTGTAGCACCCGTCAGCAGGGTTGGTTTCAGGGTTCAGCATTTGCCGCCATATAGGAGAACAGGCTCTACTGTTGCATAGAAGAAGCTGAGTTTCATTTATCGGGGGAGGTTGGAGTTACACCCTTGGCCCCTTGCTCTGAGATCCCATACAATTTAACCTGTAACTACCCAATAAATGTATAAAAGGAGGCACTGCAGAAGTCTTGCCTGTGGAGTGGCTTTTCACCAGCAGGAGGACTCTGCTCCTCTTTTCACCTTCCATGAGGATGCCTAGCCTGCGGCGGTAGCTGAAAGCAGAGTAGCATGCAGAAAGCAACACTACCACAGGTCTACTGCACTACGCATCACGCAGCCCTGCATGCAAGCGCCCACTGCCCCACTCATATGATTTGACAACTAATTTGTGTTTGTGGTCAGTAGCTGCTTGTATACGTGTGTGTGTGTGTGTGTGTGTGTGTGTGTGTGTGTGTGTGTGTGTGTGTGTGTGTGTGTGTGTGTGTGTGTGTGTGTGTGTGTGTGTGTGTGTGTGTGTGTGTGTGTGTGTGTGTGTGTGTGTGTGTGTGTGTGTGTGTGTGTGTGTGTGTGTGTGTGTGTGTGTGCATGTCTGATAATGATGGTTTATTTGTGCCATAACCCATTGAGGGTTGTTGTGTCTGCAAGGGGGCATTTGCATTTGCCGTCCCAGACACAATCAAACATGGAGGTTTGTGTTGTACAGTATGTGGTTCAACCGCTGGTTTAAGTAGACTAACCTTTTGATTCAACTGAAGAATGAAATTGGTTTCTGTGGTCTTATGTAAGCCTTTTGTCCACCTGGGAAAATTCATTGGTTCTCCTTTACTGTGTGTCCCGCAACAGCAGCTTTGTGTGAATCAACTTCTGCATACTATTTTCCCATTTCTAGTTGGTAATTTGCTTCTAACCCAAAACCTCACAAACACTATGCTTAACCCTGAACCCTAACCTCACAGTGTGTACGCACGCTCAGCTGAAATGCCATTTCCGCAAGCTTTGTGTTCTATGTGGTTCAAGTAGACTGACACTTTGATTCAGCAGAAGAATGAAATTGGTTTCTTTGGTATGACGTGGGCATTTGTTGATTCTCTCTTACTGTGTGCTGCAACAACAACTCATGTGAATTGTTTTCTGTGTCTGTCACAGTATGACAGTTGTGAGGGCATTCAGTCAATTCAAATTGAACAAAAATGATCCCCCAAGTCCTATAAAGTGAGTCAGTTGAGAATGAATTGCCTTGCATTTATTTCTATTGAATGTGAACAGGCTCATAAAATTGACTTTAAAAGACTGTACAAATGACTTTGCAGCAGGGAGGACAAGGAAGTAAGTATGAGTAAATCTTGAATTTATACTTTGTCGCACGACTGTCTGTGTTGCATGCTGGTAAATAGCCAATCTACAGCCTCACAACGCAACATAGATGGACTATTTGACTATTGTCGTACAATGGTAGATAAATTAGGGAGACAAATTTGGTTGGTGCTGTATGACTTGGAGATAAGGAATGGGATGGTGTATTTGTGTGTTTGTGTGTCGACCAGAGTCGACAAAACAATGCCACTATTGAAGGTCTGATACAGAATGCTTATGAGTCTCAGATACTGAACCGAAGGTTAGAGCGTTCTTGAAGTTGAAGTTAATTGAAATTGAGAGAACTCACCACACTGGAACTGTGAAACAGAACTGTTGCAGACCAAGACCAATGCAAAGACAAAGAACTCTTGACAAAGAGAGAGCTCACCTCAAGAACACTACAATTTATGTATATGAGGACCTCATTCCTGCAATGAAACGGGCCAGTGAAAGTGGAAATTATGCTGTCATAGACTATGACAGACTGGTAGTTAAACCACGAAAGCCACAGCATGAGTGAATCTATTCCAGCAGTACCCCAATTCTTACCAGGTTCTCATGACATTTTATATAATACTGAATCTGGCACAAACTGCTTCATCAAGTGAACCATCTTCATGTTGGTCTATTTGTTCATGGATCGTTGGGGAGAACCCTTCCCCCACTTCTTTCATTATTTGAATAGTTATCAATACGATCATTACTCTCTACGTAGCTCCTGTCTCCTCAGACCTGCAGTAGCTCTTAGTCAAACCATTCATTTAACTCTCTCTGTGGATCAAATCAAATGCCTTTTTGAAGTCGATGAAGCACAGTACAGCTGTCAGGTTATCCTTTTTCACCTCTTCCATCAGTCTCCTTAATGCCAGGATCTGGGCCACGGTAGTTCTCCCCTCTCTAAATCCAGTTTGGTTCTCCCTCCATCCACATCACACAAATTGATACACATTGCTAAGTACCTACCTGACCTGGTGGAGAGCCCAGGTGCACTGTGTGCTCAGAGAAGCACTTTTTCTAGTTCCATAATGTTAAGTCCAGCAGATGGCACTAAAGCACATTATGCAGTGGCTGTTGCTACAATCCAGACACTGGCCCATTTGTCCAAGAGCCAGGACCCCAAATGTGGGGGAATAAGTACCAGCTGGGGGGGTACACACCCATAGTATAAAGCTAGGAAATATGTCATGTGATAGCATTGCAACAGTGGTACTGTGGTAGCTTTCAGAGTGTTATCACTCCATTTATAACCACATGCCAAAACACAGTTTTCTTTTCCACTTTTTCCAATACTTTTATTTTTATTTTGTATTATAAAATAAAAAAAATGAATGAAAAGAAAAAGCTAGCACATTACATAGAAAGCAAACATACAATATAGCCTACATACAAATACACATAAGGGGAGATATATGCCACTCTACAGCCCAATTACTTGGTCACGTCTTCCAACAGGTGAATACACCCCTACATTATTCATAATGTTCACTCCCAGCACCTTATATTTATGGCATATTTGTGTGATTATGTCGCAAGGAAAACATTAACATAATTGCCATTTTGGTTAGAACTGACTGAAAATAACTTTGCGCTTCAAGTTTAAAATGATACTAAAATGTTGTTTAAGTGTCCAAATAAATTCCAAATATTATCGAATTATCTCGCGGCACCCCTGGACTGCCTTCATGGCACCCCAGGGTGCCCCAGCACCCACTTTGAAAACCCCTGACATAGAACCAAATGAGGCATTTTACTGTAAACTGATGGTTCTCTCTTATTGTTGACCCTCTCTCTTTGAAAAATGGTTGGGATAAAGCTCAAACTATATGTTATTCAGAAAATGTGCCCAAACTCTGGTAATTTGCATAATCCAGCATGGCCACTGAATGCCATGGCGAATATTTTACAGCTTGTCCTAGAATGATGAGTTATGGAGTTTCTTTCCTGAAGCCATCAGACTTGTGAACACTAAAAAAGTGCAATAATCCCCTATAAAGTGCAATATCCTCTATCCTTCCTCGTGTTTGCTGGCGAGGGCTCCTTGCTGTGCAATATGTCTCATTATGAACTGGCTGGGATTTTATTAAGGTGACTCTACTATTAAAACAGAGTACTTCACACTACTTCAGACCACAACAGACTAGAACTTCAAAACTTTGAATGAATCACAAAGGGGCGTCAGAAGCAAAGCACAAGAGGAATTGATACTGATGCAGGTACCCCTGCTTTATATACTGTAGAGAGGACTTATGGTTAAATAATCATGTCTGATATTCAACACTCCCAGGCTTTTCAGAGAAAGCCACCCACCTGTTGTGACTCACACTTGTTTATTGTGGGCCACAGGGGGGACCACTGCAAACAGATGATCGTTGGTTCTAATTTTATGTGTAACATTTCAGAAACATAACGGAAGCCGAATGGAAACCTCAGGAATTTCATAAACAAAGGTAATTCAAAGATTAGATAAATGTAAAGATTTGTTTTTTTTGGGGCTTTTTATGCCTTTATTCGATAGGACAGTAGACTGATAGGAAATGGGGAGAGAGATGGGGAATGACATGTGGCAAAGGTCGTCCGGATCGGGAATCGATCCGGCGATGCCAGCAGGCATCATAGCCTAGTATACGTGTGGTTTGCCCCTTGACTACCAGGCCAGCAGGCACCCCTAGGTAGATGTAGATATAGATTTTTGGGGCAATTAGAGACATTACTATTGGGAGGTCACTAGTTTGCCCCAGCCAGAATACTGCACTGTACGTATCCATGTCTATGAGCAACACGCTTAACCGCTAACAGTTCCCAGAATGCCTCTGATAATATAAGAAAATGTTACCATGGCAGCAGGACCTTCTTCTGATATTATCAATATCAACGAACAAAGCCATATATTAAAGCTGTGTTTACAATACCACCAGCAGGCAGCAGCAACCTGCCTGTTTCAAGAAGTTTAGCAGGAGGATGCACTCCAACAACAACATGCCATGCATGCATGGGCACTTGCTATGGGGCTTTTAAGCCGTGACATCATTTTGTAGGCAGAGGAGAACTCTGCCCCCAGAGCATTTTCTGTCCCTCGCTATTTCAACAGATCCGAGACAAAAATAACGACTAAAGTATAATTCTAACACTTTCCTTACAACAACAAAGAGAAGAAAAATGTGTAAATAGTAAAAATTGTAAAAAGATTCACGGAAACTGGGGGCAGAAATTCTCCTCTGCCTACAAAATGATGTCATACTTAACAGCCCGATGGCACCATACAGACAACAAATAAACTACTACTACTACTAATGGCAAATCGAGTGGCAAAGTGAGTTTAACGCCGTTTAACGCTGTTTAATGTGATCAGATAGGACTTTTCTGTTTGGATGTATGGGCTGTCAATGCCATAAAGTAGTTTTTTGCCACTCAGTAGGCTTTCCCGCATAACATCCGGGTATGGTCGATGATGATGTCATGCGCATACCCTCTATTGAGCAAACAACCAGTCTGCGTATGTTGACTTGCATGCATGCCAACTCAGTGGAGTGGGTGGTTGCCATAATGGTACCACAAGCCAGTCAGCCATTGACGTATATGATTTATTGGCACACAGTTATTCTTCTGTGATTGTTGATGTAATTTTTGGTGTTGTGGCTGCCATGCCTGTGAGTGACAGTATTTCAGTCTGTCTCTCCAGCTTGAGTCACACATGGTGCACTATACATGCAGACACATGGAATGGAAAGATGACATAACTGAATCATTTTATTGGATTGACTTGTGTAATCACAACGTGGCTGTAATCTAGTGGTGGACAGTTACTAAGTATGTTTACTTGAGTACTGTACTTATGCTTTGGAGTATTATTATTTTAAACGGACGGAATTAATTTGCAAGTGTGACTTGCGTTGCGGTTGGTTGTTTAAGTTGGACAAAATGTGTCCACATTTTCTCAAATATGGATGAGCTGAGATGAGGTGACATTGGTGGCCTAGCCTGGAATCGAACCTGGGACAACCAGGGGCTCTGAGTCTGGTTCCCCAGACGGGCTCCCTGGCCATTCAGCTATGCTGCCCCATGTGATGCACATGGGCTTAATATTGATTACATCAGGGATCTCCTTATATGGGCATAAAAGGGACATGAACGGAATTAATTTGCAACATCATTGTGATGTCAGAACAGGTCAGCTATATCCTTCTGCTGAGCTGGGATGAGGTGATTAATTTGCAACATCATTGTGATGTCAGAACAGGTCAGCTATATCCTTCTGCTGAGCTGGGAGATATTGATGACATGCAGGGATCTCCATATATCGGCATAAAAGGGACAGGACGGAATTCATTTGCAACATCATTGTGATGTCAGAACAGGTCAGCTATATCCTTCTGCTGAGCTGGGATGAGGTGATGTCAGAACAGGTCAGCTATATTGTGATGTCAGAAGAGTGACAGACGGGCGCCTGCTGGCCTGGTGGTCAAGGCGCATACCACATACTAGGCTATGATGCCTGCTGGCGTCACCGGTTCGATTCCCGATCCAGACGACCTTTGCCACATGTCATTCCCCATCTCTCTCCCCATTTCCTGTCAGTCTACTGTCCTATCAATAAAGGCATAAAAAGCCCAAAAAAAAATCTTTAAAAAAAAATCGAACCTCTGTTCGAAGTGGAGCTGTGTGTGTGTGTGTGTGTGTGTGTTTGTATTGCAGTTGATGCTCAGGGCAGGCTAGACTCAACAGCACCTCTCTGGTCACCCAGGGTTACTACATACAGGCTACATACAGACCCACAGACCCACCCACCCACATACCCACATACCTACACACACGGCCACGTATAGGGGAGCTTGTGTTCCACACAGCTCCAAAAAGAAGAGTGACAGACAAGAGCTGGAGGCTTTCAAACTAAGTAGCGACCTACGGTCGTATAATGAGTTAACCACGATCTGCAAGTTTTCAGGCTCACAATGTATTAACAGTTTGCAAAATGTACAGATTTATACAAAAGGATGCTAAAAGGATAAAGCCAAGAAAGCCCTATGGCTTGTTTCCATTAGGGTCTGGGGTCCTGTGTATTCAATTCATCGAAACATTTAAAGACAAAAAATATAAACAAAATATGCAAAACACTTATTATGAACAAGTAGTAATCAGCCACATATAAGAGCTCTTTGCTACGTGTACTTAGTTGTGGGTGTGCTATTTAGTTTTTTATCATTTTGACAGATAGCCTACTGTACATGTGCAAGGGTCATTCATGTATTGTATGCACGTTTTGTCAATAAAATCACGAATCAAGCACCAATACACAGACGTGAAGTAAACGGATTGCTAAAATGCTTAAACGGCAAACTCATGTTATGTCATGACGTTTTACATAAGGAGAGGTTTTTGACGTGGATTGTAGGAATTAATAACTGGGCCGCTGGTGGGTGGGTATGTATATGATATGTTTTAGGAGAGGAGAGGTTTTGGCGTGGATCATAGGAATGAATGGCAGAGAGGGGGTATTGTATATAATTCTCACGATCCAACATGAGTTTCCACGTGCAGTGAAACATTTTTATGTAAACATCACGACGGACAGCGATTCTGACCAATGGGCCGCCGTTACCGCGGCTGCGTCAGCTTCTCCATGGAAACCCCGCAGCCGCGGACCAATGGGGAGGAGCCGCGGGGGAGGAGTCTGGAATTGTAGGTCGCGCAAGGAGCGCTGGGATTGGTCCATAGTAAAAGTCCACCGGCTGGCTGCTTCGGCAAGTCCCGTGGTCTGGTGCCGGGAAATGGCAGATCTACAAGCTCACAGCGCGTCGCGTCCGCGACACGCGGTGAGCTTGTAGGTCTGCCCTTTTCGGCGCGGGGCACCGTCGTACGGGTGAAGTGTAGAGCCCACTATGAATGTGGAACGGAAGTGAACGGAGACCCGAGAGCCGAGCAGGGGAGCCGAGACTGCAGAGTAGCTCACGCATTCTCACCGGGAGCTGTTCTGTTCCTTTGAGGAATCTCTTGGATTAAATGAAAGACAAGTTTATTATTTTATTTGTCTGTTGTTGTTGTGCTTAAGAAACGGACCTTTTCCAGACGCTTCTCCTGAACAGGTTAGTTTTTCTTTTTCTTTCTCTACTTCTCTACTCTAAAATAATAATAATATTAATTATTATATATTTATGATATCAAAATATTTATAAATATGTAAAAAATATATTTATATTATAAAAAAATATGTATAAATATATATTTAAAAAAATATAAATGTTATATTTGTCTTCTCTGTAAAAAAATAAAAAATTAAAATGATATCAGAAGCGCAAAAAATAAGTTGTATAACCAAGTCCGCCGCGCGCATGCGCGAAAATGTGTGATCGCTCTACTTTTGGCATTTTTGCACAATTATAACAATTTAACGTTGATTTCTTGTTGATTTCTTGTTTTAACGGTGACCAAGTTAAATGTCTGCTGTTGTAGAATGGCTCAGACGTGTGGAGTTTGGCGTGGTTTTAGCTGCGTTTCAGCGAGGATATGTGTACTTTTACATAACTGTGTCAGTGTACCGTGCGCTGGATTGCAGGTCAACGATGTTGAATAGCAGGTCAATGGGTGATAGATGGGGGAAGGGAAGGGTCCATCCAGTACCACTTTATTTATTTCTATTGATTCCTTATCTAATTTTCTACATGCTCGAATTTTCATTTACTTTATTTTATTCATGAACCCCCATAGATGTCAAATAATGTAATTATTGCCATGCCATCTTCTGATCTTCACTAGAGAAAGTAATATTAGCTTGTTGTTTTTTCAATGCTTTGGCTGTCTTTGTGTTCTGCCCTCAGGCTTATTGGCTTGAATCTGTAGTCTATAGTCTTTGATTGTGTGGAAATATGAATCATATTATGATATAATATTCATCTAAATAAAGAGTAGTCTGATACCCCAAAGCACCACTTAACTCTCTTTCTCTGACTTTCTCTCTCTCTCTCTCTCTCTCTCTCTCTCTCTCTCTCTCTCTCTCTCTCTCTCTCTCTCTCACACACACACACACACACACACACACACACACACACACACACACACATTGATGTCTTTTATTCCAAAGTCTAATATAAAATGTAAGCTATTGTATATCTTACCCCCCTTTCAGTCTTTCTCTATTTCAAATTAGACTGAAATCACTGGATGTATCCTCTGGCTGTGCATTTGATCCAAGTGGACCCATGTGGTTTCATGAAACAGGCTGCAGTCGCAGTATAAATCCATGTGATGGAGGCTGAGTTGTATAATGCTCAGCCTAGTGTGGGAGAGCATCAGCACCACTTAGTAAACATTTTCTCCAGTTACAAACCAAATCTACTTTATTCTGTGCTTCTTTCATGACAGCTCTAGTCTGGGTAATGCTAGAAAAAACACTTAATTACCACCAAATGACAACACTGTGATTTTTGTGTGAACATGCGATTGGTTGTCAGTTCATATCAGGTGCTCCTGTCAAGTATCAACGTTTGTTTTAATAGATCATGTCAGCTGTTTTCTCCCCCTGATCATCAGCAAGCATTGCTGAATGTTATACATTTCACTGGCTGGATTGTTGGATGGAGAGTTGAAAAAACATCATAGTGCCTTTACTACTGTATGTGTTTACACTGCAGCCTAGTTGATTTTACAGTCACATTCGTTTTTTCCCTGTAAGACATAGCCTAAATGTAATAATATTGTTTCATATTGTATGTAGCCAAATTAAAGGTTATCTGCCAGATTTCTTTTTTCCTGTGACTTGCCACACCACACCATAATCTGATGTTGCTGCCTTTCATAGCATCATAAATTGTGGACTCTTCTCATTCTCCCGAGACTTGTCACACACATCTGAGAGGTTGCTGGCTTTCATAACATCATTGTAACCTGCTCACAGCATCCTCACTCTCCCCTGATTGGCTGTCCTGAGCAGCCAATAGAAAGACGCCTCTAATCCTTCACTACAGAATCCAGTAACTGTCTGTCAGTGGGTCAGTTCATAGGAGAGGAGATGGAATGTTGATGGGTTTAAGACCCTGTTGAGTTATTGAAGATCAAAGTATAATGCTTACCCGAACACTCTCAGCATTCATGTTATTACTTTTGTAAAAGTAACAAGAATACACGCACACATTATACAAATTAAAAGGGTATCGTTTATTGAACAAACATAACATCTTTTTGTATCGTCATCCCCAGACATTAGCTGCTAATAGCCTAATTGCTGCTAATAGCCTAATTACAGACCTAACTCCATCCCTTTAGGCCTAATTGTTATTTTGGTTGTTTGCAAGCAAGCCAATGGCCGCAGAGAACCTGAACAATGCTACTCAGTGCTGTTAATTTACTACTGTGTGAGCTTTAACTGTCTGTCTTGTGTCTACTGTCTATAACTATATCTAAAGCAATTTATGTCATGATCTATTCACTACTTCACATATATCGTACATAAACTTAAACAGGTTTCTGTAAATGGCTTAATTTTTTGTTTATGAATAACATACTCTGTAAGTTGGTATGCTTTGGGAAATGGTAAGCCGTAATGTCATTATGTCAGGTATATGAAGAGGAGTCTATTGTATTAGAGTAAATGTGTCAGAGCACTTATGGTCCTTGAAGGTCAACATGAGCTGCACGCCTGCACGGTCACTAAGCTTCAGTTGTTTTCATCCCCACTGACTCACCTTTAAGCTAATATAGCTCTTAGAAAAAGGTGTCTCACACTGATGTGGGGCTAAGTTTAGCACATCCACTGCAATATGCAGTGAAGCATGAGCAGCTGTGTGTGTGTGTGTGTGTGTGTGTGTGTGTGTGTGTGTGTGTGTGTGTGTGTGTGTGTGTGTGTGTGTGTGTGTGTGTGTGTGTGTGTGTGTGTGTGTGTGTGTGTGTGTGTGTGTGTGTGTGTGTGTGTGTGTGTGTGTGTGTGTGTGTGACATATCAATGGCTGCTGGTGTTTGGTTTATAGGGCTGCAGCTATCAATTATTTTGTTTTATATTGACTACTTTTTTATGCGTCTTTTTTAATATAATAGTTTGTTTTTGTTCATCAATGAATCAACACTAGAGAATTCATTTTTTTTAAATAATCGACTAAATTGATTACTGTGAGTAACCACTTGTCCTTCATTGGTGTCGTGTTATATAGCGAGAATAGCTTATAGAATATAGATCTACTATTTTTACTGTTTATTTCCAATTTCCAATTATTTTATTTAAATAGATTTTATAATCAATTCAATTGATTTGTTTGATTAACTGTTAACTATTAACTATTTGTTTTCATCACTTAGATTCTGTCTGGATTATTTAGTTCTAATAATAGGTTCACACTCACAATTTATGTATGCCAATCTTTGGAACAGTGATACGATATACAATATGACTATCATGGCACACTTCAGTTAGTTTAAGGGTAGAAACAGTAAATATTCTTGTAATATAGGTATATCACTCACTGCATTTAACCTTATAGGTATATTACCCACCACATTTTATCTGACGTTTAGTCTCGGTGCCTAGAGTCTGAACTGGTTTGGCGGATTCCCTGCATTGCTCTGAACAACCTGTTTTCCATTGCCAGGTAGTGTACTGTACTGTACTGTGGAAATGGACCGTGACTCCCTGAGTTTAGTTTTGTTGTGGTTGTGATTTCCCTCCTTCAGACTGCGTCCTGCTTCAGAGAGCCACTGACATCCCATTCGTCCCGGTGCCACAGAGGGCATGTCATTGCCATGGCCGCGATAACCTCATCCTGTGTCTCTTGACCCTCGCACTTGTGCCTGCCCCATGCCCGAGCACGCCGACCCCAGTCGCTACTTGTACTCTACATTGGACGGGCGCGATCGAGACAGTGTTTGCTTCCAGGTGCAGTAGTAGATATTATTATTATCATGATTGATT
>NC_137817.1:14520529-14645529 GCF_963921795.1 Nannobrachium achirus
TGCGAGCTTTGCAATGAACTGTGGCTGCTTTTGTCCAAGCAACAGTGCTCTCTTGTTATATTAAAACAACAGACAGTCAGTGTGCCCATAAGCAAGGCACTGATTCCCAGATTGAGTTGCCCAGGGGCCAAATGTAGAAGATTGGGATTCATAATACATTATCAACTCATCTCTCTCTCTTTTTTTAATTGCCCTGTTTAGTTTTGGGACTTTTCTATAGGTCATTCCATTTATTTGCCTGTCCTTTGTCATTGCAGCTCAAACTCTCACAGCCCCTCACCTCCAAGCAGCTCCAATTCCTTTAGTCTGGTGAGTTCCGAGCAGGACAACCCCTCCACCAGCGGCTGCAGGTTAGTACACATATTATACCCTTAAATCTGCCGTCTGAACTTATAATGTCCAGTTGACAAGCACCTAGTCCTAGGAGAAATATGCTGTTAGTTTTACTTAAATGGTTTCTTAAGGCCACATGCTGGCAGTAGAGCTGCCAGCATGTGGCTAGTACATTGATTTCTAACAGCAATAAAAACACATTGCATGGAAACTTAAGGACAAACCAAGTGTTTCCCATTTTGACACAAGTGCATCTGTTTTTCATGTGCTCTGCAGTAGTGAACAGTCAGCCAAAGCCAAGACCCAGAAAGAGCTCAGAAAGACCATCAAGGAGCTGAAGATGCATCTGCCAACGGAAAAGCGTAACAAGGGAAAGTCGAGCACGCTCAATACGCTCAAATACGCACTGCGATGTGTCAAACAGGTCAAAGGTAAGGCTCTCTTCATATTTCATTTAAAATGCACCATAGATACATTCATTTTCAGTTCATACAATTATTTGGGCCATGTCATTATTGTCCAAATATTTTGAAAATAGCAGATCAGCAAGCTCACAATGCACCGCAATATGGCGCATGCATAAAGTGAATGGCAAATCGAGTGGCATTACATCTTTTATAAGATGTAATGACCATCGATTGTCTCAAAAGATGCGCATGGTTGCCATGAAATCAGGAAAAAGTTGTCCGGTCATGATAATTCCATGGAAAGATACTTCGAGTTGAATGAAGGAGTGAATGGAATGCATTGAATAGGTGTGAATGGAATCCATTTTTCCCCCAGCTCTGCACACAGCATGAGCTGTTTTCTTTTTGCGATTGTGACTCATAGGTTAGTGAACAGCGCCATCTAGTGTAAAAAAAAAATAGAACAAAAAAATAGTTTAACTTCTTTTGGCAGCCTGAGCCATTCGGCCAAAACTCGTTCAACTCCATCTTGCCAGTCAATGAGTTAATGAGTGAGATGGTATCACATTCATCTGGGTACTTCTATGTTAATATGTGAGTGAGATGGTCTCAACATTCATCTGGGTATATTTCTATGTTAATATGTGAGTGAGATGGTATCAACATTCATCTAGGTATTTCCTTGACTTTGCAGCCAATGAGGAGCACTACCAGATGTTGATGACTAATGACAGCCAACCCCCCGGGCTTGACGTGTCATCCTACACCATAGAGGAAATCAACAGAATCACCTCAGAATACACACTGAAAAGTACTGTAAGTACAGCTCCATGCCAATGTAGGGCTGGCCCCAAGTTAACCACATGAAACGGCAAAGAGATTTTGTGTAGAGGGAAAAAAGCTGAGTGGGCCATGAGTAGATATTTTTTACACTATTTCTCACACACAAATACAAAACCTTAAAATCTAACTAACTGAATCTTAACAATCTAACTAAAATTAGACTCAAGACAAAAAGATTTCTCGGTCTCAGTGCCCATCTTTATTCCAGCATTCATGTCTGCAGAGTTCATGGAATTTCATTGAAGCAAAGCTACAGCTCATACCTGGAGATCTAAATATTTCTGCTGTTGTTCGTTAGGATATATTCGCCGTGGCTGTCTCTCTCATCACGGGGAAGATCATTTACATCTCGGACCAGGCGGCGTCCATCTTAAACTGCAAGCGTGAAGTGTTCGACAACGCCAAGTTTGTGGAGTTCCTGGCGCCCCAGGATGTCAGCGTGTTCTATAGTTTCACCACTCCCTACCGCCTGCCCTCGTGGAGCATGTGCACTGGAGCAGGTAACCCATCCAGCATTTCCGCACGTGGATCTTGATGAATGAAATTTACCCCCTGGGGAAATAGTATAGCAGTGTGGTTGTGTGAGAGACTTTAGCCTGAGGGCGTGAGATTTCATATAAAAAAAACAAAAAAACTATTGAGAATGAAATTGTTGAGACCTGAGTCAGGTCTCGGCTATCTGGGCCAAACACGTGAGCAGACATTGGATTTTACGTCAGTCAGACGGTAGTGCGTCACCCTGGTGCTGTGCACATGGAAGGCCACGCTTAACAGGATCCCTACCACATCCAGTATGCAATGCATACTTGGTTAAGCATCTGTCCACCTCCTGTCCACCCCCCACCCCCTCTACACACACACACACACACACACACACACACACACACACACACACACACAGATATGCCTCGCACAGATTGTGTTTTTACACTACTTGATCTATATCTCAATGTAGCCATTATTTGTGACAAAAAACGCCCAGTCGCCCACACAGATGATCACACATGCACATCAGCTACACACCGTGTTACCCGTTTCCTGTTGAATCAATGGAGCAGGACATGGTAGGTGGACATACAGTAACTGTGGGCGACTTGCACGGCTCTATGGCATGCACGCCTATTTTGTATATGTGAATTAGTTAGACCTGTACAAGTGTACAGTTAGCTGCTTACAGACTATATAGCCTGTCTAGCAAAATGTACAGGCTATTATACCTACTGTATATACCTGTCTAAAGAACTGTTACAGCAAACACATTTGAAAAGGGCTTGTAACTTACATCGGCAAATGTGTCTATGCCCTGCTGACCTACTTTCTAAAGATTTCTTTGAGAATTGGAGCATAGCACCTAAATTGCTCACTCATTGTGACATCCACTTACAGACAACAATTTTTGTATCAAGCACTTCTTGGTAGACTTGTATATTCCCCCCCACCAGGTGGTTGGCGAAAGTGTTTATGTGTCAGTGAATGAAAAGAGCTGCTCTAGGTCATTGACGTAGAGTGGCTCAGTACTGACAGACAAACCCTGTGCCCTTTATTTCCATACCCCAACCCATCCACCCCTTGTTTCCGGCACCTTTTCGTTCGGCAACGGTGACTCACAGATGTAGGGGTGCAACAGTTAATCGAACTACCGGTAATCAATTTAATTGATTATACAAAATAATGGATACACTTTTGTTCAAATTGATTTTCAAAACATTAGATCTACAACATTACAATGCTTTGTGATGTGACACATGGCGAACACAGCTGTATGACAAAGTATAAAATATACAAGTGGTTAATCAGACTTAGTCGATTAAAAATAACAACTTGAATTATTTCGTGTTTATGTATAAAAATAACATTTTGATCTCAAAAAGAGAAGGAGCTGCAGCCCTACACAGCTGTTATGCAGTAGTAACTGATTGATTATATTAACACGTGTACTCATCCTGTTCTCGTTCTCTTGTGTTCCCTTTCCCTGCTTTTCTCTCTCTCTCTCTCTCTCTCTCTCTCTCTCTCTCTCTCAGAATCCTCTCCCAATGAATGCATGGAGGAGAAGTCCTTCTTCTGCCGTATCAGGTGAGGAAGACGGGGGCTGATAGCCAGCTGCTCATCATTTCCTGTTTCAATATTATAATAAGCATTTAGTCAGGGTTAGGACTGGAAACACAGAGGAATGGGTGGATGGTGGATGGTGGGAGGACGCTAGCGTCTCAGGCAGCCCACTCAGCCTACTGAGTGGGCTGAAATCCTGTTCTGCTTTACACCTTTATGTTTACCCTCAATGTTCTTCAAGTGTGTTGCAAAAAATGTACTGTATGTGTGTATCAATGCTATCATACAATCACCAACTCAAAATAAACCAATCTATTTTAATACCTGAATTTAACCTGCTAATATCTTGTGCTCATGTCAAAGGGCTCTTCTTACCCATAATGGTTATCGTTGTTGTCAGTTGGAAACCTTGTATGTTGTATGTCCAAAACCGTTCGTTTTTTTCATTTTAAAAACGATTTAAAATGGTGAAAATAGCCGATCTACAAGCACACAACGCCTCGCATCGCGAGGTTTTGTGTGCTTGTAGATCGGCTATTTTCACTAGTTTTGTGCGATGTTCTTGTATGACGAAGCAGGGCTTCATTTTTATTTTTTACTTTACGAAAAAATTTACAAACGTGATAGACAGTTGGACAGTTAGTTAAGAAAGACAGAAATGTGACGGCCTGCCAAATTGCTGAGCTCGGCTTTAAAATGATTGTGTGTGTGTTTATGTTATAGCGGGGGTAAGGAACAAGAGGGAGACCTCCAGTACTACCCTTTCCGCATGACACCCTACCTGATGAAGGTTCAGGATCCTGAACTGTCTGAAGAGCAGTTCTGCTGCCTCCTGCTGGCGGAACGAGTGCACTCCGGTTATGAAGGTGAGAAAGAAGTGGAACAACACACACAAACGCACAGGAAATGTATCTCAATATAAAACACAATGCAATACAAACACAAGAGCTTTTGTTACAAAGTGAGGTATTCTGAGGCTCTTTACCATTCAAAACACTTGATGAATGAAAAGTACCCTAAGGGAACAATAGTTGGTAAATAGGTTGGCCTCGGAGCGTGAGATTAGAGCGTACAAAAACAATTGAGAGTGAAATTGAGATCAAAGCTGAGATCTCGGCTATCTAGGCCAACATGTGAGTAGATGTTGGATGACGCATCATTCAGCATTCACAGCAAACACATTTAAAAATGTTTTCAACTCGAGGGGGAAAATGTATCTCTGGCCTATAATAGTTTAGAGCAGGGGTTCTCAAACTTTTTTATACCATAACCCCATATTATTAGGGACATTTTGAGGCTTTTTGCATGTTCTCTGTCTGTGTTGGAGGCAGAACTCGTGTGTGTATGAGTACTGAGCCGTCCTCTTCACGTTGGTCGCAACGAGCTCACTTTCTTTTTCTTCAACAGGGGGTCCGGGACCCCTAGGGGGTCCTCAGAGTTACTAGAGGGGGAGTGAGCATTCGAGCCTTTCAGTGTGTCATTCAACCAGTAAAACGAATCAGCTGATATGAACTAACCCTCTCTGAAGTAGAGCATAATACTGTTTTCACTGCCCTAATATGGCTGGCACAGATCCCCCAAATTAACCCACTGTTTGCAACAGTGTACATCTCAGATTCTCTAATGCTTAATTTATACTTCGTTGTACGATGGTGTCGCTCACTGAAAATACTAAATCCACGCTCAGCAATTTTCTGTGAGTGACAGTGGTGATGTGATGATGTATAAACCACATTAAACATTTCCCTCCCCTCCCTGCAGCTCCCAGAATCCCTACTGACAAGCGCATCTTCACCACGACACACACCCCCAACTGTGTGTTCCAGGATGTGGATGAGAGGTGGGTGGGCCTCTGCAAGCAACCACACCATCACACATAATAATCATAGTACATTTTATTCATGTAGCATGTTACTTAGTTTGTTTCAAAAACAGAATATTATTAAAACTGTATAATATAACCAAAACAATACAATAATTAAAGGTGCATAAAAACATATTAAACAGCATGAATACAACCATAATCAATATATTAGTCTGTCTAATACTGTATAACGGATAGTGTGTGCATTTACACTTATCAGCCTTTGACCAAAGGCAGAATTGCTGCTCACTGCTGCAATGGGTAGGATGGGTCAAATGCAGAAAGACAAATTCCGTAAATGACAATAAATGCATTTAATTTAACTTCTGCATTAAATTAAATTTATGCTGCCTCTCCCTCAGGGCTGTTCCTCTGTTGGGCTACCTCCCCCAGGACCTGATCGGGACACCCCTCCTACTCAACCTGCATCCAAGCGACAGGCCCTACATGTTGGCCATACATCGCAAGAGTAAGCAAAATAATTGTCCTGTTGTTTCTTTGTTGTTTTTTTAAATTCAAGTTTTACTGTCAATATAGGGCTTAAGTGCTTATTTCCTTTGGGTGTCGAGCTGAAAATGTTTGAGAACCCCTCATCTAGTGTAGTGGTTTAAATAAATGTGTGTGAAATAATGATATAGTACATACATAAAAAAATGTAAATACCCGGTTCGATCCCTGGCTTCCCCTGGCTTTGTGTCAAAGTGTCCTTGAGCAAGACTCTGAACCCATAATAACTGCTGCCCAGAGAGCAGGTCGGCCCTTTTATAACGCTAATACGGTAAATGCAGATCATTTACCTTGTGTACCGTTGCACCAACAGTTCTGCAGTACGCAGGCCAGCCGTTTGACCACTCGTCCATCCGTTTCCGTTCGAGGAACGGAGAGTATGTCACCATAGACACCAGCTGGTCCAGCTTCGTCAACCCCTGGAGCCGCAAGGTCTCCTTTGTCATCGGCAGGCACAAAGTCCGCATGTGAGTAAACACACAATTCAGTTAAATTCAGTTCAATTCCATGGGCTTTATTGGCATGATTATCATTGCCAAAGCGAAAGTGGAACAATATAATAAAAGAAAAGAGAAATAATGTACTGTATGTACAATTGAAGGGAATAGAATTGTGTTATCAGAACTGTTACGTTGCAACTGACAAAACCATAAGAATTGTGCATTTGCTGCCAGGAATAGTTGGCCTATATATCCACATAGGAAAGGTTGTGTTTTTTCAACACACACATACAAACTCAATAAATCAGAAATCCCATATAGAGGTGTTAGGTCAGCGGCTCACACTTGATGGATGTCCTCTTTCGGCACTCATTTGGAAGGTGACATATCGTGACTCTGTGTGTGTGTCTGTGTTTGTTCGCGTTCCAGGGGGCCTGTGAACGAAGACGTGTTTGCAGCCCCGGCGTTCCACGGAGGAAAGATCATGGATTCAGACATCCAGGAAATCAGCGAGCAGATTCACAGGCTTCTACTGCAGGTATGGACTTGTTCACCCTTACACACACACACACACACACACACACACACACACACATAGAGTCCTCTACAGTCACCCCATTGTTACGACAGTGGTTGCTATAACAACCTTTCCTCCCGCATCCCCAGCCCGTCCATACCTTGGGCTCCAGCGGCTACGGCAGCAACGGTTCCCACGAGCAGCCGGTCAGCGTGGGCTCGTCCAGCGACAGCAACGGGAACGCGGCGGAGGAGACGGGCAAGCTCAAGCCTCCCAGGACCTTCCAGGAGATCTGCAAGGGCGTCCACATGCTGAAGAACCAGGACTCCCAGGTCTACCTGCCCTCCGCATCTCCCTTGACCCCCAAACCGGAGCAGAGGAAGAGCTCGGATGGTGAGTGCAGATGGACACGCACGCACACACGCACGCACGCACGCACGCACACACACACACACACACACACACACACACACACACACACACACACACACACACACACACACACACACACTATTCTGTTGAAGTGCAAACATTCAAAAGGACTCTACACATTATATATATATATATATATATATATATATACAAATTTGACTGTGTATTCACTTAGATACTGTAGCTATTGACACTGTGTAATAACTGTTAACAAATTAACAAACGAATAACTAGCCCTGGAGTAACTACTGTATTTAAAACCCTCCAAAACTTGTCAAGAGCAGCACTTAGCCTTATTGGTCACTGTTTTCTGTTTTCTTCATGCTTTTATATCACATTAAGACTTGTATTCTCTACTGTATTCTAACCGGTATGAAAATGGTCAATGTGTTGGCGAAACATGCAGACATCTTCATTTGTGTCGTTCTTTTTTTTCAATCGTTTTTGTCTTCTCTCCAGCAGCGATCCAGAAGAGTGCTGTGGTGCGTCTGAAGGACTCTGCACCCCCTCTGCCGGCCAAAGACAGTATTACAGCTAGCATGGCAGACCCGGTCTGCAATGACCAGACTGTCTACTCCTACCAGCAGATCAACTGCCTCGACAGTGTCATCAGGTTTGTGCTTTGTACAGTTGCATGTGTTTGTTCAGGTTTTCATCTTTCTCTGCCACAAAAATGACGCACCTTTGAAAAACCCGAGAATCAGAAAATATTTGGTGACCCATAGGCTAGCGAGCAGCACCATCCAGTGTAAAAAAATAACATAACTAGTCAAACTCATCCCATGGCACATGGCAGAGAATTAGTTCATTTCACGTTGTCTCACTGTCTCTCTCTCAGCTACTCACACATATACACACAGATGTGTCTTTCTCTCTGTCTCAGCTACAGTATGTGCACTCACACTGTGGGGTTTGTGCGTCTCTCAGGTATCTGGAGGGTTACAATGTCCCCATGAAGAGGAAGTACCAGTTCTCCAACACCTCCTCCAACTCTGACGAGGACACGCCGTGTCCTGACTCTAACATGCTGGAATCGCAAGGTGTGCGCACGCGCACACACACGCACACACAGAAGCACAGAGAAACAAACTATGATTGTCCAAATCAAGCCTTTTCATTTCACAAAAAGAAAACTCCAATTGTTACTAGTCTTGTGCATTGTATGTAGAGAACACTTGGCATTGTGATGCAAAGCCTGATTCACACTAAGTTGCCTGCAGACGTCGTGACCTGAAAATAGGCTATCCACAAGCTCACAACGCGTCGCCTTGTGACTCGTTGTGACCTTGTAGATCGGTTATTTTCAGTGCAAAGTGATGCGCAGCCAAGTATAAATCAGGCGTTAATTGCTGCATGAGGAATTAGTTGTCTTTTTGTGGGCCCGAGCCAACAAAAACTCCTCTCTGTCCACCCCTTACAGATCCTTTAACGTTGGACAGCCAACATGGACTGTCCCACATGAAAGCACCTAAGAAGCCTCCCTCTGGGGCTGCGGCCGTGGTGGGAAGCCCCCTCGCACCTCTCCCTCTGCTCAGCAAGGCAGAGAGTGTGGTGTCCATCACGTCCCAGTGCAGCTACAGTAGCACCATAGTCCACGTGGGGGACAAGAAACCACGGCCCGAGTCTGGTGAGCTCCCTTGTCCATTCTGGCAAGCACATGTGTTTAAAGACACGTTTAAGCTACAATCTGTGCATTTTATGTCGTATTGTTGTCGTGTTGTCTCCCTCTCCTGACGGAGAGAGTTAATTGCAATTATGTCTGAATTAGCATGAATGGCAATACTGTGGTGGAATTCAGATCAATCAATAATCAATGAGAAAATGAGGAGACAAGACAATGTATTAGGTGGTGGTGGTGGTCAAGTTTATGTAACATGATATCATGGACAGAAGTACAGTTAACACTCTGGACAGTGGTTAAATAGTTCTGCCCAGAGGCATTTTGAGACACCAGAGTTATACTGCGTGGCTCCAAGGCCTCTGGGACGAGCTGTACCATAACACGATAGGCTTTAACAAAACAATACTTTACTGAGGCCTACTGAAGGCCTATCGACTCCTAACTATCAAGTATTAGTATCATCATAAAGACATAGATATTAATATAATCAATGAACACATGATCTACTCTAATACGTCACACATAATCAATCATGATAATATCTAATATACTACTGCGCCACATCTCATTCACTGCCGAGCATATTTAACAAAACCACTAACCAGCTATTTTTACCTTTTCAAGTAGTCAAAGAATATTTATCTCCAGTACGATCGATCCCCCTAACAACGGAGGTTATCTCTGTGCTTCCGTGGGGGGGAAAGGCTAGTAAGTTAGTAGTTATGTCGAGTTGAAACAGTGCATGTTGCTCTCACATGCACTGCAAACACAGGAGCTGTGAAAAGAGAATGACTGTGTCCATGATGAAGTGTCCAATTCAGTGCGCCTTTTCGTTCAAATAACTATTGACACCTTCAACCAGTAGGTGTCCTACAGAGGGGTATTAATGGAAACGTAGGGAGACCACCTCCAACCACTGCACATGTACTATTAATATTGTATTAACATACTCTGTTACAGACTGGTAAAAGTCATGTTTTATCGATTCAAAGAAGTCCCGGATTGTAGCTTTAACACTTTAATGCACTCGAGAGTGACATGTATGCTCGTTTGTCTCAGTGATTTGACTGCAAAACGGTGGAAGTATGAAAAGATAACAGATTCCGCTAAGAGTTTGCCCTGCTGCTGCTGTTGTTGTGTTGTTGTTGTGTGATCGGCTATTTCTCCGCAACTCAACTGTGTGTGTGACTGCAATCCCATATGACAGAGATCATAGAGTACGTGGCTGAGAGTCCCGCACCCCCGGCGCTGCCGGTGGCGTCGTCTCCGCCCAGCCAGGAGAAGGAGGCTTACAAAAGGCTGGGCTTGACCAAGCAGGTGTTGGCCGCACACACCCAGAAGGAGGAGCAGGCCTTCCTCCACAACTGTCGAGATCTGCGCAGGGCCAGGAGCTTTCAGAAGGACTGTTCCACCTACCTCCGCAAGCACAGAGAGTCGACCAGGGCTCAAGGTACAGCACAGGCATCTCACAATGGACACAGCACAAGTAGGGCTGCAACTAACCACTATTCTCACTAGAGATTCTCTTGTTTTCTTTTTTTAGACCAGTGGTTCTCAACCTGCGAGTCGGGACCCCCAGAGGGGTCCCCAAATTATTTTTGGGGTCACCAGATGATTGACTTATTGTGCAACATTGTTTTCTCACTCAACAGTAAACAGACCAACATAAAGTTTAAGTGTATAGCAGGTATCTGCACATTTCTAAAGTGACAATTTAAAGGAGTAGTTCACCCCCAAAATGACTTTTTTTCTATTGATTAGTCACGCCATGGAGAGTAGAGTTCAATAATATTTTTTGGTTTTTGTCGCATTCCTAAGACAAAAATGTGATAACAATAAATGTACCCCCATTGATTCCGGATGGTGACCCGTTTCGAAACGGGTCACCATCCGGAATCAATGGGGGTAAATTTACTCAAATCAAATTTTTGTCTTAGGAATGTGACAAAAACCAAAAAATATTATTGAACTCTAGTCTCCATGGCGTGACTAATCAATAGAAAAAAAGTCATTTTGGGGGTGAACTACTCCTTTAAGTACTTATTAATACCTCTAAAATGACAAATTAAACATTGGCCAAATTGTCAAATATTAGAGGCAGAAATTGTGAAAATAGCTGATCTACATGCTCACAACACTTCACAACACGGGGCGTTGTTAGCATGTAGATCTGCTATTTTCACAATATAATAGAACCGTGTTATACAAAATGTAATGCCTCAACTCTTAGTGCTTGTCAGGATGGGGGGTCCCCAGTTAAAATATGATTCTTTTGGGGTTGCGGCCTGAAAAGGTTGAGAACCACTGTTTTAGACCACATGATTATGATTAGTTACAGTTACCTGAACACAAACAGACACCTTGGAATTGTTTCCCTTTTCATTTTATAATATGGAACAAAATAAAGTAATCATTACTTTTTAAATGGCACATATTAAATGTTTTACAAACCAATCATGCAATTAATACAATATTTGATACATTATCCAGTTCGTTGTTTCACAAGTAATATACAGTCAGTTGTCATCATCTGAATGAAGTCTGATGAATTCCAGAACCAACATGCTATATAATCTCCTTTCAGAATCACCTGTGGTCCAAAGGAGCTCTAAGCCAGGTGCCAGCAGGCCTGAGCCCGCTGCCAAGAAGGGAAGCCGCAACAGAAAGTCCAAGAAACCTCGCATGAAGCGGCCTGATTCATCAGACAGTGCCGTCTCCAACCGCAAACCTCGCCCTCCACTCCAGGGTCTCAACCAAACCTGCTGGTCCCCGTCAGAAGCCTCCCTATCAGCTTTCAACGTTTCCTACCCAGCCATGGTGCCAGCCTACCAGCTCCCCGTGTACCCCACGCCCCCCGCGCCCCCAGCGCAGGCCCCCTGCCCAGACCCCTCCCTCTCCACTGGACAGAACAGCCAAGCTCTGCCCACTGCCACGCCATATCCCGCCCCTATGGTTACTCCAGTGGTGGCGTTGGTTCTGCCCAACTATCTGTTTCCCCCAATGGGCCAGCTTGGTCAAATGGGTCAGATGGGGACCGCTCCTAGACCAGCTTTCTTCCCAGAGCTGACCCAAGCCCAAGCCTACACTACCCAGCAGCCCTTCCAAACCCCACAGCCTGCGTACGGAATTCAAACGCAAGCCTCCTTCAATAGCCAACAACCATTCCCTGCCCAGCCCGCCTACACTACCCCCTTCCCAGGGCCTCAGACGGCCTCCACTACCCAGCAGCCCTTTGAAGCCCCTCAGACCGCCTACACTACCCAGCAGCCCTTTGAAGCCCCGCAGACCGCCTACACTACCCAGCAGCCCTTTCCACTGCCTCAGACGGCCTTCGCTACCCAGCAGCCCTTCCCAGTGCCTCAGACGGCCTTCACTACCCAGCAGCCCTTCGCGGCCCAGCCGTCTTTCCCGGTCCAGGCTCCGTTAGTGAGCCAAGCCTCCTACCCAGACCATCCCTTCTCCTACGGCCTGGCCCCTGAGCCCTGTAAAGTGCCTGCAACGGAGCCCAGAGAGGGGGCCGCATCTCACTCCATCACCCAGGCGTTGGCGGGACGCGAGGTGCCCTCGTCGCCGTTGCCCTCGTCGCCGTCACTGTTTGAGTCGCGGTGCAGCACTCCTCTGCAGCTCAACCTGCTGAGCATGGAGGAGAGGCAGGACAGCACGGCACCGTCAGCTGGAGCTCAGGGCAGCTGCTCAGCAGGAGCAGCAGGCGAGCAGGGAGGAACCGAGGTCAAAAGTGACGACCATCAGGTGAGGGGCATAAGAGAGGAGGAAGTTTATCACTCTAACACACTGTTTCCTATTGTGGGTCGCAAGTAAATATCCCATTTACTCTCGACCCAACAAACTTTCCATCAATTTTAAACTATTCTTAATTTTATATGTAATAATAATAGTAATAATTTTCAAAAGTATTTCATGAATAAAATAAGAAAATGTAATAGTTTTAAAAAATATATATATATTTTAAAAAGCTTACAACAAGTCGCTTTGTTCCGCGTTGTGAGCTTGTAGATCTGCTATTTTCGCTAGTTTGGGTCACAGGCAAATGTCAGATTGCATAGCTATGTTACAAACAGTCCGTTTCCCGGATAGTGCTGGTCTTTTGTGATCCTTTTTTGCTGCATTCAAACACCTGCTGCCATGGATTTGTAACGTTTGGCTCCTCGTTTTGCAGATGGAGTCTCCAGTCCACAGTGACAATAACTCTTCACTCAGTGACCTGGAAGTCCTTCTGCAAGAGGACTCGGGCTCAGCCACCTCAGGCTCCTTGGGCTTTGCCTCGGGATCCCACGGTTGCAGCACGTCAGCTAGTGGAGTGTCTGGAAGCAGGACAGGTTGGTAATCGCTCTATTAGAGACCTATGCTAGATGGATTTCTGACCATTCCCGCACCCTGGGTGACTGCCCGCATGCTGTGCTATTCAGACCGGCATAATCCCGCAAAATATTATTTTCTAGTCCCGCTCCTTTAATATTTCCATTGGTACACACAAAACTATGGCAGAGATACTCCCATTACAGCACCACAGATGTTTTAAAATGATGCATTTAGACATAGGATACATGTGTTCATACCATGCAAAAGATAGGCATGACCACACATGCTTCAGTTGCGCTACATCTGGTTTATTGCGGGACGGATGGTGCAAAAAACTAAATTAATATTGGCCGAAGTATATAGTGGTTAAGTATGTTAAATGTATGCTTAATATTTGATTCTTAAAGTCACACCTAGCGTGAAGTGAGTGGTGCAATTTATGAGTTCATTTTATCAGGCATCCCGCTAGCCACTCACAGCGCGTCCTGTGAAGCTTGGCCAATGGGACTCTGGGCGTACAACAAACTTTGAGCCGTTTGTGCCAAGATGTAGGCCTTATCTAGACCAGATGATGGCCACGCTTCAGTTTACTTTAGGGCCCACATATTTCTTGGGAACCGAAAAAGCCAGATCTTGGAGCTTAGCTCCTTCCAGCAGCACCGCTCTCAAACATACAACATACCTAGTTTGACCCCTCACATGCTACTTAAAACAGATTCATCTTTTTGTATTATTTTACTGTATAGAAAGTCAATGGGACCCCAACCAATTTTTAAATAAATTGAGTGGCTAATGTGCTTTTTGGGAAAAGTAGGTCCAGAGGAAACTTTGTGCAAAATTTGGTGCTTGTATCACAAAGTGAACGATTGTTTTACTAATTTCCCAGGCTACATTCTAAGTTGAACTCTAACCCATACAGGGAAGAGCAGCAACACCAGCAAGTACCTTGGCAGTGTGGACTCCTTGGAGCCCAAAGCCATGGGCCGAGCAGGGGGCAGCTCAGAGGGGGGCCCGTCCCAGAGCCAGGGCTCAGGCCAAGGGGAGAGTGAACACCTCCAGGAGCCTCTGTGGCTGCTAATGGCCAACATTGACGACAAGGCCACGATGACCTACGAGATGCCATCCAAGTGAGTGACAACACAGCAGTTCATTTGGTTTTAGTCGTATTTTAGTAATCTTAAAAGTTGTCGTTTTATTCTAGTTTTAGTCAACTAAATATCATAATTTCTTAGTGCAAGCGTTATGTGTTTCCTGTTCCATATGACATGTTATGTGTTTTCCCGGTTCAAATCTACGGCCTAGGGAAAATTAACCAGAATAAAAAACGGGCATGCCAATTTCTGGAAACCTGTGACTAAAGTTATGCACTGAGCCAATTAGGAATGACAATATCCTGATTTTACAGATGGGGGGGGGGGGGGGGGTGTGCACATAGAATCGTCAATTGCAGTCGACTTTTTTAGTTTTTAGTTGTTTTTATATTACCATGCTGATATTTTCACTCGGTTGTTGTGATAATAAATCCTGATGTTGTGTTCCTCCTACCCGACCTCCAGAGACCTCCAGAGGGTTCTGCGAGAGGACAAAGAGAGACTCAGACAGATGCAGAAGAGCCAGCCACGCTTCACCTCCGACCAGCGCAGAGAACTGGTGGACGAACACCCATGGATGAGGAGGGAGGCCTGCCTCCTGCTGTTAACGTCAAGGTCAGGATCTCAAGAACACACGGTCCACACACATCTGACACCGTCGTACTGCAAGAGTAGAAGTTAGCAGCAAAGTTATGAATGCTGTAATTCATTGTGTGTACAGTTTAGATGGGTCAAAAGTGAATAAATGAATGCTCCATTTGGTTCCATTTGTACTCTCTTAGAGAGTTAAATAAACAGATTTATATTTATATTTATTTTTATATACAATACATATCTCTGCTGTCGGGCCGAAACCTCCTAACTCCGAAATGTTGATTTTCGGGAAAATTTGCTCAAATGGAGTTAAGAGGTTTTGACCGAAAGGCTTTTTACTACTTTTCATTGGTTCAATATTATTTTAACCAACACAGAGACGTAAAGGGTGTTTGTTCAATAGCACATATTTATGAAAAAGGAGAGGGCCAATCGGGTGGAGTTAGCTGGTTTGGCAGAAAGTGTGGAGTTAGGAGGTTTTGTCCCAAGCACTTTTTACTACTTTCCATTGGTTAAATATTATTTTAACCAACACTCAGCTGTAAAGGGTGTTCAATAGCCCTGATTTATGCCAAACAATCTAAAACCTCAAAAATGGAGTTAAGAGTTAAGAGAAGTTGCATTTTTATGACAGTTAACTTCTAATAGTTTTCCAATTGCTATAAATTGCTTCAAAGTCTGTGGATATCCAATCTTTTTTGTCATAAACAGCAAGTTGAAGGGTAAACTTATGCATGTTCAAATCATATATAATCAAGATTATTTTGTCCATTTTCCACAGCACATTTATTCTTCATTTTTGCCAACAGGCAATCTATTAATATTAGTGTTAGGGTTAGGTGTCCACTCGACCTTTATCCATCTAGACCACATATGTCAAAGTCAAGGACCGGGGGCCAGATCCGGCCCGCAAATGAATTATCTATGGCCCCTGGGATGATATTTAATTACTATTGGAACCGGCCCGCAGGTCGCAGCCGCACGCAAAACAGCGTAACACAACATGCTAAATGTACAGATAAGGCCAGCCAACCACACCACATTTCATGCTTTCCTTAGACAGACAGCTGAAGCCAACCAATCACAAACCAAAAAAGGAAATTTGGATTTAGAATGGAGGATTTAGAATGGAGGATGTAAAACAGCGCTTTCATGTGTTGTGTATGCGGCCGTCCTCCACATTGTCACTTCGAAGCAAAGCAACACAAGCAACGCTGTACAGTTCAATGAGAAGAAAGTCATTTCCCCATCAAAATAAATAAACTCTGCATGCTTACAACGCATTGCCGCGATCCGTGACAGACACATTGTGAGTTTTAAATAAACATTGAACCAGTTCGGCCCTCTACTCGAGCAAATTTTGTTTTTTGGCCCTCTGTGTATTTGACTTTGACATCCCTGATCTAGACCGTGTATCAATGAGAGTGCCTGTGTTTTATGATTCCACCAGGCGTGTGTCTACTGTCAGGACGCAGCATCGGAGCCCGTACAGGACAATCTGCCAGACATGGACTTGGGGGACATGGGAGGAGAGTCCGGTCAGGAGGGGCAGTACCACAGGGCCAAACAGAGGAGGAGTCCCAAGCCCCAGCCTGACAGGCTCCTAGACGCTCGGTGACCACCAGAGGGACACACTCTACCAGCTATGGACCATCATGTTAGGGAACAGACAATGAAAATGGTTACATGGTCTGCATTTCTACAGTGCATTTCTACAGTGCGTTTATCCAAAGCGCTTTAAAGTGCGCATTACAGTAATAGGTTCACACCGACGGTGGAGGCAACTATGCAAGGTACCAGCTGCTGCTCGCTCACCTGGAGCAGTTAGGGGTTCAGCATCTTTGCTCAAGGACGTTTGACACAAAGCCAGGAGGAGGAGGAGCCGCCAGAAGTAGCCATTCCGGGTCCACGGTGGCCGTTCTACTTCCTGAGCCACCGCTGCCTCTGCCTGCCGTGCCCATTTTAGATATACTTGCATCGCATACATACACACACACACACACACACATGCATATTGTGGACGTGAGATAAGAAGTTATGTGCCTAATGCACACACGCACTTGAAAGCCTTTGCCGCGACAGGCCTCTTTATCGTTGTTGTGTTGGTTATGTGGATAATAATGTCCTGTGTGTGTGTAGTGGAGAGACCTTCAGAACGAACCACAGTTCACATTCGGTGCGGCAGGGACGTGTCAGTCCCTTTCATACTGGCATGAGCTCCGCTGCTTAACCAACCAAACACACACACACACACACACACACACACACGAAGGTACAAACAGTGTGAGCCTTACATATGGTTTGTGACCTTTTTGAGCGGTGCAAATCGCTCAGACTTTTCACTCTGTCTGTTTTAGTACGGAAATGTTTTAGTACTCATCATACGCATAAAGTAACAGATGCCACGGAAAGAAACGGCCCATACAAGGAGATATGCATGTGTGTTGTGTTAGCACAACTCACTTTTTTATTTTTACATGCCCCAACAATACAGTATGTCATGTACTTTTGGTGTCTCATATTTCCCCAAATTCTTCACTTTCTCATTGGATATAATGCACAATAGATTTTAAGGAGTGAAAAAAAAAACGCTGCTACCGCCACACTTTTAAAAAAATCTTAGTCATTATATCTGATTCAACAACCAGCCAGGTTAGAACTTTTGGCTGATTTGTTTCTACATTTCTTTCCTCTTTCAACATTGACAATCATAGACTGTTGTTTTATCTCAAACGCTTATTTATTTCCTACCTGATCATTTACTGGTACGTATTTTTTTTACAAGCCAAAGCCAAGTCACCCACTGCTCATCGGGAGCAGTTAGGGGTTCAGTGTCTTTCTCAAGGACACTTCACCAATAAGCCAAGCCAGGAGGAGCTGGGGATCAAACCTATATAGTTCCGGGTGACCTTGTAGCTCTTCTACCATCCTATTTAATGTCATAGCTTGATCGCAAGAATGTGCTCAAATTTCCACCAGGATTCCAACCGATTCATCAGCTTTGTGTTAATGATTCTATACTCAGGTTTTCTTTGGAAATTTGAACTTGCCTCTACCACTCGCTGTGTGACCTCAGGCTCATACAGCGTTGGTGGCCTCTAAAGACATATATTTACCTGTGTACTGCGAAAGCTGTTCTTCTTGACACACTGTGTTACCAATACCAGAACTCAAGCTTCAAAATCAGCACTGAAAAGTTTTGTTGTCTTTGTATCTCTACTGCCAATTTTTACTATGAGATTGTATGTGTTTTTTTTGTTTTTTTTATAATATGCGGTCCAAGTTATAGTGCGCGCACATCCGAATAGGATGCCTGTTGTGCAAGATTGTTTGACCCATGTCGCGTTACATCAAGTATTAAGTATGCTAGGGTCCATTTTGGCTCCATTTACAGTCAGTGTACACTATTACAATAGCTGGGAACAATTGAGGCACTGGGATAAAACCTGTGTGGGGATGAGAGTTGTGCCTGTGTAGGGACACAGTCTGGACCAAGGTCATGTCACTGGTCAATTTGTTTCCGTGATTTTAACTTTTCTATTTGGCGTTTACTCTTTTTGATTTGTCAGAACTCACGTTTTTTTCTCCCCTCCTCGTCTATTTTTTTAACTTCTGTGTACGCGTGTTTTGTTTGGTATTGTTCCCCATTTCAAGAGTTGATGGAGTGTCACTGTGGACCTACCTTTGAAAAAAATACAAACAGGTCATGTTACTGCAAGTATAGTGAATAATAACAAACATAGGATGTACTGATATGTTTGTGGACAAAACGCAATGGACGGAGTTAAGATACTTAATTATTTCCAGTGTGTGGTGTATACCAGTGGTTCTCAACCCTTTCAGGCAGTGACCCTCAAAATAATCATATTTTAACTGGGGACCCCCCCACCCTACGAGCACTAAGAGTTGAGGCATTACATTTTGTGTTGCGAGGCGTTGTGAGCATGTAGATCTGCTATTTTCACAATTTCTGACTCTAATATTTTACAATTTGGCCAATGTTTAATTTGTCATTTTAGAGGTAATTGTAAAATGGAAATTAAAAAGTCCTTAAATTGTTAATTAAGAAATGTGCATATACACTTAAACTTTATGTTGGTTTGTTTACTGTTGAGTGAGAAAACACTGTTGCACATTAAGTCAGTGATCTGGGGACCCCACCAAATAATTTGGGGACCCCCTGCCCTAGCCTTACTTAGCCCGGCTCTATACTAATGCAGCTAAATAACATCCCCTCCTTGTTTTAACATGGGTGGATGATGGTATAGCTGAGCTAGGCTACCCCTGCCCTGGGGGTCCCGACCCACAGGTTGAGAACCACTGAGTTAAGATACTTTAATCATTTCCAGTGTATGGTGTATACAATGTCTCTGGATAGGGGGGGATGTTCTGCCTTAAGGCCTCGACACGCCAAACCGACTTGTCCTCACTGCCTCAAACGTCGGAACATCAGGTTGGTTGTAAAGATGTTGAAAACACTCAAAGGGATGTGAGGACAGTGGTTCTCAACCTTTTCAGGCCGAGACCCCCAAAATAGTCATATTTGAACTGGGGACCCCCACCCTGACGAGCACTACTTGGAGTTGGAAGAGTTGAGGCATTACATTTTGTATAACACGGTTCTATTGTGAAAATACCAGATCAGCCTATAGCCCTAGTTCTGGTATATTCACAATTTCTGCCTCTAATGTTTGACAATTTGGCCAATCAATGTTTAAGTTTTTCCATTTTAGAGGAAAATGTCTTAAAAGTCCTTAAATTGTCACTTTAGAAATGTGCAGATACCCTCTATACACTTAAGCTTTATGTTGGTTTGTTTACTGTTGAGTGAGAAAACAATGTTGCACGTTAAGTTAGTCATCTGGGGACCCCACAAAATAATTTGGGGACCCCCCTGGGGGTCCCGACCCACAGATTGAGAACCACTGCGTTAGGACACCGTGAAACGGTGGCCCCCAACACACCCGTCTCTGCTACCTGTCACTGCAAATTAACGAATGTATGAATGGACCGGAGAGGCTCTCATCACCAACACATATTGTCCAAAAATGGCAACTAATTTGTCTGTTTTTCTCTCTTATTTTTGTGCGAAATGTATTTCTTGGAAATTCTTCCGATCCACACGCGTGTAATGTATTATTTAAAAGACATGAACGACCTTTCACTGCAAACTGATATTAGGACATCAGCTGTAAATGGATGGAAGCCTAAAGCAAGGCAGGGAACGGTGTTGCACATTTTTTTAAAAAGCCTTACCCATCTTCTAAATGTCTCATAGAGGGAATTATTTTACATGAATTACACACGTGTGGGTCATCACAGGAAGTAATTTATTCTGTTAATTCATACACAATACACATGGTACCATCACCTTATGATATGTATGATCGATTTATTTCTAAGCCACTGAATGAGCCTGTGGTCTATTAAACTTGCCTAGTTTTGTGCATTTTTGTAGGTGGGAATAAATATTGTGTTGTTTCAGAGATTGTAATAAATTTACTAATGCAATGATTTGACTTGTCTTTTTTTTTTTGTGGTCCATATGCCTCCCAGGACTAGTATACGCCCATGAGTGGTAGTCTGTCAGGGACGTGCTGGCCATTGGGAAAAACGGGACAACTCCCGAACGGCCGGTTCATTCCCGGCCGGTCCAGGCCGGGAATGAAAGCAAAGCCCTGCAAAGCAAAGACCTGCTTCATAATACAAGGCTGTTGCACAAAAGTTGTGAAAACGGCAGATCTACAAGCACACAGTGCGAGGCGTTGTGTGCTTGTAGATCAGCTGTTTTCACTAGTTTTAAATCATTTTTAAAATGGTTTTGGACAAGGTTTCCACCCTACAATGACGAAATATAACTCATGTAATTGGCCCACTGGCTTGTCACTTGTCATGATCTGAAATGGCAAATCTTTGAGTAGCAGCAGCGCTATAGAGCGAGATCTCTCTCTATAGCGCGCAATGAGGGCCTCTACAACTCTTTTTCCCGGGCTGAATCAGGGGCCCAGCATGTCCCTGTAGTCTGTGGCAAATAGTAACAAAAGTCAATCTGGCAACGTGGGTTGGGGGGGCTAGCAGAGCATGACCTTACTGCATCCTGCATAAAACTGTGATTGTTCTTCTTGTTCGCTCTGCAGAGTCAGACGGTCTCCAGGGATCAACACCATATGCCAAATGCTCATCTAACCCATCTTTTGTGTTCAGAATGGGGCATTCAGCAAATATTAGAATATTTGAATATTCTAATATTAATGTCACTATTCGACATTGTTCACTGACGTCGAATATTCTTTTTTTTTCTCTTTAAAACATATATAGTTTATAAAGCTTGGTCATAAGAATGAGTTGTCAATGCCCCTTGTGGATGAATTTGTTAGTGCTCTATACCAGGGGTTCTCAAACCTTTTTAGGCCGTGACCCCCAAAATAAACATATTTGAACTGGGGACCCCCAACCTGACAAGCACTTGGAATTGGAATTGTAGGTATTACATTTAATGTGACTCGGTTCCACAGATAAATATTGTGAAAATAGCAGATCTACATGCTCACAACGCCTCGCAACGCGAGGCGTTGTGAGCATGTAGATCGACTATTTTCACAATGTTTGCCTCTTGCTTACTTTTTTTTTTTTTTTATATATAATTTTTATCCCACGATTTTGCAACCCATTTTTCACCCAGTGCCAATTGCCTATGTAATCCTGGGCTCTGCTCTCCCTCTGCCACGCCTGGGGAGACAACGGACTGACCTCATGCTTCCTTCAATGCATGAGTAGACCAAGTTGTTTCTTTTCACCTGACAGGGGGGATTTCCCCGGGATGGACGTAGCACGTCGAAGGAACACGTTATTCCAACCAGTTCTTTTCCCCTCCATCAAGCGCCCCGGCTTGCCAGGGGGAGGCATTATTGAGACCAGGATTACTGCATGTTTTTGTGAGGGGCCTCTTGCTTACTTAATATTTAACAGTTTGTCCAGTCCTGTCGAATATTCGGATATTTTTGCTGCAACACAATATCCTGTATAAATGAATGGAGAAAAAATGAGCCTACTAATAGGCCTAGAATTATTGAATGCTTTAACTATTGAAAAATAGCAGATATACAAGCTCACAGCTCCGCGCTGTGAGCTTGTAGATCTGCTATTTTTGAAAAAGTTGAGAAAATGTGTGCAAATCTTTGAATATATGTATTTTTAAAGCGAACGTTTGTAACTCAAATTTTGCTTCTGGGTGGTCCCTGGAACTAGATATTTTGAGATGGGGGTCCGTAGCCAAATAAATATCATTTTGGGGTTCCTTGACATGAAAAGGTTTGAGAACCACTGACATATAGTCTCTCAAGAACAGACTAACTGAGCTCCAGTTAAGTGAAAAGGACCTTTTCTTTGACGATGGCTGGCCAGATTGTTGACATAGAAACATAGGTTTTTCAAAAAACCTTAGAAGGATTCAAAAGACCCTTATAGAATCGGGTCAAAATTCAAATTTTCACAATTTTTCAAAAATAGCAGATCTACAAGCTCGCAACACGGCACTCGGTGCCACGCTGTGAGCTTGTGTATCTGCTATTTTTCAATAGTTAAAGCATAAAATAATGATACACAATAATGTGTACCCGTTCTAAATGGGTTAAAGGCCCTGAAGCATTGTGGCCTCAGTGGCTCCCCCTTGTCTCTTACGCCCTTTGAAAAAGCTGGAAAAGAAGTGGGCTCTGTGGCTCTCCTCAGATCCTCTTCTGTCGTGGTTACACACAGACCGACAGCTTTGATCATCGCCTGTCCCGCTCCCATTTCAATGTCCCCACCACCAACATTCACACCCTGTCCAATTTGTGACCCAGGTGTGAACAGCTACAAGACCCCCTGGGGCTGCCTTGCGATGCTAATCCCATGTGAGCTATACCTACTTCTCCTCCCTGAGAGGGTGACAACAGCCTGGGGGCATGGTAAAATATAGCAACAAAGAAATACATGCATAAATGACCAACCATAGGCCTATGTGTCAATGAGCTAATTTGCTCACAATTGGCTTTAGTCAGCGCTCATGATGCGACCAGAATACTGTTGGTAATGCTAATGTGGGAAATAGTAGACTACAATGGTTTAAATAGACATACATTTCTGGTCTTGCACTACAATGAATGAACCATCCAGATGCTCAGGTCATTGGAACAGGTTATGGGGCTCTTAAGTCTGACATCATTTTGTAGGCAGAGGAGAACTTTTGGGGCCAAAAGGCCCCAGCGCCCGTGAATCTTTTTACTATTTTTAGTATTTACTAATTTGTCTTCTCTTTGTTGTTGAAAGGAAAGTGGTAGAATTATACTTTAGTCGTTATTTTTGTCTCGGATCTGTTAAAATAGCGAGGGACACATATTGACAATAAATCTGCTTGGAGGTCTGACTACAAAATGATGTCACAGCTTAAAAGCCCCTATAACTAACAAGTAGCTTTCAGTTTATGCACCAGGTTCCTTTTAAATTAGCTAATCATTTCTTCTGCACTGTAATTTTTCTTGTCTTATTGTGTTTTACTTTAATTGTTAGTTGTTGTTTTTGTTTTATCACCTGACTAGTCTCAAATGATTCACATTTTGTGTATAGCACTTTGAGTTTGTGTTGAAATGTGCTAAACTTGCCATGCCCATTTACAATAGTTCTACTGACACAGGATTGTCATTGAATAGGGTTGTCACGAAATGCAACTGTGTTCAAGGACACATTATGCCTACATGAAAGCTGCGGCCTGTGTCTTTACATGTACAGTAGGCCTGCCTAGGAGACTACACTGTGTGTGCGCGCGCACAGGGATAAAGTAAAGTACAGTTACTTAAGTAGGCCTATTGTCTTACTGCACAATTTTGAGGTATTTTTACTTTACTTGAGTGTTTCCAATACTTTCACTTCTACTCCACTACATCTCAGATCCAAATATTGTACCTTTACTCCACACAATGTATTTGCTAAATTGAGTTAGTCCTACAAGTAACTATAGTTACTTTGTAGATTTTTAGAAAACATACATACACACTTCAACATACAGTAGCCTATAATTCGGCCATTTGAAAATAGCACATCAGGAGGCATCGTGAGCTTGTAGATCTGCAATTTTCAAAATATTTTTTATATATTTGAAAACTTGAAATGTGACATTCGGCATAATGAGCACTTTTACTTCTGGTACTTTAGGTACATTTTGATACCAATACTTTTGCACTTTCACGCAAGTAAATTCTCAATTCTGGACTTCTACTTGTATTCAGGAGGTATTTCTACATTGCAGTCTTGTTGCTTTTACTCAAGTAAAACGTGCGAGTAGCCTGTTGTTTCAGAACACAATGCTTCCCCTCAGATGGCGGTGGTTAGGACAGGATCTAACGCTCCTTTGTGGAACACGGTCATTGTATCTGGAGGTGTGAGGGACAACACTTCAGGGCTGGTCAGGCAAAGGTGTGATCGGAGCCCTTTCATGTGCACACAGGCTCTTTTATGGGGCTAGACTAGACTTGAACAGACTTGAGGTTCGAACATGCACAGGAGCAGACATTTTTGTTCACATAATAATATACAGCAGGGTTCCCCGATTAGTTTTCCCCAAGGGCCGAATTATGTCTATAGGGTACCAAGCCGAGGGCCACAGCATTGCAGGGGGCGACGGTGGTGTTCCCGCTACTCCAGTGACAGTTCAGATATCGTTGTTGTCGGGTGAAAATCTTGTATGTCCAAAACCGTTCGTTTTGCATTTATCATTTTAAAAACGATTTAAACTAGTGAAAACAGCCGATCTACAAGCACACAACGCCTCGCGGTGCGAGGCGTTGTGTGATTGTAGATCTGCTGTTTTCACTACTTTTGTGCGACGGCCTCGTATGATGAAGCAGGGCTTTACTTTGTGAAAGAACGTACACATTTTGAGATACAAGGTTTTCACCCAACAATGACGATATACTAGTCTTGTTGCTGCTCTTATCCACAAGTTTCCCCGGGGGTTTACTGGAGACTATCAGGACCAAACTTCCGGGTTTAACAGCAGACATACAAGCTCACGTCGCGTCGCAGATGCAACCCGTTGTGAGCTTGTAAATCGGCGGCGGAACCTCGATGCAGACGTTTGCGCAATGCACTATGGGGCGTTGGAAACTCGTGGATACCACCATTATTACTGGGGTTGGTGGGGGCCAGACAGTAGCCCCCCGCGGGCAGCAAATGGCCCGCGGGCCGCCTATTGGGGAACCCTGATATACAGTATTTCTCAATTTTGAACTATATTGCGCCTAACTAGGCTACAGCCACTATGCCTAAACGACATTCACACAGTGAGTTGAAGCAGTTATTTGACAAAGAAAATCAAATAACTGCTATAAGCTTGTGCTATACCAAATCCTTTTATGACAGCTAAAGTGAACTTTTTTTTGTTAACCTTTAAACTGTGAAGTTATCTGGGTTGATATCTTGGAAAATATAATGTCTAATCAGACAGACATCAGAATAAATAATATACGTAAATGGTAAAACAGAATTTGTTTCCCTGTGGATTCCTGAGTTCCTGTGCAACAACACTTGCAAGTTTCCATAATTGCACCGGTCTAGTTTAAATTGTCAGCTATAGGCCTAGAATTAAGGGTATTGGACGATGACATTGGCATTAGATTACTTTATTAATGAAAATGTTTTGAGCGGTGGTAAACCGCTCCTTAGAGTGGCTGTGCGTGTGTCTGTAGCCATTTTCCTCAGCGTTTTGCCATAGCAAAACGTGTGTGTGTAGCATAGCCTGTACATCCTGGACTCAAATCCTAGTCTGAAGACGTTATGCAAGCACGACCACCGCTCACTTCACATTGGGTGTGATTTTTTTTAATACATTTTTATAACAAAACACGTCTATATCATTACAACATCCTGGAGGAGGCTATGGGGCAAACTACAGGCCTCTGTGGCCTTAAATAGCTACAATAGAAATATTTATATGGGTCTCATGCCAAAGTTCTCGGTTTTCTAAAAGAGCTTTGTCCTTGTAAATCCTTTATACACATCATTATTTACAAAAAAAAAAACTGAAAATCCTTCCTTTCTACTACACTTTGTTGGGTAAACATGGGCACCTGAGAAGTCTCAATGTTAAATTGGCATCCTCGGGATCGGGTTAAAAACATTTGGTAGGCCTATAGGCTAGAACATTTTACTTTTAAGGCTTAACATTTCAACAATTGCTACAAAATCTGTGGATCGTCAGTCATTATGGCACAAACAATAAGTTGAAGGGTACATTTAGGTCTGATAATGCATGTTCAAATCATGTATCCTAGGCCTATGGTTGTCAGACCATTTCCCAAAGCAGCCGCAGGCATAGACCTATACTCTTATTATGTACTTTTTCACATTTTGGGGGAAAACAATGCCAATTTCACATTTCTCAGGTGTCCACTCTTCCTGTATCCCTCCATTGCGCTATAAGTGAATTTCCTGCGTCGACGATGCTCTCCAGGTATAGGGGCATAAGTCACACAACCTTGGCCTCGGGGTGGGCCTGCACTAATAATACATCCCAGACCAGAGGTGATAGGCTAGGTCAATGCTTCTCCAAGTGGGGTGAGGGGTCTGGGGACCCCCAGGGTTCCACGAGGGAGTTCCAGGGGGTCCCCAGCTAAGTGATAGTTAGGAACCAAATGTCCCCTGCATGGGTCAGTAACTCAGAGAGTGTACAAATGGAACCAAATGGACCATCGGTACACTCTCAGCGTTAAATTAACATTCATTTTACAATATAAATTGGGGTCCCAGAGAATGAGATAGAAATGCCATTAAATAGGGTCCGCAGCCTAATCTGGGGGTCCTTGATGGTTGAGAATAGCTGTAAAAAAAATCTTCTTTCATAAGGGTCCTTGGATGGCATGTCTTTTCAAACGGGGGTCCGCGGGCTAATACGTGTCAATTTGGGGGTCCTTGACATGACAAAAGTTTGAGAACCACTGTGGGCCATTAGGCTGCATGGCTACCAGGGCCTCCACATGGACTCGGAGGAGGTGGTGGTCATAGTGATGGGCATGATGCCGGGGGATGCCCGGCTATCCAGGCCGTCGGTGGTGGAGCAGCTCTGGTTGTGCTCGCTCTCCGTGTCGTCCATGTCCGAGGAACACGACAGGTCCTCGCCGCTGGAGATGGAGGTGGAGGAGGACCCGCTGCTGCAGGTGCTCCTGCCTCCGGGCGAGGCCAGAGCCGAGCAGAGCGCCTCGCCGGCGCTCCAAGTGCTGCTGCCGTTCTGGTGGTGGCCAGAATGCTGCTGCTGCGTGTCTGTCATTAAGTCCATCAGCACGTCCTGGAAGTGGTCCTCGTTCAGGGGCATGCACTCCAGCAGGTGGTTGAGCAGCTCCGCCGCCACCGTCGCGTCGATCCCCGGGCAGCTGGACACGAACATGTGCACCTCGTGCATGCACTGGATGTAGCCCGCCGCGAACCGCTCGCTGGACTCCCGGTTCTGTACGTCAGTCTCTGTGGGGAGAGAGAAAACCTGATTAGACCTCAATTTGTATATCGTCACTGCCAGGCTCAGGCAGAAACGTTTCAAATGTGTATGTTTTTTTCATAAATCAAAGCCCTACTTCATCATACAAAAGTGTCGCACAGTAGGCTACTAAAGTAGCTAGTGCACTGTGTGAGTAGATCGTCTATTTTCACTATTTTAAATCATTTTTAAAATGATAAATACAAAACAAACGGTTTTGGACAACGGTTTTCCACCCGACAACGACGACTAATACAGACAGTGGTTCTCAAAGTGGGGTCCGCGGACTCCCAGGGGCCATTCAGGGGGTCCCCCAGGATAAGCAATAGTTTGCTTAGTAGACTACCGATATAATACAAATCTTCTCTTATTTGGGTCCCTTGGCATGAAATCTTTTCAGATGGGTTCAATCAATGTCATTTACACGGGAATGTTTATAGAACCACTGTCCACTGGCTCAATAGGAGCGTTGTGTCAGAGGTAGCCTATGATGATGAATGATACGAGGGTAGGCAGTCCACAGCGAATACCATTTTGCTCTCACCTTGCGTTCGATTATTTAGGATGTCCTCTACTTTCTTGACTGTCATCTCCAGAACCTCGGCGTTCTCCATCTTATTGTGAAACTGCAGAGGAAAGGAACAACCAGTTGGACTCCGATTAGCAACCCAGCAACTAATCCGATAAACTATGAATCACACATTGTCAGGGGATGATGATGAAGTGCACAGTGGCTAGGCTATAGTAGCCTACTTACGTCTGTGTCTGCGAGCAGAGTCCGGAGCTCCAGCAGGCTATCATTGATGCGAGCCCGTCGCTTCTTCTCCACCAGCGGCTTTCTGGTCTGTAAGCGAAACATGCGTTATAAATGTGTAATAAGGACCGCGACATTCATAACCCAGTGGTTCACGATACAAAATACATGTGGATGGGATTTGATCGCGTAGCAGCGCTGCCTGCATGCCTACCTTTCTGTCCCCTTTCTGAACCCAGTAATCATCCTCGTCCCCTTCTCCCAGTCCGGTCTTGCTGCTGGGTCGAGCCGAAGGGGCCATGGGTAATGGTTGGAGCCCGACGCGGTGCACAGGTCGCCGTAATATGTCCGCGGTTCCACTGCGAAGTCCGAGATCCAAGTAAAACTATCCGAGAATGAGGGGCAGCTGGCAGCAGGAACCGGCGAGGGTGTGTGTGTAATAAAAATCAATACTTCTTCAGGCGAGGCGCCCTCTGTTTATTGTACAATCCCAGTGAGACGTGTTGCTTGCTGCCGCTGGGTAGCTGTTGTTTGTATTTATAGGGGCTCATTATCATATGAATACGGGGTTTGGCTGCTCCTGTAGGGGCACAACGGAGCGCACACCGCGGCAGCCAATGAACACGCACTCCTTTGTCTCTGGCCCGTCTACTGCGAGGATCTGGAGTAGGCCTATTGATAGTGGTCTTTTGTGTTAGGTGGCCGCCGGCACGGTTTTTCCCCCCACACTGTTTACATGGTGGACACTGGACAGTGGACAGTGGACAGAGTATTGAAAAGTATTCAAGTATTCAAAAGTACACAATTAAGGAGTAGGCTACATTTTAAAGATATATATGTTTCTGTATTAAAATGTAGTACTTTTAGTAAATGTTTTATTTATTTTTAGTAAATGTTTTTTTTATTTCCAATAAAAATCACACTACCCAGGGGGCAAACCAGCCTTTTTTTTAGGAAACCTGCATTTGCCCCGACATAAAAAGTTGTCCACCAGAAATATTATCTATGACCCAGTAGGATCACAACCTATATGGACAACCCGGTCAATTTGTACAACAAAGTCCAATATGGCCGCCTCAATATTAGCCCCTATTAGTTTTAATGGGGGGTGAATAGGGCAAAATTTTAAACTGAGAGATATTTCCACGAAACTTCACAGGTTGATCAATAGTATACATATGAACATTTTTTGTATTGCAAGTTTCCATGAAATCCAATATGGCCGCCACAATATGGCCGCAAACTTGGTGTCTATTTCATGGTGTCTGACCATGGGAGACTCAATGGAATAGCTAATTTTATTATTGGGTGTGTCTGGACCTTTATTGTGCATATTTGCAAGATGGTGGATTCCCAAAATAGAGCTTTAACATAATTTCTACCATGATTGTTGACTGCTTTTGCAAATACAAGCAATATGAATCCATTTGCTAAGATTTATGGCACAGAAGGGACTTATACCTGTATTATTCTTGAGTTTGCATGTTGTCAAAATGGCTGTAAACGAGATATTATATTTCCTGTCCGATTCTACTGTATGTAGTTGTAGCAATGACTTCAGATAAAATCAGAGACCAAAACAATGTATCTTAGAAATTATTTTTTTATTTAAAAAAAATAAAAAAAGAGAGATTATCTCAATGAAATGAATGCAACTGCCTTTTTGGGTCTTTCACACATAGACATGCACATGCTTTCCAACAACTTCAGCTTCAGGGAAATTATAATAAACACATGATTAAAACAGGCTGCATTATAATGCAAATAATTGCTAGTCACTATCACTGTCATGTGTACCTATCCTGCTGCATCTTGTCTCCAGTCCTTGGCAACGACACCCCAAGTAGCATGCAATTCCCTTCTTCGCACATGAACAGTTTTTCTGGCAGCCTTTGATGCAGCTACATGACATTGCCTTGTCCATTGATATAGGCCAGGCTGGCTCTGTAGATGGACAGGGGACTGCCTTCCCATGGCGGCAGCATGATATAGGCATCTATATCATGCTGCCACCCACCTCCTAGACCAGGGATGTCAAACATACGGCCCGCGGGCCGAATCCGGCCCGCGAGATGATTCAATCCGGCCCCCCAGGCTAGAGCATACATTTCTGAGCATTTAGGAAAAAAAAGTAAGTCTCTAGCTTATAACTCAAGAGTTATGATTGTTTTAAGAATTAACCTAACTAATGTCTGTACACTGCAGGCTAGGTTTCTCCCACCTGGCAGTGATTGAGTTGATTGATTGGAATGTTAAGTGACCAGCTCTCTCTCTCTCTTTGAAGATGACAGCATTGCTAGGAATAGGGTGGTTGGTCTGGCTATGAATAATACCTGAACATACCTACAATATTCGAACTGTACTCAAAGATTACACATATTAGACATGGAAATTAATGTTGTTAAAAAAAATAACTTATTTAAAAAATATAATAATAATAAAAATGTAAAAGTTTTATTATTCCGATATTTTCTGAATATGCCATTATTGTTCATTACTTTTATTTTTTTTATTATAAAATACAATAAAAATAATTATTGTCCTGCATCAATAATATTTTTTTTAGCCATTTACAAATTATAGCGTACTGGAGACTATCAGGAATTGAATTATTCTATTATGAAATGGTTTATTCTTATTGGCACTTCTTAAAGGAGTAGTTCACCCCCAAAATGCCATGGAGCCAATGTAGACTCATTCCTAAAACAGAAATTTGATTACAATAAATGCATGCCTATTGATTCCGGATGGGGACCCAAATGCATTTGGGTCCCCATCCGGAATCAATGGGGGGAAGTGTACTATTATCACATTTTTGTCTTAGTAATGCGACAAATAAAATAAAAATATATTATTGAACTCAATTCTCCATGGCGTGAGTAATCAAAGAAAAAAAAGTCATTTTGGGGATGAACTACTCCTTTAAACAAATAGCATCTCTCGTACCTAACTGCAACTGTAATACCAATAATGAAAGTAGCTATTTTACTTAATAATGAACACAATTTGTAAAATTATATACTGCTATACTGCTAGCTACAGCAGTGGCTGAGACGACAGGAAGAAAAACAGAGCGAACATGTGCGCGAGTGTGCATGCCATCCGATCCGCGACTGGTTCGGCCCTCATCAAGTCGCCTTTCATCCAATGCGGCCCTCACCCCAAGATGAGTTCGACACCCCTGTCCTAGACCTTCCAGAGCTGTGGGTGAGAACAGAGCAGGATGCATATCTTCCTATCCATCACATGGTCTCAGCCCTTGGACTCGCACAGTGTCGTGCCCTGCCCTTTATTCACAGCCTGAGTGGCAGAGATACCACCAGCTATCCCTTTTTCACTGGAAAGAAGGCATGGTTCAAGACCAGCATGGGTCTAGATCTCCCTGCACTTCAGGAGTTTGGTGAAAATTCCTCTTATTCCCTCTCAGAGGATGTCAAGAATCAGGCTAGAGACCTCACAATAGCTGTATATGCATCAAAAGCTGACCATTCGGAGGACTTTGACCTGGCAAAGCTGAGAGTGTACAAGTTCCTAAATAACCGATCAACCCTGTTGAAGCTGCTGCCACCTACAGAAAACGCCTTTGGCCTGCACCTGAAAAGAGCTGCTCTTGCAGCCATAATAGATAAAACTGCACACATCGCGAAGCCAGACATCCCTTGCTTCACTGCATATGGATGGTCTCTCAGTGATGGGAAGGCAGTCCCCTGTACATCTACAGAGCCAGCCTGGCCTATATCAATGGACAAGGCAATATCATGTAGCTGTATCAAAGGCTGCCAGAAAAACTGTTCATGTGCCATCCATCCATCCATCCATCTTCAACCGCGTATCCGGAATCGGGTCGCGGGGGTAACAGTTCCAACTGAGACTTCCAGATTTCCTTATCCTGCGCAACTTCCTCCACTCCCTCTGGGAGTATACCGAGGCGTTCCCAGGCCAGTCTGGATATATAATCCTTCCATCTGGTCTTAGGTCTGCCACGGGGTCTCCTCCCAGTGGGACGTGCATCGAGGACCTTCCTAGGAAGGCGCTCGGGGGGCATCCGTACTAGATGCCCGAACCACCTAAGCTGACTCCTTTCCAAGTGAAGGAGCAGCAGTTCTACTCCAAGTCTCTCTCGGGTGATTGAACTTCATGTGCGAAGAAGGGAATTACATGCTACTTGGGGTGTCGTTGCCAAGGACTGGAGACAAGATGCAGCAGGATAGGTACACATGACAGTGATAGTGACTAGCAATTATTTGCATTATAATGCAGCCTGTTTTAATCATGTGTTCATTATAATTTCCCTGAAGCTGAAGTTGTTGGAAAGCATGTGCATGTCTATGTGTGAAAGACCCAAAAAGGCAGTTGCATTCATTTCATTGAGATAATCTCTCTCTTTTTTTATTTATTTTTTTAAATAAAAAAATAATTTCTAAGATACATTGTTTTGGTCTCTGATTTTATCTGAAGTCTTTGCTACAACTACATACAGTAGAATCGGACAGGAAATATAATATCTCGTTTACAGCCATTTTGACAACATGCAAACTCAAGAATAATACAGGTATAAGTCCCTTCTGTGCCATAAATCTTAGCAAATGGATTCATATTGCTTGTATTTGCAAAAGCAGTCAACAATCATGGTAGAAATTATGTTAAAGCTCTATTTTGGGAGTCCACCATCTTGCAAATATGCACAATAAAGGTCCAGACACACCCAATAATAAAATTAGCTATTCCATTGAGTCTCCCATGGTCAGACACCATGAAATAGACACCAAGTTTGCGTTTCTAGCTCATTTGGTTCAGAAGTTAGAGGCAAAACCTATTTTCTGGGTCCTTACATTATGGCGGCCATATTGTGGCGGCCATATTGGATTTCATGGAAACTTGCAATACAAAAAATGTTCATATGTATACCATTGATCAACCTGTGACGTTTCGTGGAAATATTCCTCAGTTTAACATTTTGCCCTATTCACCCCCCATTAAAACTAATAGGGGCTAATATTGAGGCGGCCATATTGGACTTTGTTGTACAAATCGACCGGGTTGTCCATATAGGTTGTGATCCTACTGGTTCATAGATAATATTTCTGGTGGACAACTTTTTATGTCGGGGCAAATGCAGCACACCTTTGCCCCCTGGGTACACCCATTGTGAAGTAAGCAGTGCTATTTTATGTGAAGCTTGGCCAATGTGACCCCTGGGCATACAACAAACTTTGAGCACTTTTGCCAATAGGCCAGCCACGCTTCAACCTCTCCAGTGAAAAAATGATGACCAAGATAATCAAAAAAGTCAAACAAAGAATTTGTTTCCTGCAGAGGATCGCCCCGCTGGTCAATAGCAAAACACAGAACACAGGAAGTTCTCTGTAAGTTCTGCCCCTCATTGACAATGGAATACTCGTAGGCCTATGGTATCATGATGCCCCAAATCCCTTAAAGTTAAAACTCCAAACAGCCCAGAACAAACTGATTAGGGTCCGGCTTGTCCTTTCTTCTCGGGCCCACCTCACTGCGTATCACCACTAAGGCCTCGTCACACGGGCCGACATTGTGCGCGGGGTGGCTCACAGTATAGCTGACAAAGTACAGCCTCTTGCAATTGGCCTGCATGGTGTACAAGATACACTACACCACCAAGATACCCATGTACCTGACTAACTGCTTCAAAAACGTTAAGGATGTCCACAACTACAACACCAGAGGCATGCAGCTCCACTAATCACGTTCAGCCCTTTTTTGGCTCTAAAAAGGCTCAAATTCGTTCTCCTGCTATACCACTAACATGTGGAACGCACTCGCGAAAGCCCTAAAGGAGAGCAAATCCTCAAAATCGGTCTGAAAAGTCACCTACAGACGGCTGCTACTCGAAACTTGTAAATAGACTAAGCCCATACTCACCTCACCTCCCCTTTTCCACTGTCTGCTTCTGTTTTTCTATTTTTTTATTTCCTTTTATTCTTAATTTTCTGTTTTTATAATTGATGTTATCCTATATGCAAAGTACTGTGTTCTATCCGTCTGTCTTTCAATGTTATATGGGATACATAAAGTGGTTCCTGTGTAAATAAGCAGAAAAGCTTACTAGGATCTCCTTTTAGTTGACCTGGTACCAGTGATTTGTAGTCGTGAAACTGTACTTTTTCCTATTGCAAACTTCTAATAAATTCTTCAATCATCAATCAATCAGATCAAATTTTGAGCACTTTAATGTGCCAAGATGTATGCCATGAGATATAGACACTCTTCAGAGCCCGGACATTTTTTGGGGCCCAGACAAAGCCAGATGTCGGAGCTTAAAAATAGTGAAAATAGCAGACCTACAAGCTCATCGCACCACAACTTGCTGAGAGCTTGTAGCTCACTGAGAGCTTGTCGGCTAATTTGAAATAGGATATTGACTTTTTTTGCAGAAAATCGTGCTCTTTCGAACGACCATCATTTCGAGGGTTAGCGACTCACGCCACGTTAGGTTAGGGTTAGGGTGAGGGTTAGAGTCGGGTGTCGAAAAGATGACATATACTGTAGTAACAGCGACACGCTCCCGTCCAACTCTTAATTTCCAATTCCGATATCAAACGATACTGATAGCTAAAATCCTAAGCTTTTTCACCAGAAATCAATTGGTATAACAACATCACATCTAATCAAATAACATTGCTATAATAACAACAATGTTGTTGGATTTTCAATGAAGTGAGTCCCGGTCATTTGAATGAGTCCCATTAATCTTAGATCAGATGTTGGCCTATTTCTTTGACAGTGCAGATTCTGCAGAAGCACTTGATGCATAACATTAGCAAGCATCAACAAGCGTCAGCTGGACACAGACACACAGACCTGCCCTCTGCAGTGCCCTAAACTGGATTCTGTATAATTTCTCTCCAAAAGCACTTAAATCTGATTACTGTGATTATGGTAAAGCTCGATCACATTTCATATCACATACAACACACACACACACACACACACACACACACACACACACACACACACACACACACACACACACACAAAACTGAAATACAGATATTTTCCAATAATAATAATAATTCAACTTCATGATGTATTTAATAAGAGCATGTTCATCATGGAAATCAGTTCAGAAACATGTTTTAAACCATAATAACCACATAAATAAATGAGCATATATCATAATAACATGTTGTTATTATTACTTTATCAATGAACATATAATATAGGCCTACTGTATACGTGTGTGTGTGTGTGTGTGTGTGTGTGTGTGTGTGTGTGTGTGTGTGTGTGTGTGTGTGTGTGTGTGTGTGTGTGTGTGTGTTTGTTGTTTCTTTAGTTTATTTTATACAGATAGCTTTTTTTTTTTTTTTTTGCCCTACTCTGTCCTATTCTGCTTGCCTGTGTGTCCGAGGCCCTTCAGATTTACCCGGCTGTTTGGCGGATGTAACGCGATGCCTTCAGTTGGCAGCTGCTAGCGGCGGCCTCTTGGCCCAAACTGAATCAGCCGGGGAATTAAGAGCCCCTCTCCAAAGAAAGCGACAGGTGTTGCCCTGCGCCTCGTTTGTTCTCCCCGTTGTGTAGTGACTTCTGAATTGTGTGCATTACTGTGCAACTGCATTTCTCACGCAGGCTATTAGGCTGCGGCTGTGCCGAGAAGAGCTCGCAATCTCTGGAATGTCATATTTGGTGGTTCATATGATTTGACGCATAAAACATATTCCATGCATGACATGGATTCCTTCTGTAGACTGTATAGCCTAAAATAAACAGCCATTATTGCATCAGGCTTGGCCTTATCGTTGTTTAGTTGTAGTTGTAGGCCTATGGTGTTGGTGAATGGCATTTCCCTTGGGTGCAGGGTGTTACGCACAATACTGATGGGTAATGAGAGTGAGCAGGGCCTTTGCCCTCGTTATGTATTTGCGTATTGTCATGCAAATAACCACTACAATAGTTGTCTGTCTGTGTTCAGAAAACGCCTGAGAATGTATCTGCGCCATCTTTCAGGTATATAGGCTAAACAGCAAGCATAGTCTATGGCTATTTGTTTTTACGGTGCACTTCCACGCACGGCGTTTCCGCTACTGCAATAAGGAGACAACATGGTATCTTTGAAGTGGGGAGTTTTTGGCACCTCGCCACACCCCCACGCTCTGCTCCAGCTCTCCCTTTAATGGAGGGAGGGAGGGCCGGGGAGGGAGCAGCTGTCTCGGCCAGCTTTTGTTCGTCAACTCGCCGAGGGACCGGGCGTCTCTCTCTCTCTAGAGGACAGTGGTTCTCAACCTGTGGGCCGGCGTCCGCTGGTGGGCCGTGAGCATATAGGCTACGGTAAGTGGGCCCCCAAATAATTGGCAAACAAGTTATAACATTTTTGAAATGTCATGTCTTCTTTAAAAACATGACATTCTTCTTTAAACCTTGAAAAATTAGTTTTCATTATTATACCAACTAGAAGCAGGGCGGCCGAGCGTCTAGTCGGCGCCCTGGCCAACTCGGTAACAATGTAAATAGGGGATGAATGCCCCGCCCTTTAATTCAAACCCCATTATACCTGTTGTAGATCTGTTTTGACCATCTGTTTGCGTGTGTCCATTTATGCCCATAAATGGGGATATCTATCTGTCTACGTCCATTTTATGTCCATATATGGAGATCTCTGTAGGACCCGTTTTGACCATCTGTTTGCCTGTGTCCATTTATGCCCATATATGGAGTTATCTGTCTGTCTGCGTCCATTTTATGCCCATATATGGAGATCTCTGTAGGACCTGTATTGACCATCTGTTTGCCTGTGTCCATTTATGCTCATATATGGAGATATCTGTATCTGTCTGTCTGCATTCATTCCCATATATGGAGATCTCTGTATCTGTTTGTCTGTGTCCCTTTATGCCCATTATGGAGATCTCTGTATCTGTCTGTGCCTCCGACTGTGTTGCAGACACAGTGCTGGTTCCCCCTTTAATGCAAACCCCATTATACCTGTTGTCATAGGACCCGTTTTGACCATCTGTTTGCCTGTGTCCATTTATGCCCATATATATAGGAACATCAGAATAGTAACCATGGCATTTTTTTGTTGACTCATGTGGCGTACGTGATGTCAGAGCCTTTTATGAAGTGATGTCACAATGAGTCAGCGCTTGCGCCGATTTCGTCTGGAACAGCCTGATGTCAACAAACAACCCCGCATAAGGAGATTCCGAACGTTTCTCGCCGGTTCGGGAAAACCGCGCGTCGGGTCGGGTCGAGGCCCGGCACTGCACTCCGCGCCACGGCGGGGAACGCGTGTGCCGAATCTGAAGCCGGTGGGACGAACGGTTCTCGAGATACGCGGATTACAGACAGACAGACAGACACACACACACGCAGACAGAGACTTCTCGCATTTATAGATAGATAGGCCTACATAACTTAATACAGCGGCGGGAACATAGGGGGCGCGTGAGTGCTTGAGCGTACTGTTATGAGAGCCCATTGATTTTTCGCCGACAATTAGCACTCAGTCGTTCGCCCCAAACTGGCCAAACTGCATTCCTGGCACTCGGCCGATATCACACGTCGGCTTTGTCCCTTTCGAGGGCGTCACCCAGCGTCATAGCCCGCCTCCACATCCTGGCTGTATGTCTACTCTGTGTGATGTAGCCATGTAGCTCTACAGTATTCTACCCCCACCTCCAAAATAATTAAAAAAAAATCTCAACTGAACTGTTCTTATGCCTCATTCACATAGGGAGCAGCAAAGCTAAAGTTTTGCTTGCTTGGTCAATGTTATCTCAATGGAAACCAGCTTTAAAGATACAGGAGATACACAGAACAAAGCTTTGAAAGCTTTAAAGCTGGTTTCCATTGAGATAACATTGACCAAGCAAGCTAAACTTTAGCTTTGCTGCTCCCTATGTGAATGAGGCATTATAGTATTTTATCATGCCAGTAAAGCTCCTTTGAATTACATATAATTGATGTAGCCTAAAGCCTATTTGATTGATTGAAGGCTTTATTAGAAGTTTGCATAGGAAAATGTACAGTTTCATGACGGTACAGTTCACTGGTACAAGGTCTACTAAAATGAGATCCTGAAAAGACTAAGCTTATTTCAACAGGAAACCATTAAAGTATATCATATAACATTGAATGACACAGACGAATAGAACACAGTACTATGCAGTAGATATGTAAAGAAAAGAAAATGAGAGAGAAAAAATATATAATAAAAGAGAAAACAGTAAGTCTAAACAATCAGTAAGTATATACAAAGAAGGGGAAGGGGAAATTAAGTCACCCAGTTAAGGTTACAGGACAGTAAGAAAAATAAAAAGGACTGTTGTGTACAGCCGAGTGTCGAGAACAGTTTGAAAAAAAAAAAAAAACACAACACAACAAAGAATAGTAGTGCTTAACGTTTCTATAATGGATTGCAATTTTAAGTGACTTTTCTAAGCATATTGCAAACTCAAAGAACTTACAATGGTCCATTCATCCAAACATTAGGAACTACTTATCAACACAGTGCCAAAAAAATATAAATACACAAATATACAGTAGGTCTATACAGTATAGACCTAAAGCCTAGCTTTTCCTTTTTGTAGGCTTTTTATGTTATACCAATACTTTTGGACTTTTACTCAAGTAAGCATGCCAGCATTTTTAATTCAGGACTTATATTTGTAACAGAGTATTTCTATATTGTAGTGATAGGCCTACTAACTAAAGTGATACTAAATAAAACTTTTCCCCCCACTGATCAGCAAAGCAAACTAGCGTCCAATCCTGTGCCGAGGTGCCCTTGTCCTTTAGAAATGCTAATGTATGGCATTGTCTTAACCTGGCAGGTAAAGGATAAAAAGACAGCAGTGTAGCCTATCTCTCACACATTATTGTCCAGCTGACTCAGCAAGACAATATGCCTCCAGCAAAGAAGAAGCAGAGAGGGTTTTCAGTGCCCTCTAGTGGCCAAACATAGCAATGGTCATTATTATCATTTTGTCTAAGCGGCTGGCCGAGCAGGCAGGCAGGCGGGCGGGGGCGGGGGCGGGGGGGGAGGGGGGGGGGGCGGGGTCAAAAACGAGCACCCATTTGAATATTGAAACGTCACCGCCCCTGACTTAATATATGCTACATTGATCCAAGGAACCCAAGAACCAATTGATTGATTGATCATTAAAATAAACATGCTCTGAAAATGCACATGTCCCACTCATCTGTCAGATGGGTTATTGATTTTCCAGAAAAGATTGAGAACCACTACTAGATAGTGTTTCTCAACCTATGGGTCGGTACCCCCAGGGGGTCCACACGTGATGGAGGGGGGGTAGGTACTCAAATGACAGTAAAGTGACAAGACATTTTTAATACCAAAAAAAAAAAAAAAGAAGCAGTGCTCTTCGGAGCACAGATCTCCGCCAGGTGAGGAATGTTGGTTGTGGGCCATTGTTTGGTATAGAGGGTATGCGCATGCATAAAGTGAATGGCAAATCGAGTGACAAAGTAAGTGGCAAAGTGAGTTTAACGTTGTTTAATGTTGTTTAATGCAATCAGATATGACTTTTCTGTTTGAATATGGGCTGTCAAGGCCAGAAAGTAGTTTTTTGCCACTGAGTAGGTGTTCCCGCATAACTTCCGGGAATTATGATGATGTCACACGCCAACCATCTATAAGTGATCATTCACCCGAATTAGGGCTGGCAACATTGGACTGTGAGAATCCAAGAAATTATGGCCCATGTGGGGGGATCTACCCCTCCCCCATTTTGTGTGTGTGTGTGTGTGTGTGTGTGTGTGTGTGTGTGTGTGGGAGGGGGGGGGGGGTCCAGGGGGCGTATATCCAAAAGGCACTCCGGTACAGTTAAGACCCACCCGCAGAAGCTTGTGATGAACCTGAGGTAGGGAGTGCTCCGCTGTGTTCACTCACTTGGACTGTGCAGAGGTGTCAGGGGGGGCGAAGGTTTACTATTCTGGCCCCCTGGTTTAAAATGTCTAACGGCGCTCATGCGACCTTCGCAACGCTCGACGCAGCGACTTGCTCGCTCTCACATGGCTCAAGGTCGCCTGAGACGGCACACCTCCGTCATCTCCATCTAAAACCAGTGCTCCTTTACAAGAACCAGACTAAACCGGGGTGCTTTTTTCCTGTGTTCTGGTGAATTTTATGAGTTTGATACTTTTATCAGGCTTGATTTACTAGCATTGGAAAATGATGGGTACAATTTCATCCATTAAAATATGAAATGTAGGGGGCACAGTTGTGCAGTCTAGAAGGTCATGGGTTCGATTCCCGCCGAGGACGCTGGGGACGTGTTCTCTCCTCCGTGTCATCAGTGCCCATACCCTAGGTGGGGTTGGCAAAAGGGCCTTTCTGTGTGGAGTTTGCATGTTCTCTCCGTGTCTCCTAGGGTAGGTACCCTCACAAAAACATTCAGTAATCCTGGTCTCTATATTGCCTCCCCCTGGCCAGCCAGGGTGCCTGATAGAGGGGAAAGGAACTGTGTTCCTTCCACGCGCTACAACCAGCCAGGGAAACTCCCCCCTGTCAGGTGAAAAGAAGCAGCTTGGACTCCTCATGAATAAAATGAAGCATGAGGTTGGTCCGTTGCACTCCCCAGGTTGGCAGACAGAGGGAGTGTATAGCACCCACCCAGGATTAAATTAGACAATTGACACAGGCAGTAGTGCTTTCGAGGCCGTCCGGCCAATGTATTTCCCACATGCACGTGCAGGAACGGCACGGAACAGTGCATGCTAGAACCATAAAGTTATAGGCTATACAAGTGACGACGCGCCATAGCCTATTTAATCAAATGGCTATTTGCATAACAAGTTTACCAGGTTTACCAGTAAGTGGTGGGCTTGCGCATAGATTCACAAGTCTATTCATATGGATATGGATATGGCTACTTTAACACCTAGGCCTACTGTAGGTTTCCAGCAGTGACTGTTTGTGCGTTGTGTGTGCATCCTCATAGGCTACATGGCTCCATTACTGTGGTAGGTACTGTTTGAGATTTTTCAAAGCAATGCAGTATTTTCTATTTGCTCCATGCGCACATGTAGGCGCACACACACCTAAAGGCGTGCGTGCACGTGACATCAATAAATGACTGTCCACCCTGAAAAGAAAACACCAAAGCACCACTGGACAGTGTACAACATCATGCCTTTCGGCCTGGCGGTGACAAAAATACATCAAACTTTGGCCAAATTGTCAAATAATATAAGAGTCATATATATTGTGAAAATATCCGATCTACAAGCTCACAGAAGATCGGATATTTTCCCAATATTTATCTGTGGAACCGAGTCAAACAAAAGGTAATGCTCAACTCCTACAATTCCAAGTGCTTGTCATGGGTGGGGTCCACAGTTCACATTATGATTATTTTGGGGGGTCACAACCTGAAAAGGTTGAGAACCGCTGCTCTAGTTTAGAACACTGCCCTACCCCATTGTACTGTAAAAATGGGAAAGGTCCATTTGGTTTCAAAAACACACTGGATTTGACTATTTTCTTCTCATTCCCATGCACACTAGGTAAATGGTGCATACACAGTATAGTTTACATTACATTCACAGATGGAGGAAACCATGCCAAGCACCAACCTGCAGAATTTAGGTGCTCAGAGACACTAACTCTAGGGGAGCCCAGGATCAAACTGGAAACCTTGTGGTTGCCATCCCGCAACTCTACCAGTCACTCTACCCCTGTTCCACTGCCACCCTCCCCTCATCCTGGAGTTCGGAGTGACCTATCATAACAATTAACAGTTTCAGAATACAGCTAAAAGAATCAAACTGAAGATGAATACTGAATCAATACTCAAACAGGACTATACATTATTTCTCTGTTACACTAACAAGTAAGAAATATTCATTTTGCACAAGATATTACTTCTACAGCATCATTTTCTTGATATAAGCTGGTTGCACTGTCAACCAGATCAGTGGTTCTCAACCTGTGGGCAGTGAGCATACTGCCAAGTGGCCCCCCCAAATAATCCGTAAAACACCAAGATTTTATTGATAACATAACATTATTTTCAAAAACATAATGTAAAAAAACAAACATTGTATGTTTTCTTTAAAACCTTGACAAATGAGTTTGCATTGTGATAAATAACCACTTAAAGTTATATTGATCCAAGCCAGAACACTATTGATCGATGCATCATTAAAATGAATATACTCTGAAAATTGTGACGTGGCCCACCAATCTGGCCACTTAACAAGGCAGCAATCCAGGTGGGCCATGATTCAGAAAAGATTGAGAACCACTGGCTTATACACTACTTCTGAGTTTAATTTTGATACATTTGGTTCTTTCAGTGCACTCGTTGTATAAGATCACACTCAAATGAATGTTTGAATAAATGTGACATGGGTGTGTCACATTCTGCTTGTTAAATTTGAAATGACCTGTCACTTGTCACTGTGTGAAATGTCAGGGAAAAAAAAAAAAAAACATTTTCCAAAATGAGTACACAAAACAAATTAAAGTGTGTAACGTTTTTTATTAATGCTTTATGTTAATAATACGACAAAGGAAGAAGAAATGCCAACTATACAGTGCCAAGCGAAACCTAGAGAAGCAAAGACATATATACCTTACAATATCAAATAAATAAAGTGGTTAATACAATAAATATAAGAAAGATTAATAAGAGCCTTCTATAATGCAGGCTACAGGAAGTCAACTTCTGAAGGGAAGTACTGAAAAAGGTCTGTATAGAATCATATAGCACACCTAGAATAACTGGAACAAAAACTGCCCCACATGCTTGTCTTCTGAGTAGCATATCTATAAGATACATAACAGAGGAAGAGGTCTAACAAACTGGAGATTTAAGAGCAATAAGTCAAGTCCACTAGTACTGTGGTTCTTAAACATTTTCATATCAAGGAAAACTATATACCCCTAAATTGGTATGTATATTTGGCTGTGGAAATAACTTGTGCAGGGGACCCCATAAGAGAGGATTTACCTCAAAATTATTCACCATTTTTCACAACATTTCAGGATTTTTCAAAATGACTTGAAAAATAGCCAAGATCGCGTTGTATCGCAACACGTTGTGAGCTTGTAGAAAAATAAAATAGGGCTTAAGTTGTTTAAACTGTTCCTCTTAAGGATCCCTGGACCTTACTTTGAGAACCAGTTCACCACGGTCTCCACATCTCCAGCACACCCAAATGATGGGGACTACTATGCAGCAGTGGGCTGCTTGGCAGGATCAGGCAAGGGGCCCCCTCTCTCTGCGTCTGCCTCCCGGGCCTGGCGGGTGTGTTGGGGAGCCCGGCGCCTTGACTGGGAGGTCGAGAGACGTCACGGTGGGGTGTGGTGGGCTGAAGTGGGCGCTCGTCCGTGGACCTGGGCAGCGACTTGAGCAGGTGGTTGAGCAGACGGGAGCCCAGGGTCTTATCCATCCACTCGCAGGTGAGCAGCATGTTGTGGACCTCGTGCATGCACTGGATGTAGCCCGTGCTGTACTTCTGCTGCGCCTCCAGGCCTACCATAGGATCTGCTTCACAGAGGGAGGAGACAATGGCGTCAACAGTGTGTAGCAACACAACTTGCACCCAGACACGCAATGCAACAAATGACAAGGGTTAAATAATGTTATTTTCACACCACAATAATTCTAATATATATTGTACAAACACAGCATATTTGCTATATGCAATTGTATCTACTATCTGTGTTATTTTCCGGGATACACAATTCAGATAGATACCTTTATTATCCCAAGGGTCTAATTGTCTAATTGGCAGTCACCCATTTTTTTCGCCCCCCTAGTGGCTGAAAAAAGGACTTCTGGGAACTCAGATTACCCATAAGTATACTGATGTAACCTAGTGTTTGTCTTTATCTTATTTAGCCTGATTTAAATGATGCGTGTCTTCTTCACACTGATGATGTAAACTCTCCCAGTGAGAGAATTTCATTGCCTGCAATGGTGTTATATTGTCCTTGTGCTGTGCAGATGTGACAGTAAATCTCCTTGAACACTGAACCTGGTGGGAGCTGTCTACTGGAAGTCGTGGAGACTGAAGCCAGTCAAGCCACATTGCAATATTTTAAAGCACTCGTTAACTTTACTGTAGGCAATGTATGTTTTCCCAAGCCCATGGGGTTCAAAGTGACGATATAGTCACCTTTCAAGGCAAGCATTCCAAGAGACATCTGTAGGCTAGGCCAGGGGTTCTCAACCTTTTCAGGCAGCGACCCCCAAAATAAAGATATCTTAACTGGGGACCCCCCACCCTGACCTGCATTAAGAGTTGAGGCATTACATTTTGTATAACACAGTTCTATTGTGAAAATAGCAGATCTACATGCTCACAACGACTCGCAGCGTGAGGCTTTGTGAGCATGTAGATCTACTATTTTCACAATGTCTGTCTCTAATATTTGACAATTTGACCAATTCGTCATTTTAGAGGTATTAAAAAGTCCTTAAATTGTCACTCTAGAAATGTGCAGATACCCTCTATACAATTAAACTTTATGGTTTACTTTGTTTACTGTTGAGTGAGAAAACAATGTTTCACATTAGTAATCATCTGGGAACCCCCCAAAATAATTTGGGGACCCCCCTGGGGTCCCAACCCACAGGTTGAGAACCACTGGGCCAGGCTACTCCTGTCGTTACTGGTTGGTTTACCATCTAACGTATCGATACCGCCCTCTACTGGTAGACTGCCAATGAGGCACTGATGGAAATCATGACATAGGCTACACTTGTTGATCGTAAGATCATGTGATTGTTTGTTCATTCAGGCTTGCTTACTTACCATTGAATGTAGTAGTTTGAATGTTTTGCAAGTGTTTCACAGTCATCTCTAGAATATCCGCTTTCTCGAGTTTGGATTGCTGTGAAGAGATAAATAGAAATATATTTACTAAGGATAGCTACTATATAAACCCTCCTATAGGCTATTGACTTGTAAAACAGATATTGAATATATGAACAATACTCACATCAAGTCTAAAAGCTCCGATTACAGTTTCTTTGAGCTGATCCAAGCAATTGTTTATCCTTTCTCGTCTTTTTCTCTCGATGAGTGGCTTCCTCAGCTATGAATAAAAAGTGGCACTCGGGTTAGTGGCAAGAAAAAGCAACAGGCAGGCGCAACAAGCTGAATGAACAGACACACACAAGCCTATCCAGAGAGAGAAAGAGGCAGAGAGAGACAGAGAGCTGTGTATATCCAGCCGGGGAGGTACCTTTCTTTCTTCCTTCGCACTTGAGTGTTTCCCCACGTTGTGCGCCATAGAGGATGCGGTCATCTTCTCCTCGTTTGCCGGCCCTACTTGTGTGTTACTGTGTCCGAGTCTCAGCGCGTCTATAAGGCCCTCGGCGCGGCGCAGCCCTCTTATTTATAGGGCACAATTAGCATGTGAATGGTCGGGCTCTTTGGCTGCGGTATTTTCCCACACACGGGGTCGCTCCCAAGCGGTCCGCTCCCATCAGTCAAGACTGACAGGTCACTGGCTCCATTCAATAGCCCGAGATACCCGCTCTGGAGAAAAACACAAGCGACAGATGTCCAGCCTGAAACCACGCACCTCCCACCGAAAAAAAAAAAAAAAAACTTTCGTTTCCTCTTCTCTGTCTCTCTCTCTCTCGCTTGTTTCTCACAGGGAGATACGTGACGCAAAAGGCGCGCGGGTGGGTGCCCGCATGGATTGTCATTCCCAGGGATGAACAAGGGTGTCTAATTACCGAGGTTTCACTCCGGGGAGCACTCGCCCATTCTTTTCAATGAACAGGGGCAACATTACCCTACCTGCAAAAAGGCGAAACCTATTCTCTCAAGACTCATAGAAAATATACACACTATAGACGTTTGACAAAGAGCCAAGGGGCCTATATGTATGCCCAGGCCCAATGGCCCATGAGTCCATTATTCACTGAAACCATGTTGGTCTTAACACCTCGGCTAAACTGTGCCTCTATACAAAAATTGTAATCGCCCCATTTAAAGAATGAAACCTATATGGTTATATATGCCTATAGATTTCAAATGATAAGGCCTAAAGGCGGCACCTTTTCTGCTTTCTACAAAAGACTGCCCAATGAAATCAATCATCCAATATTGGATTATAAGCTGCACACTTTATGCATAGCCTATACTGTTCCAGACAGTGATGTTAGTTGGTAGGCCAAAATTTGATTCATATTAGGCTACACTTCGAGCATAGGCTACTGAGAATCTAACCCCATCTCATCTATCACAGGCCTATAGGCCAATCCATCATAACTTAAAGTGGCCTTCGACGGCTATTAGCCTTTGCACATTCTTCTTTTAAATTAGCATAATGAACCAAGCGCATATGCAGCATGCGTTTATTCCAGTTTTCAAGAGCAGCACTTAAGCGTACAGGCCTAGATCATGGGGAAATCCTGTGTAGGCTAATTATGGCTGCTTTGATCACGTTCGGCGTTTGAAAATGTCAAACATCTGCTGTGAACTGTTATTTCACCGGGAGCGGCGGGAGGCAAAGTGAGGCAGATGTCAGACTGACCAGATGTCCCCGAGAACTGGCCCTGCGCCGGGGCCCGGGGGCCTCTGTTTTGGAGCCACGCGACTGCCAGGCAAAGGCTCGATCGTGGGAAACGTGGGCGAACAATGAGCGGTATTGAAGCGAACCTAATCACCATGAAAGGAAGAATAAAACCTCGAGGAGCAGCGCGGCCAGTCGGGGAAGAGGCGGCCGAAGCAGGTGCTTGACCAGTGGCACTAGTCAGCCACAACACCAGTGCCACAAGGTGTGATGTGTTTATAAAGCCGGGATTCTCAAGCATTTTCAAGGACCCGGTGCGTTTTAGGCCATGGGGCATGGGGCATATAGACCTATATAGACCTATATAGTCTATATATATCTATATATCTATATATCTATATCTATATCTATATATATCTATATCTAGGCCTATATATATCTATATATATATATATATATATATATATATATATATATATATATATAGAGAGAGAGACTATATATATTATTATATGACCCCAATCTCTGTATAGTCCGCAGTGTTAACTCTGTGCGTGAGCAAAACTGAAAATGTAACCAACAATTATGTTATAATATTGCACACACTCTCTGAGCTACAGAACCCAAATCCATACAATCAAATAACTGGTAATAAATAACCTACTTTTATGGATTCAAGTGCCAAGAGGAATGTATTAGGGATTAGGCAATACAACAGGTGTCATGCACACTTGTTGATCGAATTGATAAATAATTGGAATAATTGGGCCTAACATTTGGCCAGCAGACCTTACACGCCTTTGAAAGGGGACATAAAAGAGCAGAACAATAAATCTCTTGAGTAACCCCCGTTACCCCCCCCCCCCCCCCCTTTTTCTCTCTTTCGTGTTGAGTAAACTCATGCGAAACCGTCATCGAATTGCATTCCTGGGTCAAGAAAACGTATTGGGGGAGGGGTCGACCGAACAAGGGACATCTGGACACGCGACCAACACGCAGTCAGCCACGCGATGTTGTTGAAGGAAATGTTCCCCAAAAGGGGAAGCACGCTCACGCGCGCGCGCGCGCGCACACACACACACACACACACACACACACACACACACACACACACACACACACACACACACACACACACACACACACTTCACTTCACTTCACTTCACTTAATCTCAAGCACTCAACAGAGAGTAATCTCTGGACTCTTCCCTTCATGTGGGGGAATGCAGATATTGTAGATAGACCTATATATGGCAAAAATAAGTTCCTTCCTAGTTTTTGATAGATAGATAGATAGATAGATAGATAGATAGGGGCCTAGATAGATAGATAGATACCCATTATTATTATATTTCTTTATATATATATAGGCCTATATTTAATCTTTTGAAATATAGGCCTAGATATATTTTAAAATGTACTGTAGCAAAAGGAAAATGGGATTTTTACTTTTTACAAGATGTGTCCGTGAACCACAAATGGGTCCCGAAGTTTGGGAAATAGTATGCTATAGGCCTGCTATACAGTATACTAGTAAGATGCCTCAGGGCCCTAAAGGGCGAGGTCGCACCAATTCTTGGCCATCTGGCCAGTGATGTATATCGGACCAGTTACCCATATATGGAGACCCCTGGTACCCATATATGGAGATCCATGTAGGCCTATATGGAGATATGCTGTGAGAGCCCAAATATGCTTACTCAGTTATTCGTTAAGTGAAAGTCCTATGTCTATGACATCTGACCCTTTTATGCTCATACATGGAGATCCCTGTCTGTAGAACCAGCCGTTTATGTGGTATGTGGCTGATGTGGCCTCCATATGGGCATTCCCATATGAAGTCCTGTTAGATATGGGCTTAATATTGATGACATTAGTGAACTCCATATATGTGTGGCGGAGAGAGTCGCAGCCCCAGCCTGAAGCCTCAAAAGTCTAGTACTGCTCTCGTTCCATAGGGATATTCCTTTGGAGTGATGGTTAAGATATTGGACTTTCACGTGGGAGACCCGGGTTCGAAGCTGGGTGGGGGGGTTCGGATCACCTCCGTTACATTGGTGCCGTGACCTGGATCCGGGCTTCCCCCTAGGAGGAGGTCAAAGGGGGGTAGGAGGAGGTCAAAGGGGGGTGAGTGTGGCGGAGAGAGTCGCAGCCCCAGCCTGAAGCCTCAAAAGTCTAGTATGTGCTCTTGTTTCATAGGGATAGCCCTTTGGAGTGATGGTTAAGATATTGGACTTTCACGTGGGAGACCTGGGTTCGAAGCCGGGTGGGGAGGTTTGGATCACCTCCGTTACATATGGACATAAAAGGGATTCTGTTAGTGATGTCAGAGCGGCAACCCCATTCTGTTAAGAGTGGTTGCCCTGACATCACAGAGACCAGTGGTCTTTGAGTGGTCCCCATGCAGCTAAATGATGGAAGAGTTGACCTCGACCCTTATACAGTAGATCTTTAACTCTTGAGATTGTAAAATGAAACCAAACAGGTACATTTTATTCGCTTTAAAGAGTTAAATTATTGTTAAACATCTGCATTAGGCTACCTAATTTACAATTACAGAATTGTTATTTTGATCAATGTTTACCTATTATCTCTCCTATGGTACCAACATCAATACAGCATGCATGGAATTGTAACAAAATATTCTACGTTTTGGGTCTGAGAGGCTAAATCTCATCAAATGGTGGTCCGTGTCCGTGGCTCAGATGTCCATTATACATACAGGTCTATCCCTAAAAATGTGAATATTGTGTATAAGTTATTTTTTCTATTTTCTTCTGTAATATACTTAAAATATATGTGTATGGCATACAGCTCAACCTGCATTGTAGCCTATGTATTGTTGGTATTGGTCCACTGTGTTCTAGAGTCAACACAGCCACCGATGCTTCCATAGGTTGACAAGCTTTATGGAGATGCTGATTTCCTTTAACCAAAAGCACTTGGCACCTGCCCACAGAGCCAAAACTATTAGTAACTGGTGTGCATGGTATTACTGGGGCTTAATTGACCAGCCAACTGGCCTGACCTGAACCCCACAGAGAATCTGTGTTGTGTTGTGTTGTCAAGAGGAGAGACGCCAAACTCAACCACACAGCTGAGTTTAAGGCCTCTATCAAAGCAAACCTGGGCTTCCATAACACCTTAGCAGTACCCCAGACTGACCACCTTCTTCATGCCACGCCCCATTGATGAAGAAATGTGTTCAAAAGTATTCCAGACCAAATACTGAGTGCATACATTAATAAAGCCCCTTTTCGACTGCAGCTTTAGCACCACACCGCACCCTACTACACCACACCACACTACACCACACCACACCACACCACACCGCACCACATAAAAATATCTACATTTCCCATTACACAAAAGTACCCCTATCGGTAAGAAACAAATTGGCCCTTTTAACTGTGATTATAATACAATATAAATTTGTATTACAACTATCCTAATTATAATGCACTGTAATGGATTATAACTTTGATTATAATACATTATAAAGTATGAATGTATTACTATGATAATTAAAATACACTATAATAGATTATAATAGTGGTTATAACACAATAGAATCTATAACTATATCCTGGTGGTCTAAATGAAAAATCAGTGAGTTATCAGTCATTATGAAGTGTTTGGCCCTGTTTGGCCTAGCTCAGACCTACTCTAGAGTGGATACTTTTTAGTACCCTGTTTAGTACCACTTTCACACCACTCTACCCAGGTCCTTGTAGTGGAAAACCTGGCACAAGTGGGCGGTGTGGTGTGGAGTGGTGTGGAGTTGGGCCAGTGGAAATAACCTTTCAGAAGTTTGACATGTCTCTGTTATAAATCCTTCTTTTGAGTGATTATTCTAATATTTTGATATATGGATTTATTTTTATGTTCATGAGCTGTATTCCATAAAAATCCAAATTTAAACAAAAAAAATGCGCAATTAATCTAGAATAAATGTAAGTTTATAAAATGTAAGTATATTACAGAAGAAAATGAACTTTTACACAATATTCGAATTTGTAGGGATAGACCTGGAAATGGACCTTGATATGAAAAGGGTTGAAAACCACTGGTTTAGAGCGCTCTCTAGTGGATATTTGCCACCTCCGCCCAAAGCAACCAGTATTGTTGCCATAACCTTATCCAGACGACGGGGGGCGCCAGATCCCCCCTCGCTCCCAGTGACAGCCCCAGCCTGAAGCCACATTGCTAAACCTACACAGTCGCACTCAGAGAAAGAACTAGGAAACAGTGGTCACACAATCACATTACAAACGAGGGGAGGCGACGCACAAGGAAAACAAAGGAGTTTCTCGTTCAGCGCAGCGTCCAAAAATCGCCCTTTTTATTCGTGCAGATCCAGACAAGTCGGGGGAAGGAGACCAAGTGAGAACATCTCTCGAGAAGGTTTGATCTTGTGCTTATTTGATCTAAAACTGTAGCCGTGGTGGAGCTACCCAGCCATTGTACTTTAGACTGCTGCTCATCACTAGCAGACGGAGATGTTAGCCTCCTAGCCTTGGCTAGTGATGATGATGATGATGATGAGCAGACATGTTGTGGGGGGGATTGATGATGGTGCTGGTGGGGGAGACGACATATGTCATGATCGCATGCTGACCAGATCCAACTGTGCTCGACAGTTTTTTTCGGCAGCGTTTATGTGACGCTGCTCTACAGACATGTTCATGTGGGTTGTAAGTTCATGTCGCTAGCACTGAGCTACAAGGCTGGACCACAGGCCTGCTGCGATGCAAAATGTCAAGGATGTGTCAGTGACGTCACATACATTTGGCACTCTTGTCTGTTTATGCCACACACACACACACACACACACACACACACACACACACACACACACACACACACACACACACACACACACATATATATATATATATATATATATATATATATATATATATATATATATATACACATATATATTTATAGCCTATATATATAGCCTATATATATATATATATATACACACACATATACATATATATATATATATATATATATATATATATATATATATATATATATATACAAATCTGCAAGCTTGGTGGTAAAAAAAATAGACCAGGTCAACCTGGTTGTGCCAGACCCCGGTTCTGCCAACCCCCTGTCTGTCATCATCATTTATGACATCATGCCTTTTGTAGGCATGTCATCATCATGTCATCATCATATATACCCTTTATATAGAAAACCCGGACAGACCGACATTTGCTTATGTAGGCCTACCCATTTCATGGGTCTGGCAAATATAGTAAGACAATAATAAGACATGCATGGCAAGAGTCGCATCTCGCTTCGCAAACTAAGAAAACTTAGATTAGGCTACTAGTACTTGGATTTGTTATTTTAAAATCTCAAGTCTTTTTTTTTTCGTAGAGCGGGTGACAACGGATCATTTTGTTTTATTGCAAGGGTTAGAATCTGAGTCACTTCCGCCAGATGACACTTTAATGTGACATCGCTGACTCTTCCTTGGTGTGTTTATTGTTGCCACACACACACACACACACACACACACACACACACACACACACACACACACACACACAGCCAGCAGCACTGTTGTTTGGTGGACAGTGATTTTTGAAATAGAATACGGGCCACGTTAGCTGAGACAAACTGAGAGAGCAGGTGAGACAGGCTCCTAGACAAGTGTAGAGGCACTGTCACTTTGCTCTGGACTTTTACACAGTGGTAAAACATGAAAATCACTAGTGACTGGGTGAGCAAATGAAGTTAAGGATTGTTTTATTGCTGTGTGCATTAGTTACATCATCACATAGTACTTTTTAAAATGTCTTTCTAGCTTGTATATCTGTGAGAAGAGTAAAGCATCTCTAATAGCCTAATTTCACTCTTTGAGAGTGTATAAATGTAACCAGTCCATTTGTTTTACATTTGCACACTCTCTGAGTTACAAATGGATAAATTAACACTGAGGATTATGTGGGGAAGAAGAAGTCTTGCAGAGTCCCGGCTCAAAGCCACCAGATTTCACAAAAGAGTTAGTTGCGTGGTGGTGAGGTAGGCAGCTGCTGTGCTGTTTAACCTGCCATATGTGTGGAGTCACCGAGGCAGGCGTCCTATTTGCGTCATGGACACTGAAGCAGGTCAGAATGCTGCCTGCTGTCAAGAAGATAGTCTGTGTGAAAGGCGGATTTGGCCACCTGGCGAAGTGGGAAGGAGGTGTGCGCCGCAGAGATTAATCGAGAATTAGCGAGTTAGAACTTTGCCGCCGGCAGGCTGGATGCCGGGGGAGCAGAGTTCAGAGTGAGGACAAGTGGAGTTTCTATTTCAGCAAGGTCACAGGCATGACATGACACATCCTAAATGAATGATGGACTGTCACTGCCACTTTAGTACTGCATGCTTGTATTCCTGCCTGGCTTCTAGTTCAGACTTCAGAGTTCTAAATGTGGACCCTCTGCCAAGACGTAACAGGGGACGCTTTTAAGACGGCAACAAGCTTTTGGTTTAGGTCAGTGCTTCTCAAAGTGGGGTCTGGGGACCCCCACAAGTTTTGTCCTTGAGGGGGTTCAAGGGGGTCCCCGGCAAAATTAGGAACAGTTTATACACTTTCCTATTCATTTTTTTAAATACTCAGCGATAACAACCCTGGAACACATTTTTTTATGAGGGTCCGCAGCCAAATACATAATTTTGGGGGTCCTTGACATGAAAAATGTTTGAGAACCACTGCTGTAGTTAACCCATTTAGGCCTAACCTATAGAATAGGGCTAAATCAGAAATTAGCCTACAAAACAAATATGTTGCTACATACTGTACATGTACTGTAAGCCCCTCCCAAACAGCAAAATGTGTTCCCGGCCTGAAAGGACTTTAACACTGATAGAAGAAGAATTAGTTATTATACAGTTATTGTTGAAATGGACGCAATCACAACGATTATTAAACAAGAACAAGAGTATGCACTAGCAAAGTTTCTCATTGGAAATTAGCTAAAGGAGTTTAAAGACAAATATATCTTTTCAATCAGTCTAAGTCTAATGTGTTTAACATGGAGTTTGAAGTTGAATGGGCTTATAGGAGCAAACAAACATGACGTTTTCAAATATTGAATCAAGCAACATAAAAACTCACTGCCTGGGGTGCACACAAAAGGCAGAGTAGACATGAAAATGACCCCAGAAGTGAAATACCCTTGCGAAATAATAATAGAAATTCTTATTAGCAATAAATTGATAATGAAATAATTGTTTGAATCTTCTGGCACTTAAAGTCGTCTGACCATCCATCCTATCAGACAGACTCCTGTTATTTCTGAAGTAAGAACAGTCCAGGAAAGTAGTCCCTGCTGTGATGACGTTGAACTTTTGGAACAAGAGTTGACCCAGTCATCCCATTTGACCCTACCACTACAGAACTATCTGAGCTCAGAAGACAAATGTAGGGCTCCATGTCAGCGCTGGCACTCATTATCAGTGCTGGTGGTGATAAGTGTTGATAGATAGATAGCATACCTACACCAGAGACACACCTAGCCCTGCACTGAGCTTAACAAGTTAAAACCTATATATGCGTTTGCACAAATGGCGAAATCAGCCGATCTACCAGCTCACAACACATTGAGTTGTGAGCTTGTAGATCTGCAATCTTCGCCTATTATTGCTGATATAGTTCACCTATAATGACATGCCCAGAATAGGGATGCTAGGACTCGGGTTCGTTAATTTATATTCCATTGCTTGCCGGAAACGAGGTATTTTAAAGCTGACAATGTGTCTCATGTTGCAGTCCTTTCCGGCAAGCAGTACCTTTGTCCTATGGAGTATGAATATGAATTAGGCTTAAGGTTGATGGGCGGGCCAGGGAACATGTTTGTCAGATAAAGTCTCCTGTAAAGTGACCTAGTTAGGGCCACATGATGGCTGCATGAAAGGGACTAGACGGTTTATGCTGCTTCATCTATACCAGCATGGCTGCGGCCTTTATGAATTGGTTGAGTGTTGTATTAAGTTTAGGGTTTGTGTGTGGACTCATGATTCGAGGGATCTCTTGGACTGACACACATATGTTCATTGAGAAACTGTGTGTGTGAGTGAAACTATTTCCAGTGTCAGTGTTACTTAGTGTACTGTAGATTATAGGTTGGCCAGTGTTTGGGTGGGAGGGTGTGTGTGTGTGTGTGTGTGTGTGTGTGTGTGTGTATGTATGTTTTTATCATATGACATAAAGATCATTCATCATGATCAATTGATCGATCTTTATTGATCCCACATCCCACTGCTACTTCATTTGTAATGGCAGTTAAACGCAGGACCTATAGACTTCGTTTCATGTGAGTAGGGTTAGTGTTAACTGTATAAGCTAGAAGTTCAAAGTGTTTATTCATCAAGAAACGCCACATTGGCTGTTATCTACTCCTGCTATTCTTAAAATCAAGTTTCATCTGCCTCTGTCCAGACTTGTGATATCATCGTTATCTGAGCACAGTTGTGAATCGTTGGTGAGTCATAGCTTGTATTTAGTTCCCTCCTTTCTATCTCTGTGCTCAATGCATTCAGTGGAACTCGGTAAACCATACTGTAACTGCATTCTTCTAGTAATGACCGATTAGATCCATGGTGCTAACTGGTCCATAGTTAGTCAGACTCGACACTCTTGTTTTATGCCATCCGGTGTGAACTTGTGAATTTTACCTGTATTTTATCGTTATTGTACAGTGAATGTAGTCTTTACTCCGTACATGGGATGTATTTTTTAGTGCATTGAGTGTTGTGCTAGCACTATTTTACGATGAATTGGTATGAAGGGCTTCCAACGTAAACAAGGCTGTAAGAGGTCTTATTGGGATGTTCCTTTTTGGACTGGATGTTTTAACCTGCCTGTGCTGCACTACTGTGTTGTATGTACTTGTCTATGTTATTCATGTATTTGTCCAAATAAATAATTCAATCAATCAATCAATGCAAGTGTCAAAGATTAGTATAACGTACTACTGAAGTCTAGCCTCTGTTCTTGTCATAATCTCTCTCTCTCTAGTCTCTACTGCTCATTATACAGAGCGAGTAATATCTTCTAGTAAGTTTACATGCTTCCTTTAAAGTCATCCTCATCTTCTGTCCTCCCAGGGCTCTGATCCGCCCTTTCTCGTCTTGTCCTGTCTGTTTAGGTGGACAGCGTGCTGCCTGGTCGCCCCTGGTAACCATCCACCATGCCTTTCCCCTTCGGCAAGTCCCACAAGTCGCCGGCGGACATCGTCAAGAACCTGAAGGACAGCATGACGGTTTTGGAGAAGCATGACATCTCCGACAAGAAGGCAGAGAAGGTACAGTAAGTAGGAAGTCAGGGTTCAATCTCTGTCGGAGTCATACCAAAGACAATATAAATGGTAGAAAATGGGGCGCCCACTGGCCTAGCGGTCCAGGCGCATACCACATAGGCTCTCATGCCTGTCAGCGTGTTGCAGGTTCGAATCCCGATCACGACGACCTTTGCTGCGTGTCACTCCCCATCTCTCTCCCCATTTCATGTCAGTCTACTACTTTCCTATCAATAAAGGCCCCCAAAAATCTTTAAAAAAAACAAGAAATAATACCCAGCATCAAGAGTTGGATGTTGGGGGTAAGTTCCTGGGATATGCTACTGGATATAGCGTCATGTCCAGGGGTTAGTACTTGGACGTCATAGCTAGGGGCGTACTTGTACAGTATATCGAGCTGCCTCATGCTGCAGAAAGATGAGATAGACTCCTCCTGAGTCCTGACCTATGTCATGGCTCCCAAGGCAGATTTTTGGCATATTCTTTTGGCATATTTCATTATTTTGTCATATCTGTTCTCTGTTCAATGTTTGTTTACAAAGTCTAAAAGGTAAACAGAAATGTAATTTCTATGTATAGGTTTTTCAACATTACTTGCCAAAAAAGCAATTAAATTCTTAGGCGCAGTTAGTTTGAGTTATTTACTACATTTTTGCAATGAATCATCAACTACAATGTCACGATGGTGACAACCATAGACACATCATCATCTCTGATCACCTCTTCCTTGTAGGTAATGGGAGAGGCTGGTGAAGAAGTTGTGCTCAGTCATTAACGGTGTCTCTAATGTTTTGAGTCATCACTTTGAGAGAACTCTCTGAATGGTTTTGGGTAGTATTTTGTTGCTGTCGGGTGAAAAAGAATTACGGACGACCCGTTGTCTGACATGAATCTGATGTTATAATAACCCCAAATGAGTGTTCCGGAATTCTCCTTTAACTTGTTGTGTTTTTGTCCTAAATTAATGCCTTACTTGATTATACTACAGTGTCACACAAAAGCATCAAAACTGCTACTATTGAAATTTTTGAATTTGTATCCTGAAGTACCAGTATTGGACCTATAAGGTTACCACCCAACAGAGATGATTTTGATGCTATGCATTTAATTTGCGTTTTTTTCTTTTGACAGATATGTACAAATACGTTTTTCATATTATCGCCGTTAGGCAGCCAGAAACCTAAACTCTTGTTAATACTTTTCATTGTTCGCTGGTTGACAGCGACGATAGCATTTTTGTAGAGAAGATTACATTAACGTGTCTGTCTGTGTCTCTCTCTCTCTCTCTCTCTCTCTCTCTCTCCCTCCACTCCTCTGTCCGCCCAGGCCACAGAGGAGGTGTCGAAGAGCCTTGTGGCCATGAAGGAGATCCTGTACGGCACTAATGAGAAGGAGCCGCAGACGGAGGCGGTGGCCCAGCTGGCTCAAGAGCTCTACAACAGTGGCCTGCTCAGCACCCTCGTAGCAGACCTGCAGCTCATCGACTTTGAGGTGAGAACCGCAAAGTCCGCCCGGCAACACCATGACAACAGCGATCATAGACATGTACAGCAGCACCTTTCAATTCATAGATCAGTGGGTGACTTTGGGCTTGTGTTTCTGTTTTCTAAAGTTGCTTGTAAATATTAGTTGTTGTAGGTTGTGTTTCTTTGGGCTTGTTTCTAAAGCAGGGGTCTTCAACAGGGGGTCCGGGACCCCTAGGGGGTCCTCATAGTTACTACAGGGGGTCCTCCAAATCTTTGTGATAGGATCATTCTTTTAAATTAACAACTTGAACCCTCGCATCCCTATTCTGAGGAGAACTTTAGCCAAAAATAGCAGATCTACAAGCTCTCAACGCCTCGCTCATCGGCTATTTTGGTGTAGAGGTAAAAAAGAACAGACCAAGTACAGAGTGACAGGTCAAGTTAACACGAATCCAACATAGACTGATGACAGTGCTGTCAAACAAGTCTATGAATCTATCTGTGAAATTGATGAAAATCTGGATCACGCAATATGTAGAGGGGGTCCCTGCTTCATATCTCTCTCAGCTAAGGGGTCCTTGGCCTGAAAATATTGAAGACCCCTGTTCTAAAGTGTAGTTGCTTATTTGGGCTTGCTTCCTAACGTTGTTTAAAATATTGGTTCTCAAACATTTTCATGTCAAGAAAACACCCCAAGTTAATTTGTATTTATTGCGACCGAAGGTCGCATATACTCTGAAAAACCGTGTCACTTGAGTGTCCTTCCTTCCTTCCTTCCTTCCGTAACCTTGTGACCGTCCTTCCGTATCCTCTGTGATGTCAGTGTGATGTCAGCGAGTTGTGACATCACCTCCTGTACAGGGCGGCTACACGAAATGTGGATAACACTATATATGGAGATAGTCCAGTCCATCATGTCATATGAGACTACCGTCATAGAAAGTAGCCATTCTTAGGCCGGAGTCAATGGCTGTCTAAACATGGAGATGTGGATAACACTATATATGGAGATAGTCTAGTCCAATATGTCATATGGGACTACCGTCATAGACAGTAGCCATTGTTAATCCGGAGTCAATGGCTGACTGTCTGTACAGGAAGTGATGTCACATGACATACTTTTTATGCCCATATATGAGTCCTAACATGGAGATGTGGATAACACTATATATGGAGATAGTCTAGTCCAATATGTCATATGGAACTACCGTCATAGACAGTAGCCATTGTTAGGTCGGAGTCAATGGCTGTCTGTCTGACTGTCTGTACAGGAAGTGATGTCACATGACATACTTTTTATGCCCATATATGAGTCCTTCTGTACCACATCTCCAGGTTTAGGCAAACTCCACACAGAAAGGCCCTATCGCCAACCCAACCTAGGGTGTGAGTGATAGGGCCTTTCTGTGTGGAGTTTGCATGTTCTCCCCGTGTCTCCTAGGGTTGATACCCTCACAAAAACATGAACAAACTCCCCCCAGAATGACAACAACTAGAATCGTCAGAGAAACGCTGTGGTTGGCCAGATGGTCAAGAATTGGCGCGACCTCGCCCTTTAGGGCGAGGAGTTGTGACATCACTTCCTGTACAGGGCGGCTACACGAAATGTGGATAACACTATATATGGAGATAGTCCAGTCCATCATGTCATATGGGACTACCGCCATAGAAAGTAGCCATTGTTAGGCCGGAGTCATTGGCTGTCTAAACATGGAGATGTGGATAACACTATATATGGAGATAGTCTTGTCCAATATGTCATATGGGACTACCGTCATAGACAGTAGCCATTGTTAATCCGGAGTCAATGGCTGACTGTCTGTACAGGAAGTGATGTCACATTACATACTTTTTTGCCCATATATGAGTCCTAACATGGAGATGTGGATAACACTATATATGGAGATAGTCTAGTCCAATATGTCATATGGAACTACCGTCATAGACACAGCCATTGACTCCGGCCTAACAATGGCTACTGTCTATGACGGTAGTCCCATTATGACATGATGGACTGGTGTTCTCCACATTTCCATGTTTAGGCCCCATCGCTCACATCCTAGGTGGGGTTGGCGATAGGGCCTTTCTGTGTGGAGTTTGCATGTTCTCCCCGTGTCTCCTAGGGTTGATACCCTCACAAAAACATGAACAAACTCCCCCCAGAATGATAACAACTAGAATCGTCAGAGAAACACTGTGGTTGGCCAGATAGTCAAGAATTGGCGCGACCTCGCCCTTTAGGGCGAGGTCGCATGTCACCCTGAGGTGTCTTACTAGTTATGTAACCTCAGACCCTCCCATCTTCTTTTTAATTTCAATCGACCCACATAACTGCATAAATGTAACCAAATGGACCCCTATGTGTCCATTTTGGTTCCATTTTGTCAGAACTGCAAGGTTCCATTTGGTTCCTAACTATCAATGATTCCAAAATAAACGTAATAATAATGTTTGAAAACTTTTGAAACTTTTCAAATAGGGACGCAACTGCATAATTGCCCATACCGATGCCATCAAACAAGTCAAATAACGGCTGATATAATGTATCGGCCGGGCCAATCTATGGTTCTGTCTCTTGAATAAACCTCAAGATGCGTATATGCATGATGCATGCTTGCCTACTGTATGTGGATTTGGCAAACAATTGGAGAGGTGAGACCGCGTGTGACGCAACATAAGTCTATCTGACGTACATGTAGACCGGAGGGTGGACTCCTGCGTTATGCGCAAGCCCAGTTGAGACACATTTCTTTGGAAATGAAGCGTGCAGGTGGACAGATGCTGGATTGTACGTGACTGAGTGGCTCACATTTATTTCTATACGTGGGCATGCACATGTCTCGCCCTGCAATATGTCAGAACCAAGCTGTGTGTGTGTGCTAGCTGCTGCTGTTGTGGGCTCCCGTGAGTCACTCCATCACACGATGAGTCACTGTGTCGTGCTATCTGTCTCTTTTACTCCGTCATCCTCCTCTGCATTGAAACGGGAAAGGATGCAAATTAATTATCGCATAGGAGCACGGCCAGAGGCTCAAAACCTGCTGCTGCGCACATATCGTGCAATTAGTACGGGAAAGTACATTGACCAGATTGATATTGTCACTGCACAGGTGTTGCAATCGTCGCCTCGTCTCTCATAGTAGATACGTGACGTCTGTCTCGTTATCTGGAGAAGACATCTGCCTTCCTTCCCATTACTGATGCAACGCTGAGTTTGAAAACAGATTTAGCAGCAGAAGAAATAGATATTGAATATCGTCGTGGTCAGGTGGAAACCTCGTATCTCCCAAGTTTCAAATTTGTATGTACTTTCGCAAAGCAAAGCCCTGCTTCATCGTACAAGGCCGTCACACAAACGTAGTGAAAACAGACGATCTACAAGCACACAACGCCTCGCAGTGCGAGGCGTTGTGTACTTGTAGATCGGCTGTTTTCACTAGTTTAAATCATTTTTAAAATGAAAAATGCAAAACGAACGGTTTTGGACATACAAGGTTTTCACCTGACGACGACGATATGCAAGTCTTTCGCCAGTGGTGCTTATTGACATATTCCAATGCAAATGATCCCTTTTGATAATGCAGTTTCCAGCCAACAACTCAAAATTAGATGTAATGTGTCAACCTCCGCCTTCAATGCCTTGTCTGTCCGTTTCCATCCCATAAAAAGGTAGACAGCCAGAGCTCATGCCGCAGCATGCATAACACCCAAAACCGAGACACATTTATGTAATTTAGCTATGAAACAGCCTGAAATGCCTGGTGAAGGCAAAGTGAAACTCACAAATCATATGAAAGTTTGGTTGTTATTGAAAGTCCATCCATGCATGAAGAATTTGCTTTTTGGTTGAAATGCCTGCCTTAGTTAACACCAACATAGTCATTTTCATTCCTTGTTCATTGTGAAACACTTCAGTTGTTATTGGTATTATTAGTATTTATATTTGGCCAAATGGGACCACCACTCTAGTCAACATTGTGTGAGCTTTGTTCACAAACCGTACACATAGCAACTTAACCCATTTAGACCAACAGAAATAAATTATTGATAAAACAACGATTAAAAAAATGATATTGGCCAGCCTAGATTTGTTCACATATAGATTTTTTAAAATATTTGAATATTCGATTATTCTAACCAATCCCTAATTACAATTAATTGTAGGATTTCACTTGATTATTAGAACAAAATCTAGTTTTTGCTTGATAATTGGTCATTTTAGGTTGTTTTTTTAATGTCCGCGGAATATTAACTATTAAGCCGCGGAATCAAGAATTGTTCTCTGCGGAATCAAGACCTTTTCTGTGCAGATTCCTGGGGGGACTAACTTAAAGGACAACTTTGGGTTTTTACAACAAGGGTTCATATTTTAGATTGTAATTAGAGAAAAGAAAAAGTGAGTGTTAAAATGTTATCATTTGCTTCGTTCTATTGTTTTATCGCGTTTACCGTGCTAAAATGTTGGGCATGCGTACGCATGGGGGCATGCGTACAAGTGGCTAAATATGTCTTTTTAGACACAATAAGCCAGCAGTTTCTTTATTGCTATTTACAGTAACACTTCTAGCCCCCATAAGTCACATCCAACCATGAAAGGTTGCGTTATATCTTGGGAATGGGCTTATTCTGTGCACAATTACATATTTAGCCACTTGTACGCATGCCCCAAACCACTGAAATAAGAATCTCTAAAACAATAGAAAGAAGTAAATTTTAACACTCATCTTTTATATTCTTTAATTACAGTCTAAAATATGAACCCTTGTTGTAAAAAACTAAAGTCGTCCTTTAAGAGCTATTTTATACTTTATGACACATTGTGAGCTTGTACATACAGTAGGCAATCTTCTCAACTTTTCAAAATGGCTTTTGTATAATCCATGAACTTGATTCGACTATCGCACCCCTAGAATTTATGTACAGAGACAATGGTTATTGTATTGGATAAAACATTGACAGCTGTTTGTGACCATCCATCCATCCATCTTCAACCGCTTATCCGGAATCGGGTCGCGGGAGTAACAGTTCCAACTGGGAACTGTTAGTTTCCTATCCTGAGCAACTTCCTCCACTCCTTCCGGGAGTATACAGAGGCGTTCCCAGGCCAGTGTGGAGATATAATCCCTCCATCTGGTCTTTAGTCTGCCACGGGGTCTCCTCCCAGTGGGACGTGCATCGAGGACCTTCCTAGGAAGGCGCTCGGGAGGCATCCGTACTAGATGCCCGAACCACCTATTAGACTCCTTTCCAAGTGAAGGAGCAGCGGTTCTAAGTCTCTCTCAGGTGATTGAACTTCTCCCCCTATCTCTAAGGGAGATGCCAGCCACCCTTCTGAGAAAACTCATTTCGGCTGCTTGTACCCGAGACCTTATACTTTCGGTCATGACCCACACTTCATGACCATAGGTGAGAGTTGGAAGATTGCTCGAGGACAGAGAGCTTTGTCTTGCAGCTCAACAGTGCGATTTAGCGACTGTCTGGTATCATAATCTTTGCAGAAAACATTTGACATGTTTCGGTGTGGGCGTGGTTCCCATTTATGCTGGATAACTGAGGTTGGCTTGTGTTGTGTGTTGTGTCTGTGTGTGGCCAACAGGGGAAGAAGGATGTGGCTCAGATCTTTAACAACATCCTGAGGCGTCAGATTGGCACCCGGACACCCACAGTGGAGTACCTCTGCACCCAACAGAACATCCTCTTTATGCTGCTGAAGGGGTGAGGAGGAGCATGCACACACTTATACACACACTAGTGTTGTCACGATACTGAAGTTTTAACTTCGATACGATATCTTGAATACAATATCATGTGTCTTCTGCAGTCCGGTCTGGCCCCACCAAAAAGTGGAAGAGACAATTAGACCCTTTAGCTGTCTCTCTGGCATCAGCTAATGGGGTTCCATTCAATAAACAATAAACCCCATTGGAAATAAGCAGGATAAAGGAGAATTCCAGCCTAAATGGCTTCCTTACCTTTTTTTGTTGTTAATTTGTCTCACAAAAAACAGGTCCAGGTGTTGTTTGATCAAAATAGGCAATATTGTCCATTTTGGATGACCCACGACCACAGCCCACAACGGGAGCTGTGGGGCTTATGCATATAAGCTTATTCCATTGCTCCAAAATCACTTCCTTCTATACTTGTCTGCTGTTTATAAAAACACTGTTGAGCTAACATGCAGAAGTGACCGCAGGGTTACGTCATTGTTGAGATTCTGCCGTTAAACATTCAGTCACTTTTTTTCTTACCAACAAGGTAAGAAAGCCATTTAGACCGGAATTCTCCTTTAATCGATAATTCGATTAATCAAACAATCTATAGTAATCACTAAGAAAATACTGTAATTGATAGTTGTTGCAGATCTAAGTTTTTGGTTGATGTACGTTTATTGCTGAGTGAAAGAGAACCTGAATGCTAACTAGAGCCTGTGTTGTTGCTGTGTCCAGGTACGAGTCTCCAGAGATCGCCCTAAACTGCGGCATCATGTTGAGAGAGTGCATCAGACATGAGCCTCTGGCCAAGATCACCCTGTGTTCAGAGCAGTTCTACGACTTCTTCAGATATGTGGAGATGTCTACATTCGACATTGCCTCGGATGCATTTGCCACTTTTAAAGTGAGTACTGCTTTGCTAAGGCAGCTGCTTGACCTGAAGAAATGTACATATTAATCAGGCCTGTATGAGTTTTGGTTTTAATGAATGCTCTGAACATCTGCCACGGTTAGGCCTCATCTTCCTAGATTTTATAAAGGTGTACTTATGGAGTCACGAGTCACCAACTCAATCTCTATAAAACACTGATGCACAGACCTTCTGGGCTGTATATTATTATATATTATTAGTATTCCAGATTGGCCTCCTTTTTAGGCTTTTAATATAGCGTTGCTGTCGGGCAGAAACCTCTTATCTCAGTTCATATTTAAACCCTTTGTGTTAAATGAATGAATGCCCTATCGTTCTATTCTTTATCATTCTACTGCATCACAAACATAGCAGCTATACACATGTTTTGCTTGTAGATGCTACTTTTGCTATTTTTTTTTATTTGAATCCTGAAAAGTAACTGTTCTGAACATGCGAGGTTTACACCCTTTAATCTCAGTATCGTTTTTTGTTGTCCTAATCTAATTTAGAGTTAGACAACATTTTCAGGCATATGATCGCTTAAGGCTGATGTGAGCACCCAGTGCCAGACAGTGAAAACCACCATTGCTTTTACGTCTTATTATAAGGTTGGCCAGTTAATAAAGCATAGAATAAGTAAACAATGGGTCTATAAGTGAATATGAATAATATAGGTAAGATTACTTTTGACTATTAGAGGAGAATGTTTTTTAATGCAAATCGAACAATATTAGTTTTAGTTAGTAGTATAATAGTTATATTGTATCAATTGGGTTGAAAACTTCAGTAGCCCTATCTGATCATCTGGTAGATCAAAAAGGTGTCCCCGAATTCCTGTTGACCGTATCATCCTGAAAGTTCCTTGGCTGTTAGAGCCAGTAATGGTTAGGTTGGTTGTCATCTGTGACACTGGACATAGCATGATGAGTCTAGCATTTTTGTTTTATAATGCAATTTTAGGTCATGGCCGACTTGGAAGGAAGAACACGTTTGAACCACCTGAAGTCTGTTTTTGTTACTCACTGCCATGTGTTTTGTATTTCCAGGACTTGCTCACAAGACACAAGCTACTGAGCGCTGAGTACCTGGAGCAGAATTATGATAAGGTAAGACCAAGCTGACCTGAAACCTGATGAGGCTGTATTATGTTTAATCACTTAAAGCCCTATTTCATACTTTGGTGTATGACAGAAATCGACGATCTAAAAGCTCACAACGAACAAAATATCAGACAATATCTAGTCCCATATGATATACAGTAATATCAATACATTGCCCAGCCATAAAGGTAAACTTGAAGTCATTGATGACATATTCATGAACTTATGATGTGTTTCACCAATCCTCACCTTTAAAACAATGGCCTACGTATTTTCTTTCTGTCCAGAAAACAGAACAAAACTGATCCAAAACAAAATATATGATATTTCTTAATCATTTCACCCAAAAAAACAATATATGACTATTGACTTAAAAATAACACTTGTCTGTCAGTTATGTAACATACGAGTATTAAATTACTTAGGCAATTATAAACCTGGCCAAAGTATTTGAGTAACTTAGCTTACTCCAGACTTAGGCAATGTTTTGGCCTTAGTCACAAGACTAATGTGACTTAGGCCGAAGAAATTGCCCAAGTCACATGTTATGACACTAAGATAGGCTATTATACTAAAAGGTGCGGGAACAGCACTGTCCTTTTCTTTTACCAGTGTCATGAAGAGCTGATCTAGGCAAAAATATAAATTTCCTCCGAAAATGACTTGGGACATTATTTTAAGGTGACTCAATGCTATGCAAATGAGAAGAATATTGTGACTGCGGCTGAATGCTTACAACATCAAACCAGGCATTTGAGACGTCATGTGTGGTCTCTGAGCACAATGTCACTGTGACTGTGCGGGTAGAGAGCACTTATTATCTTGTCATTGTGTTTAGAAACAAGACACATTATACTGGATGACACATTTTAGGCTTTGCTCAGACTGCAGGCATTTGTTTCTCAAATACTGACTGTCCATGCTGTAATTTGCAAGTGATCAGATTCAGATTTGTGTATTCAGACATTGATAGGTCAACAGAAATGCAGATACGTCTACGGTAATGCTTAACAAGTTATATTAACGGACGAAAATAGCCAATCTACGATTTTCGGCGAGCGACACTGTGGTACAATTAAGTATGACTCTGGCTTCCAGACTGGAACACATCTTTAGAAATGTGAATTGAATTGTATTTCAAACCCCCTAAGAATGAGTTACATAGCCTAAAAGACTATATTTTCTGCCCGCTCTCACTCTCTCTATGTTTGTCTCTCTATCCCTGTCTCGCCAGTTCTTTAGTGAATATGAGAAGTTACTCCACTCAGAGAACTACGTGACTAAAAGGCAATCCCTCAAGGTAAGGGTTAGGGGTCGTGCCATAGTAAACAGGTCACAACTTGAGGTACACATCTTTTCTAGAGTTATTTTTAGACAAGGGATGGTCTCTTGCAGTATTGGGTTTCTGAAAGTAGTACCATCTCATTGTTGATGATGAAGCAGCGCCATCTTGTGGACAGAGCAGATTGCGTAAGGTATAATTTGTCAGTCAGTGCCCTCTGAAATATTTGAACCTGGCTTGAAATTAATCTGTAATTCTGTGTCATCCGGGGCAACGCTCCACACGTCGCAGACTCTTCTCTCTCCTGGCTCCCAAACTGTGGAACCATCTCCCCATTGTAGTTCAAACTGCATATTCACTCCCAATATTCTGCCATAATCTGAAGACTCGCCTCTTGAGAACTACTGATTTAGACCAAAATGTAGGTTTATATGCATTGACTCTCTTTATTAACAATTCAACAGGATTTTTTTAAAGGCTCCCTCATTGTATCACGATATATACGATATCTCTGAAAAGGCATATCGTGGAGACATGGTATCGTCTCAACGATATTTATCACCATATGGCCCACCCCTAATGCTAGGTTAATTGTTTACCCGGTAAATTTTCTATAGTTTCAATGTACAGATACTTCTTTTTATAGTATATTGTTTAGACTGAAGATAGGTTCTTGTTTTACTTACACTGGCACTACATTGTCCCTCTGCATTTGATGTATGTGTTTACCTTAGTGTAAGTCGCTCTGAATAAAGAGCGTCTGCCAAAATGCCTAAATTGTATGTATTTGGTTCCATTTGTACATTGTCAGAGTTAAATGAACACTGTGGAATTGGAGAGTCCTCAGTTAGATTGGAGTCCTGGGAATAAAGAATGATATCAAATGGGGGCCCTTTGGTGAACATAACAATGTTTTGAGATGCAAACAGCTGTCTTATTTGAACTAATGTTTTCTCACTCTGAATCACTGCAGTTACTGGGAGAGCTGCTTCTGGATCGGCACAATTTCACCATCATGACGAAATACATCAGCAAGCCAGAGAACCTGAAGCTAATGATGAACCTACTACGGGACAAAAGCCGCAACATTCAGTTTGAGGCTTTCCATGTTTTTAAGGTAAAACAATACACTGGAGAATTATTATAATTGCATAATAATAATCATAAAAATAGTATTAACTAATTAGAAGTTTATCCTAGATAATTGTGCATTTTACAAATAGTTATTGGTAATGTACATAAAATCATCTTATGTATATAATTATTAACCCATTTAGAACGGGTTTTAACTATTGAAAAATAGCAGATATACAAGCTCACAGCGCGGCACCGAGTGCCGCGCTGCGAGCTTGTAGATCTGCTATTTTTGAAAAATCGTGAAAATTCGAATTTTGACCTGATTCTATAAGTTTCTTTTGAATCCTAAGATTTTTTAAAAAAAACCTGTTTTTCTATGTCAGCAATCTGGCCAGCCATCGTCAAAGAAAAGGTCCTTTTCACTTAACTGGAGCTCAGTTAGTCTGTTCTTGAGAGACTACCATGTCAGTGGTTCTCAAACCTTTTCATGTGAAGGACCCCCAAAAATGATATCTATTTGGCCACGGACCCCCATCTCAAAATATTTAGTTCCAGGGACCACCCAGAAGCAAAATTTGAGTTACAAACGTTCACTTTGAAAATACATTATATTCAAAGATTTGCACACATTTTCACGACTTTTTCAAAAATAGCAGATCTACAAGCTCGCACGAGTGCCGCACTGCGAGCTTGTAGATCTGCTATTTTTCACTGGTTAAAGCATTCAATAATTCTAGGCCTAAATGGGTTAAAGGAGCACTTCACCAACGTTCAACCTCTTACTTCTCCAAGGTGTTCGTGGCCAACCCCAACAAGACCCAGCCCATCCTGGACATCCTGCTGAAGAACCAGACCAAACTCATCGAGTTCCTCAGCAAGTTCCAGAACGACAGGACCGAGGACGAACAGTTCAACGACGAAAAGACCTACCTGGTGAAACAGATCAGGGACCTGAAGAGACCTGCCCCCCAGGAGGCCTGAGGGTCCCGGGGGACAGGGGGGAGGGGTGGGGCAGGGGGGACAGGGGGGACAAGGGACAGGAGGAGGAGCCACCAGGACCATTTCAATCTGGATTCCGGTCCAGATCTGAGTCTTGCTTAATGGACGACCCCCCCCAGCAGCTGCTGTTTCTGGTTTCTGAGGAAACAAAAATGGATAACCTACAACAACAACAAAAAAAAACACAAAAAAAAACTTAACATGCCCGTATCTACTCATCAGGAAGATGCCAACTCCTCTGCGGACATTTTGATTATTTCTTTTGTTGTCTTTCTTTTTCTTTTCTTTTTTTTCTTTTTTCAGTTTTTTCCTTCAAAACGAAATAAGAGAAAATAATAGATGCTGCTGCTTTCTTGCACATTGAGACGTGTTAACGTTATATATCATTAATGACGCAACAGTCCTTCAAATGTCAAGTAAAAAAAAAAAGAGAATTTCAACACATTTAACATTATGCAGACTTCCTGGTAAGAGAGACACACAAACATGCGCGCGCTCACACACGCACGCACGCACACGCGCGCACACACACACAAGAATAATGGGCTAAAACCTTTGTGACAGGTACTAGCAAGTTTGAACATAGGGGTTTTTGTTGCATGCCTTGAAATGTGACGGATTCCACGGCTGTACCCGGCCACAGCGCCGAGGCAGCCTCGCCAAGTCTGGCTCCCATGTTCAGTGCCACAGACAGGGGCGCGCCGCGCACACGCATCGCCCCACCCCCAAAAAGCTACTATTCGCATTTATGCCTTCATCCAGTGACGCATTTCTTAAAAAACTGGGTCTCAAGACGACGTCATAATATAGAACCATTCAGCTCCTGTGTGCTTTGTAACGACTCAGCACTTGAAAGCACACGAGGAAAATGTAGGGAGCGATGTTAGGTATTATTTTGGTACAGCCAGAGATTTTTTTTTTTTCTGGGACAGGGTGAAACATGTACATATGCCTTTTTTTTCTTTTTTCTTTTTTTTTGCTTTGTAGATTTTGTTTAACCTTGACATTATGAATATATATATATTATATATATATTACCTTAAACATCTTGTTTTTGGTTAATTTGTAATCAAATCTAACTGTAGATGAAATGATGGCAAATGATCAACAAATATTATTTGCTTTTAATTTTACTGCTGAAATGGTTGCTGGTGGGTTTCTTTTTGTACATAAACTTTAAAAGGGCCAGCTCATGTTTAGCTAACCTAATAGGACATTAATAATTTGTACAGCGGAGGAATGTCATGGTATTATTAGCTCTGGATCTCTTAATCCTCTTTTTATTCTGCATCTAATTATTTGAGAATATCTCCCAGATCATTGAAAAGATGGATTGGATCGAGGGGGATGATGCAAGAGTCATAAGTCGTAATTCATACTTGGTTAGTGTGCAAGGTGTCAAGCGCCCGGAAATAGCCGATCTAAAAGCTCACAACATTGCGTGGCATTTAGATCGGCTATATCCGGCGCTCGACACCCTACGCGCAACTTATGTATAACTCAGACCTAAGGGTGTAGTGGAGAGAAAGGGGTTTGGTGCGTTGCTCAAAATCATGTGTGCTTTTGCACTTTCTTGGGGTGATCCTGAGGCTGGTTGTCGCGGGGCCGAGACCCCGTCGTCGTCATCACCACCAACCAACGACCATACTTTATTAACTTGGGTTTTATTTTTCATTGTTAGTGCTTTGCTGGTGGCCTGGGAGAATGTTGTGGTCCCGCACTGAAGTGTGGCTTCAGATAGGGCTGTCACGATTATGTCATTTTACATGACGATTAATTTTCACTCAAATAATTGCGTTTAACGATGTAATTGTTTTTTGTCGTTGACAATTACATTTCTGTTTGGCTTTTAGGCTTTGAAGTTGCACATCGCGGATATGACTCATAACCTAAAATATATAAAGAAATGACTGACATATCTACAAGCTTGTAGATCTGCTATTTACACAATTGTTTTTACATGTTTGAAAACATATGAATATTTTTTCAACATGGAAACGATTACGGTATGATGATTATGACAAAATAATTGCGATTAGACGATTATGTAATAATTGTGACAGGCCTATAGCTTTAGGGGTGACCGTGTCATCATGATGCTTAGGAACTCTGCACATCATTCTTAACTTTTTCTCTCCCGCCCATCCCTTCTAAAGTTTGAGGCTTTTTTCTCTTCCCTGCCAGGTTTACAATTCCAGTACAGTTGCATAATAAGAGTGTAATGCATTGTGGGTAACCGAGTACTTTGGGTATGTTGGGGGTTTATCAACATGGGGCTGAGCAAAAATCTAATATTTCACTCAACTGAATTGTTAATTTGTGATGAATGACAGACGACACGGATCGTGTAACGCTAAAGCAATGGGCGGTTGCATTTTCATTATTCCAAAGAGCAAAGACTTGAGTGTAAATGCCAAACTGTACTACCTAAAAAGGGCCCAGTGTTCCTCCATATGCACACTGAACTTGCATGTTCCTCCATTGGCTGTGCATGATCTTCTACTAAAGACGTACTGGAATTTTTTTTATTATTTTTCTTTTTCAAATATTTAACAACGTTGAGATGTTAAATTTAACTCCTAGCTGTATGGCTGTGCTCTGACTTTGACATCCCAGTTCCAACATGAGAGCGTGTGGGTTCTTTAAAGAAGTGTCAAAACGGCATGGGCGCTACGAACAAAACAACTAAAATAAAGGAAAAAAAACTACAAAAACATTTGGAATAAAAATTAACCTGTGGTCACTTTTCTTTTTGTACTAAGCCTTTGACAAAATAACTTTGACAAACACTTCTTTTATTTTTGCTTGTTTCTATTCAACACACACTGGAGAAGAACAAAATTGCCTTGTTGAAACCCTGCTATGCCTCAATATTACTCTGTATATAGACCATGACCTTGTCAGTGGAATTTTTAATTGCGTTGCTAGGGAACAGCTTGTTTTGTGGGTTCCAGGTAGACCCCGTCACCCCAGCAAAATGAGGAACATTTAAACCACGTAAGTAAGTAGGTACGAGAAGGCAGGAGTCTGTGCCCGTTACAATGGGCTAGACCCCTGGGAGATGGAATGCTGACATACACATGATGACATGCTACTCATACTGAGTTGGCAATGCCCGGGGATCGAACCCATGACCTCGTGAGAGCTTTACCGACTTAGCTACCCCGACACTGTCACCTGAAGGTGTTGAGGGGCAGATTACACTGTGACATGAGCTTCTCTGAAAACGGTCTGAAACAGTCTGAAGCTCATGTCAAAGTGTAATCTACCCCATTGATTCCGGATGGAGACCCACATTTATTTTCAAATTAGTGTCTGCAGTTAAATAAATACATGTGGGGGTGTTACTGGCCCAGTGGGCACCTCAATGTTAAATTAGCATTTTAATCCTAAATGTAAAAAAAAAGAAAGTGCTGTAAAAATGTAAAATATAGGTCTACATGATTTGAAAATGCACGGTAGGCCAGGCTTGTCAACTCTCCTGGATTTCCCAGGAGTCTCCTGGATTTTGAACCCCTCTCCTGGGAGTCTCCTGGATTGGCAAATCTCCTGGATTTCTCCTGGATTTTGTATCAAACTCCCAAAATTCACCAGAACACAGGAAATGACATGTACTATGTTAAAAAAATTCTGGGGGAGGACCCCCAGACCCCCCGCTTTATGGGTGGGGGCAATGCATGCAAGAAAGATCATACAGATATTCACCTACGGAATGACTTAAAGATGAGAAATCATTATTAAAGATGTCCTTTTGCTTCAGTCATCAAATCTGTACACCAACATTTGGCATTTTAAGGCTGAAATCGTACCCATGCTAGTAAAGCAAGCCTGATAAAAGTATCAAACATGCACAAAATTCACCAGAACACAGGAGATTAAATCTACTATGTTAAAAATGTTCTGGGGGAGGACCCGCTTTAGGGGTGGGGGCAATGCATGCAAGATCATATAGATATTCACTTAAGTAATGACTTACAGATGAGACGTGATTATTAAAGATGTCTTACTTTGCTTCTGTCATCAGATATGTACACCTACATTTGGCATATTAGGCTGAAATTGTACACATGCTAGTAAAGTAAGCCTGATAAGTGATAAATGTATCAAACATGCACAAAATTCAACAGAACACAGGAAAATATATCTTTAATACGTTTTGGGGAGACCCCGGTTGGGGAGTTCCGCGCACCCCCCAAAAATAAATCTCCTGGATTCTGACAGTCCAATGTTGACAACCCTGCTATTAGGCTATATCAGACCTTGTTTATCCCCAAATGACTGGCTATCACAGACTTCACAGCATTTGTAGAAGTAAGATGGGCTATATGTTTAATTGGCCCCTCGTTTGCTAAATAAATGTAAATAAGTGATTATTATTATTTTTTTATTTATTTTTTAGAACCAACAACACTCATGTGTGTAGAATAGCCAATTAAGTAAATCAGTAGCGAGCTGGCCCTTTAAAGACTGGGAAAAAAACCGCAAGCAGCAAACTTCCGGTGAGATCAAAGACAAAACAGACACATTGTTGCCACTGTAAAGCCCCAGTGGTGACAGGCAGGCATACACACACACACACACACATACACACACAGTCAGTCAGACAGCGGAGGAGGAGAGGCCCATCCCATCCCGTCCAGTCCAGCAGCAGTAAGGCTGTGTGTGAGCATTGCTGCCTGCTGATCGCTCTCGGAGAGAGCAGCAGAACCAACAGAACCCACCATGGTGAAGATCACCTTCCAGTCTGTCGCGGGACAGAAAGTCGAGAAAGAGGAGGGCGACAAGACCGAGGTCCTCATCCCACACCACCACCAGACGGTGAGTATTATAAATGTCTCAAAGATATCCGATCTACAAGCTCACAATGCGTCGCGAGCTTGTAGATCGGATATTTTTCCATGGATCATGATTGATGTCTTTGGGTCGTCTATTTTGGATCCGTTTGTTGTTGTCATTGATGTCAGTGTCATTATTATTACAGTGTCAGGACACTTGTCCTCTAGGCTAGGTTGCACCTGCACAGCAACAAACACAGCAGGGGAGGACTCTTCCCCCCACCCCCCTCTATCTCTCTCTCTCTCCCCCCTTCCCTTCTTGGCAGCTTCCATCCAGCGCCATTTATATGGAAACAAAATGATGCCTGAGAAACGGTCTCCTCTGCGACAACACCGTTGTTACCTATTTTTAATAAGCTTAAGTTTAGACCGCTGTCCCAATGAATGCCGTCATTAATTCCATTTACAGTAGCCTTATATATAGATGTTTAGACAAAGGGATATATATATGGGCGATGTGGAAGGAGTGTTATTATTATTTCTTAAAATATTCTATTTAAACGACTCCTTATACCTTAGAGACGTTGAAGGCAAGGGATGCACAATAGGCTAATCTGGGGGATGACAAAATGGTGCGCGCTTCAAGTTGGTCTACCACCACCACAAGCAGCAGCAGCTCTCCATGGAAGCAAGCCAGCAGAATGGAGTCCTCAACTTCACCCAGGCAGAATCATGTTTCAGGATTTTAAAAGCTGGAATCCGTTACCTTTATAGCCATACATACCTGGGATCCGAACCCTGCAGTGCCCGGCTGCACATCATGAGAGACAAAATGATTGCATCCACAACTTGTAGACTATATTATGTGCTTCAAGCTGTACTACTTAAAATGACTTTTTTCTATTGATTACTCATGCCATGGAGAGTAGAGTTCAATAATATTTTTTGTTTTTTCTGTTTTTGTCACATTCCTAAGACAAAAATTTGATTTGATTAAATTTACCCCCATTGATTCCGGATGGGGATCCGTTTCGAAACGGGTCCCCATCCGGAACGAATGGGGTAAATTTATTGTTATCACATTTTTGTCTTAGGAATGCGACAAAAACCAAAAAAATATTATTGAACTCTACTCTCCATGGCGTGAGTAATCAATAGAAAAAAAGTCATTTTGGGGGTGAACTACTCCTTTAAGTTATCATCTGGATTCTACCCTACATAAGGGTCTATATTTCTAATGAAAGAACAGGGAGGCCACCTCCAACAACTGCAGGACTGCGCCTAGTTACCGGTATATTATTAACATACTCAGATGTGATAGTTATATTGTATTAACATACTCTACCATAGAGATGTATTAACATACTCTACCATGTTGCGTTGTAGTTAGTAAATAGTAGCAAGGCACTTTACACATTGTGCATTAGGCTACATTTACCCCATGCACACACGTTCATACTGTACATCGATGGAGGAGGAAACCATGCAAGGCACCAACCTGCTCATCGGGTGCAATTAGTGTGTTCAGCATCTTGCTCAAGGACACTTCAACACTAACTCTGGGGGAGCCCGGGATCGAACTGGGAAACTTCCGGTTGCCAAGCGGCCACTCTACCACTGCCGCCCCCGCTGTGTTGTAGTTAGTTAGTTAGTTAGCTGTATTGTATAAATATGCTCTACCATACAGATGTTGTAGTAATAAGCCTATATACTCTACCATAAAGATTGGTTAAAATAAAAATGTATTCAAATAAGTTCCCAATTTCAGCTTTAAACCAACAAAAGATAGATTCTAAAATGGACCAAGGTTACCTTTGTGGACATTGCATGAAGTGAACAAATGTAACCTCTTCTTACATTATAACCTCTTTCATTTGTACACTCTTGGAGTGTATGCGAACTGCGCAATGTGCGCATCCTATCCAGATAAATCCAAATGCCTTTTTTTTTTTTTTGCTAAGAGACAGCTAGACCCAAGTGTGTGTCACACAGTCACTGTGCAAGAAGAATCTCTATCCCACTTTGGACGAGAGGACGGACAGTGTGTCCTCGAAATGAGACATTTTATTTGCTTGTTTGCATGCCCTTCTCTTTCCTCGTGATGTTTTCCAGCAAAGGTTATTGGCTTCCCAAAGTACTGTGCACTGTCTGAAATATACAGTGCATATTACATTACACCACGAAATGCTGCTGAGGCTCTGAACAAAAAGATGCCCTAATATTAGGTTTAAGAATACAAGGGTAGGCCTACAGCATGGATATTGCTTTCAGGCTATGTGTCACTTTTTTTTATTAAACAGGTTTTGCCTCTTCATACCGTGTCATCACAGGAGTGCAGGGGGCGTCACAAGGGGAGGAAAAGTGGGACTGAGTTACTAGGGCCCAAGGTGGAGGGGCCTTAATTATTTTATACTTTAGCGCTTGAAAAATAGCAGATATATAAGCTCATTGCGAGCTTGTAGATCTGCTATTTTTGAAAAGTCATGAAAATGTGTGCAAATCTTTGAATATATGTATTTTTTAAGCGAACATTTGTAACTAAAATGTTGCTTCTGGGGGGTCCCTGCCTGGAACTAAATATTTTGAGATGGGGTCCGTGGGCCAAATACATATCATTTTGGGGGTCCTTTACATGAAAAGGTTTGAGCACCACTGACATAGAAACATAGGTTTTTCAAAAAACCTTAGAAGGATTTGAAATAAAAAATACTTTTCAGAAATAGCAGATCTATAAGCTCGCAGCGCGGCACTCGCTTGTAGATCTGCTATTTTTCAATAAATAAAGCACAAGCACAATAGTTCTCCCGCTATGAAGAACATTCATGGGGGGCCCGCAGTGAACCCTTGTACCCAGGGCCTAGAATTTGGTGTGACACCACTGAGTGTCATCATCCTTCTCTTTCCAGTTCCATCGTTGTAATAATGGCATCAGCCAGATTTTTTCCCTCTTCAATGCCAGCTGGGAATAGCAGCCTTTTGTTGTCCTTTTAACTACTTTCACCTTAGTGCAGTTTCAAAGCTTAAAGCTGCAATCTGTACCAGTTTAAGTCCTTACAGGGATTAGTTCAAACCCAGGTGCAGTTCGCGAATGACAATGTTCCTACTGTTGAGCTACAGGAAAGCCCGGTTCGACAGAGGATGAATTGCATTTTTTGGCGTTCATGCAATACCCCTTGTGAACAAGTAGTGATTCTACTCGACCACATAATCTACAGTATATTTCTTAATAGAAGAGCAGGTTCACACTTTTTTAGCATATCATGCACCTTAATATTTATATATTTCACACTGCTCATATCGATATCTGGCCTTTTTTTCCTATTTCTTTCCACCTTTCTTGAAATTGCAATGATGGAGCTCATACGACAAATAATTTCACCCACTTTTATACAGCTGAAACCTTTGACGTGACCAACTAAACCACAAGCACCGCAATTGTCAGTCGTGTCATATTGTATTGTATTAACATACTCTCCATACAGACTGATCAAAGTATCATTTTATTCGCACACAAAGAGTTAACGGGTTGCAGCTTTATTTGGTTAGCGAGTGTTTTAAAATAGTATTTCCCTTTCCCACTTGGCAGTGGAAATGATGGTAGTAAGCAGAGGTCCATGCATTGGGATTTATTTTCATAGTGTGTGTAAGCCGTGCCAAGCTGTGCCACGCTGCCAACACAGGTTGAGGCGGCGTGGCAGATGGCATGCAAGACTGTAGGCGGCTGAACGGATTACTCACCATCTCGGTCAACAGTCTCCCATTACCAAGTGCATCGTCATCGCTTCCTTGGACCACGCTTAGTCTTTTTTTTCCCATGGCCGATTTTCATTTTTAGCGAGGATTTAGCTTAGTCATTTTCTGGCTGCACTGATGCTGCCTGCAAATAACACGTTCATATAATAAGCACATGTTTCTGTATTTGTGTGTGTGTGTGTGTGTGTGTGTGTTCCAGGATGATGAGGAGCTGGTCCTTCCGTTGCGGCCCAGGAAGTCTGCCCTTAACGGGCTGTGCTGCCTGACATTTGGCCTGGTGGTCTTCATGTCTGGACTGGTGCTGGCCTCCATCTATGTATACCGCTATTACTTCATACCACACGTAAGACACACTGATGCCCTCTGCTGGATAGTATGGGACAGTGGATTTCAAACTGTCAGGGACCACGGGGCCACTTGGTTAAATATATATACAAAGATGTAATTTCAATTCAAATTAGATTGTTAGTATCCTATATTTTGAGCATGTTATTATCAAAATCTTTCACGAACTTTCAGAGTAACGCATCTAGATCAGCTACTTTTCACAATTTTTAGGCTTTTAAAAAGACATTTCTCGAAAGGTGGGCCACAGCCAGACGATGTGGTTGCATGTGGGTACCAGGAACCAGTAGTAAGGAGGGGCTGACCATGGGAGATATACAAATGCTTAAGAAAGGAGATGGCACAGCTCGTAGCCACAGTGCAAAACGTTTTTATTTTTTAAGAGAAACCAAGTCTTTGCTGTCATTGCATGTAATGGTACAGCAACAATACAATGATCTGTGTATCATGTATAGGAGTCCTCTATGTTGGTTGCCTCTAATACCTTGTATATGTGTATGTGTGTGTGTGTGCGTGCGTGCGTGCGTGCATGCGTGCTCAGATGCCAGAGGAGAACCTGTTCCACTGCAGGGTGCTGTATGAAGACTCCATGTACGCGCCGCTGCGCGGGCGCCAGGAGCTGGAGGAGAACGTGGGCATCTACCTGGACGACAACTATGAGCAGATCACAGTGCCCGTGCCCCACTTTGGAGGCAGCGACCCCGCCGACATCATCCACGACTTCCACAGGGTGAGGCGTGGACAGACACGTACAGGCCGCACAGAGCAAACAAGACACATTCTGAAAGCTGGACTCGACTTAACACATTGGCTGCCCCAACCCGAGAGTCTTTCGCCGCCATACCCGAGATTCCTGAGATATTAGTTTTATTTGATTTAATTCAACATTTCGCTGGTGTTTATCTGCTCAAAAAGTAGCACATCTTGTATTGACCCGGAAACAGTTCAAACCGCATATGAAAAAAACAAAAAACAATCTGTATTTCCTCCCATGTTAAATTTGGCAGGGAAACACACATTTCTCTGTTTCCTGATCCTGCCTGCCGTCTCCATTGTAAACATAAAAGAGCGTGGCAAACTTCGACTACCAAAATCCAAGTTTAATGGTGGCATTAAATGAGTATAATTATTAACTGTCCTACCTGATATTTGAATCCAGGTCTCCTGCACAAGTGTTGACATTTTTGACCACTGAGCTAATAGAGCTTGCCTGCTCGCTCGAGGGAGAAATAGAATTTTGATCTTCAGGCAGTACCACAGTAGTAGTGGATGTGCATGTGTCGATAGAAAAGCAAGAGAGACCAACAACCACTGCACATGTGTTAGTGATTGATATTGGACTAAGATTCCATACAGATTGGTCAAAATAGCATTTTATTCACACAGAAAAGGTGCATAGATGCACGTGACTAAATTCAACCACCAGATGTCACACTTTTACAACACCTCTGATGCATAAGGTTCACTATTTCCCTGTCACGATTATAAGGCAGCAAAGGCAGCAATCGTGTAGTCTGCAAGATTGAAACGTGATGGCTGCCTTTTATAAGAATAAAAGAGAAAAAAGTCTGCACACCAAATTTGCAGTTCCCAATGTAGAGCTTTACTGTGGTAACGTCTTCCTCAGACCCAGTCCAGCACCCAGCCTATATGGCTCTGGATGTGCATGATCTTTTTGGCTGTTTATCAGCTTTTTTTCTCCATGCCTTTTATACATATCACAATCATAATACATTTTGGGAAAAGCAATACTTATTCCACACCGTTTTAAAATCTCTGTGGATGTGTTATTTTCTACTGCTTCATTCTCTGGAAAATATTGTTATCAGATATGTTGCCCTGTACCAATCAATAGATAATAATTCCCATACAATTTTATGTCCAACACAGTAAAATCCTCAGTGTCTAACTCTGAGAGTATAACAATGCACGGTTCAGATTTTTTACAAATGAACACAAAGGAGTTTTCGTTCTATACCGGTGAATGTACAGAACAGTTGCTAAAACAACGTTGTCTTTACCAGGGACTGACTGCTTATCATGATATCGCCCTGGACAAATGCTACGTCATTGAGCTGAACACCACCATCGTCATGCCGCCTCGCAACCTTTGGGAACTACTTATCAACGTCAAGGTAACAGCGCTGCCTCTGCCATCTGATAAGACTTTATGTATTTTGCTGCTCCTGGTAATATAATATCCTGGATGACTTAATCACTCACCTCGGTGGAGTGTCACAAGTTACTTTATAGTAACCCTTTTTTCAAATTAAAAGTCCTGTAGTGTTTTGTGTTTGGTCCAGCAGCCATATACAAGGTTTTGAACTAGTCCTGCAAACTGTGAAATCTCAACTTGACCATTCAACCAAGCTACATATCAGTTTTTATTATTATCATATTTCAGACACAAAGGTAATTAATTCAAAGTGCTTTACAAGGGATACAAATACATTTAAAAGGCATAATAGAAGGACTAAAATAGAGCATGAAAAACACAAGCTACACATAAACAAAAATAAATCAAGTATTAGGGGAATTTATAGTTAGGTAATTTATAGTTTTAATTAAGAAAATATAAAAAATAAGCTTTTCACACATTCATATGTCTCTTGTAGAAAGGAACATACTTGCCTCAGACCTACATCATCCACGAGGAGATGATTGTGACTGGAAAGGTGCACAACATGCGGCAGCTTGGACCTTTCATCTACCGCCTGTGCAACGGCAAGGACACGTACCGCCTGAGGCGCCGCACCACCCACAGACGTGAGTTGGGGGATTAGGGCCTTTGTAGGGGATTACGTAGATGTGCAGTGTTCTCTCTCAGGTTGGCATCATAGCCTGTAGGGCAGGGTTCCCCAATTAGTTTTCCCCAAGGGCCGAATTATGTCTAGGGTACCAAGCCGAGGGCCACAACATTGCAGGGGGTGACGGTGGCGTTCCCGCTACTCCAGTGATAGTTCAGATATCGTCGTTGTCGGGTGAAAATCTTGTATGTCCAAAACCGTTGGTTTTGCATTTATCATTTTAAAAATGATTTAAACTAGTGAAAACAGCCGATCTACAAGCACACAACGCCTCGCACCGCGTAGATCTGCTATTTTCACTACTTTTGTGCGATGGTCTTGCATGATGAAGCAGGGCTTTACTTTGCGAAAGAACTTACACATTTGGAGATACAAGGTTTCCACCCGACAACGACGATATACTAGTGTTGTTGCTGCTCTTATACCACCATTATTACTGGGGTTGGTGGGGGCCAGACAGTAGCCCCCTGCAGGCTGCAAATGGCCCGCGGGCCGCCTATTGGGGAACCCTGCTGTAGGGACTGGGAGGTAAAGGGGTGGAAATGTTTTGTTAGTTATTACAGTAATGGATACGTAGGTGTTAAGGCCAAACTTGTAGCAGCGTCATATGATTTCGTCCTCAATTGTCCTTTTGCGACAAGTACACTGACTGCACATGCCCTAGAAAAGAATAATAGAAATTCTGTTTTAGGAAAGGTTGAGGGGAGATCCTTTGCTACCTGTTATTATATTATGTGCACTTTTGTGAAGTGGTGTGTTCTAGTTTTTTTTAGGAGGATACAATAATAATCATTCCCTGGATGAAATGGTTAGTAGACAGCCACACTTTTTTTCCAAAACATTCAGGATTGTTTTTATAAATTAGATCAAATTCTCTGGTTTCTCGGGCGGAGCGGCCTGGACCAAAGGCTTTGTCTCTGGATTCTCAGGTTGGGGCAGTAAATTAGTTAAATTATGTTTGTTGGCAGATTTGTTAAATGAAATACGAGCAGAACAGAATATAAAAACCTGAATCAAGAATGCAACGTTATAACATAAATGTGTTTTATTCCCTAGTTTGTAATATTGTTGGATTTGTAGACCTGTTATCCTCATTTTCCATTGACTCTATTGTCTTGACACTTATGTTGCAATGATTTTTTCTCTTCAATGTCCCGCGATGCCATGGTCTCCATAGACTTCCTTGTAATTTATAGTGCACGGATCGTGCACGCCCATGCCTAGATGATGCACCACGTGTGTGCACACTGTTCACAGCTTTCAAACAAAACAATCCGCTTGGAAATCCGTTCAGGCATTCATGATTTACTAGCCATTATGTTTTCTTCAGATGTAAACAAACATGGCTGCCTTGTTTGAAAGAATGGGTTGGTATGGGGGTTAAACATGCAATTTCGCGATCGCGATCATGCCTAATACATTTCTGTAGGTCCAATTTTTTTTAATTTTTTTATTCAAAAACGGCCCAAACTCGGGGTTGGCACAGGGGTGGTACCTTTTCAAACTCAGGAAACTCAGGGTTGGCACCAGATGTGTTAAATGTCTTAAAACGTCTTAAAGGACTAGTTCACCCAAAAAAAATAAAAAATAAAATAAGTATTTGCCTTGAATTCACAGAGATCTTTTTGCTTTTGTCACATTACTGAGCCAACAATTTGATAACCGGCGTAATCTCTGGTTAATTTCTTTGGGGTGAACTATTCCTTTAAAGTAGGTGTCTGGGTGGCATAGAGTCACCAAAGATCCACCAGCACACAGACCCAGATTGAGTCACCGACAGTGTTGCCTCCAGCTTGGCATGGCACCCTAACGAACACAACTGTCTGGCAGTAGCGATGGGACGTTCATGACGGATTTGTTCAAAATGACGCGTTCTTTGGTGTGAATGTGAACAAACTAGTTAATTTAAGTTTATGTTTAAGTTTATTTGATCATCATCACAGTATAAATAAAAACACAATCATACATCAATAAAAAAACATTGGTTGCACTGTTACGGTGATCAAAAGGAATAGGCTGAAGCTTAAAGCTTGTAGTTGCCTATCCTACCCATAAATTAGGTTTCAAACGATTCCAACAGCAAGAAAAACAAACCGCTTGCCAAAATAAGGATCTACCAGTATCCAAATATGATGTTAATCTACACCTTTCACCATTAGTAGTTTTATAATAATAACAAATATTATTATCATTATCATTGTCATTGTCATTATCATCATTATATAAGCCATCACAACTTCCTAGTTCCTAGTTTCACTTCCTGAAACAGTTACGTTCAAGCTTTCGTTCATGCACCCCCGGTCCTCCCTCCTGTTCTTCCTGTTCATCAGACAGCGGTGTGGTAGCTTTTCACTAGACTTGCATGCGCATTGCAATTTGAATTGAAATAAAAGTGTACTGTTGTTCCTAAACAAAAGACGGATAGTGGCCATTTGTAGAATGAAATAGAAATAAAGGTGCTTGACTAAAGACAGGTAATGGTCGTCTATTAACACAATTTAAGTATGAAAAGAAATAAATATGCACGGTTCTTAGACAAAGGACACGTAGGTACTGGCCAATTAACATGTTTTAGAATGAATGAAAGATGCAAATAGTATACTACAACTAACTATTCATGATCTACATCTACAAGTTAAAGACATGCTTTGAAATCGTCATGTTAGTGTACTGACTTGGGCTGCTTTGTATAAAATATTGAATTTGTGGAAATAATTCTCGACTATTTACATAAAGAATACTGGACATTATTTATTGTGGTTATGGTTTGGGTTACGTTTAGGCATAGAGGTTAACATTCACCAGCATTGGCAGGTTAGCATTTCACCAGGTTAACATTCAACCGCGTCTCCGCGCGGTCCAAGTGAGCACAGCGGAGCGCTCCCGACCTCCGGTTCAGCCAATCACAAGCCGCGCCTTCTACTGTATTCACCCCCATATCCTACGGATTCCATTCCATTCGCGTACACCATACAGTATATGTCCTCATGTTGCCTCATCTAACCACCACCACACTATTTGTTTTTCTTTCTTGCAGGCATCAACAAGCGTGAGGCGAAGAACTGCCACCACATTCGTCACTTTGAGAATACCTTTGTGGTGGAGACAGTCATTTGTGATGAGGCGTAAATGTGATTGCTGTTCCTGCCCCACCCTCCCCCCCAAAAAAAGCACATTCAGCCACTGTAGCACCTATGTCTCATGTATGAGTTGCACTTTAACTGTGTTTTCTTTTTCTTTCTTGTTATTTTGACGGTGCACTTCTTTTTATCTTGTTTTTAAATGTGGCTTTTAATTTTCAGAGCTAATTATTTTGAGTGTATTGCAATACTATGTTGTAGTGTCACTGGTTCTCTCTTAACCATGTAGCGACATTGTTCAGCCAATAATAACTTTAGACTTCCCCTCTACAGGGGATTAGCGTGATGGCTACTGTTGTTAGGTGAGACCTTCGTCTCCATGTGTTGTCAAGGTGACTGTACTTTTGCAACCCCCTTCCCCCTCATGCTCTTGAGATTGCTGTGTCTTAAGTGTGTCCTAGAAGAACAGCCAGTTATTTGCTTTGCTGAACCAAACATTCACCCTACTTTTGAGAAGAAGCTTAGATTTAAGAGATAATGATCTCGCTATCTCTTGTCTTGTCATATCTGCCACCGCTGCCTGTCACATGTGTCCCCAAGCAGGAAACGCACTTGTTTTTGTTTCGCTGTCTTTAAATTTACGCATTTGTGAATCATTTGAGAACACTATCTTTGTTCACCCTTGCATGTGTTTATCTCTATAAGAAAAAAACATCACTGTTAGAATACTTTATAAGACCACGCTTAAAGCCTTAGTCCAGAGTCAGAGACTGGACTAAAGTCATCACTACTTATAAAGGAGCTTATTATATCATTATGTTAGAAACATGTTAAACAAAACAACCTTGACCTGTATATTTTGTCTGCTGATGAACTCTTGTCTGTGAATAAAGTAGTTAAAATAACCGTGTCTATATTTGTGTAGGCTTCAGGGACGGATTAAACCCTGCACACTACCCAGCTTGGATTTTAAGCCATGATGATCATCTGTGGGCCAAGAAAGCACCTGTAAACAACAGAGGAGGGGCCCACACATTTGATTTTTAATTAATGTATACATTTAATAGTAAATTGTCAATGACCATGTGGCCCAGTTCCCCCAAGGGCCCCTGGCAACGGCCCCACCGGCCCAATGGTTAATCCAGCCTGATACCACTTTACTACCTGTCAGAAACTCAGGGCACAGTTCTCTTAGTGTTTCGAAGTGTTTTTTTCTCCCATTTCAATTATTAAGTTAATATTAAATAAGAGACGTGCCAAAAGTGCCTGAGAGATATTATAGTGTTTTAATGATTAGTTTTTTGGCTTCCCAGAGTTTAATGATGTACTACTTTGGAATTTTCTATGCAAACATATACATGGGTGACTCAACACATCTTTACAAATACATTGGGCGTTAGACCTTCTGCATTGTGGTAGCTCTGTTGGAAAAGCTCTTGACTCGTTATCAGAAGGCTGTGAGATCAAATCCCAGCATCAGATCCTCTGCTTCCGAGTAGTTGACGCTGATGGCTTGATTATTTCTCTCCTTTAAAATGCCATTGTCATTGACAATGCATTGGGCGCTTAAAGTTAAATATTTCGAAAGCATGCATGTCCACAGTAAGGTGGAATTTTTTAATTGTGAATCAAGTTGCTCGGTTAAAGTATGTTGGAACAGCGAGATGCCAAAGTTTTCAGATTCAAGTTTTAAAAGTTAAATATCTCCAAAACTACAGAACATTTCAAAGTAAAACGTTCCAAGCATGTGTGTCGGCAGTTAGGTGAATTGTAAAAAGTATGAATGGAGTTTCTAGGTGAACGTGTTTTTTTTTTTAGGTGGACAAATCTGCCATTGAGCCCCATGTTAATTTTCTAAATTTTGTAAAGACCATATCTCTAAAACCACGAAACATTGCAAATATTCATTTTCAGGCAAACATTTCCACAGTAAGCTCAACACGATAAAGTCTGAACGGTGTTTCTAGGCGTACATTTGTAGCTCTAGTAGCCTGGCAAATGTTGTACTTTTTCCATTGACAATGCATTGGGTGCTTAAAGTTAAATATATTTTTTAAATTGAACATTATTTCAAAGTAAAAATCTTAACCATACATGTCCACAGTAAGGTTGAAATTTTGAATATTGAATGAAGTCGCTAAGTTAAAGTATGAAGGAACAGTGAGGTGCCAAAGTTATCAGATGTGGCTTTTAAAAGTTAATTATCTCCAAAACTACAAAACATTTCAAAGTAAAATCACACATTACAATTTAACCTTACTGTGGACATGCATGCTTGTGACTTTTCCTTTGAAATCATTTGTAGTTTTTGAAATATTTAACTTTAAGCGCCCAATGCATTGTCAATGGAAAAAGTACAAACTTTGGCTACTATAGCTACAAACATACACCTAGAAACACCGTTCAAACTTTATCATGTTCAGCTTAAAGTGGAAATGTTTGCCTGAAAATGAATATTTGAAATGTTTCATGGTGTTAGAGATATAGTCTTTACAAAATTCGGAAAATTAACATGGGCTCAATGGCAGATTTGTGCACCTCAAAAAAACACGTTCACCTAGAAACTCCATTCATACTTTTTATAATTCACCTAACTGTGGACAGTTAGGCACATGAACGTTTTACTTTGAAATATTTTGTAGTTTTGGAGATATTTAACTTTTAAAATGTAAATCTGAAAACTTTGGCACCCCGCTGTTCCTACATACTTTAACCGAGCAACTTGATTCACAATTCAAAAATTCCACCTTACTGTGGACATGCATTCTTGAGATTTTTATTTTGAAATAATTTGTAGTTTTTTAAATATTTAACTTTAAGCGCCCAATGCATTGTCAATGACAATGGACATTTAAAGGAGAGAAAAATCAAGCCTTCAGTGTCAATTGCTCAGATGCAGAGGTGCCAAATTTGGGATTTGATCCCCTGACCTTTCAATGATGAGTCTAGAGCTTTTCCAACTGAGCCACCCAAGTATACAATTTATGGGTGCCCAGTGCATTTTCAAAGACATATGAGTTACTCATGCATATCTTTACAAAGAACATTCCAAAGTACTCCATCATCAAACTACAGGTAGACTGGGGTTTGACTATGGAACCTCTCTGCTGAAACTCAGATCATTAGACCACTCAGGGACGGATTAACCACCGCAAGGGCCCCTGGTCGATATTTTTTTAGGGCTCCCCCACGCTCCACCGTTACCTACTTCTCGCTACTTTCCAAATAATGGAGCTTTAAACTAATTCAGCAGCTTTTTTTTAAGTAACACACTGTAAGGGCGATGAGCGACCGAACAGCTGTTGAGAGAAGTAGTTGTGCCTGTGGGCGTTGCCAACTCGCCATCTTGGCCAGCCACTATGTGACTAGACGCGACCGAGTATTTCCCGGTGAGTAAGGCAGCGCAACGGTGGGGGCCGATGGGCAAGGAGGGTTGCGAGCTTATGAGAAAGAAACAACTAAAATAAGACCTTAAACCTGGCGAAAACAGTTGTGTGCATTAGCGGAAGATGACGATGAAGGAAACCATTATATTGAGAACATTAAATTAACTTCTGAAAAGCCTACACAGCCTTAAAACATGGCAAAAACAGTTGCGTGCATTAGCGCAAGATTAGATGAGGAGAAAGGAAATCATTAAATGGAAAACATTAAATTAACTTCGGAAAAGGCTTCTAAGCCTACACTATTATAGGCTACTAAAAACTAGTGAACCGCGATCTTGCCACACGTGAATAATTGTGGTTGTAAACAATAACACAGACAGACTACAATATAAATTCTTAGTCTAGTTGAGGGAAGAAAAGGATATAATCATGGCCCCAAATAACTTTTAAATATCTTGCAATTGGCGACGAGTCTCTTACTAAATCGGCAAGAGTGCCTCTCAAGCTATATAACCTCTCCATCATCAGCAATAGTCAGTGGTGCGTGTTCCCCACACTCCCAAGCCCCCACCGTTGCGCTGCCTTAAACTCACCGGGAAATACTCGGTCGCTGACTAGACCGTGCCTGCCCTCCAGTGGCGCTCTGGCGCCATCTGTTGGAGACCAGTGTGTAAAAGCCTATAGTATGACAGCGTGACTCACTCATGGTCACGGTCATGGACATGGACATGAGCTGGAGGTTTTCATTGTAACCGATCAACAGTACAATCAACATAAAAGCACAACAGGTCATATGACAGTGTCACTCAAAATATCTGACCTACAAGCTCACAGTGTCGCATCTCAACTTGTTGTGAGCTTGTAGATCTGCTATCTTTGCTACTTTAGAAAAAGTTGAACTGGTTATATCTGTCTGTAGGGTTTATAATATTGTAAGGTTTAGCAGACTGAACGGGGCAGGCGAACCCCAGCCCCCCACTCAGCAGGCAAGCAACCCTAAACACCAAGAGAGCTAGCTCGCTTGGCATAGCGAATTATGGCGCGTCTCTTGCAGGGTTGTTACAATATTTAACCACAGCTTGTAACAATAACTGCCATTGGATCCATTGGAACAGTGGTTCTCAAAGTATGGTCTGGGACTCCCAGGGGTCATTGGGGGTGTCCAGTTAGTTAAAGGGTTAGGGTTAGGGCCTATTGTTAATAAATATGTCATCATGTTTATCTCACGCTTGCATCCTTTCCCACTACCGTGTGAAGAAGGAAGTGAGAGCCTTTGTTGAGACCATGATTAGATATGGGAAATGGGACAGATCCATGTTGATGACATGACTTTAGAGATACTGTGTACTGCTTTGCGTGATTTTAGGCCAAAATATGTAGGAGCAGTGTCCAAAAATGTGTTTAGCAAAAATCAGCCTCATGGTGGCACTAGAAGTAGGCCATGTGAGAAATGGATAGGGGCAACGTTGGCGGAGATATGAGTAGGGCAAAAGCGTGACGTGACGTGTGACGGACAGACTGACAGCCGGTGGAGGTTTTGATAGTAACTGCGACCTGACGTTCACAATATATAGTAGCCTAAAAAGGACAGGGCCCAGAATCGATCCAATGCAATGTAGAAATACTTTGTTACAAGTGAAGTTTTAAATTCACTTGAGTAAAAGTACAAAAGTATTGGTATCAAAATGTACTCAAAGTGCTAAAAGTATAAAGTACTCATTATACAGAATGTCTCATTTTACCCAAGTAAAATGTTCCAAGTTTTCAAATGTACAAAAATATTTTGAAAATAGCAGATCTACAAGCACCACATATTTTCAGATGGGGCTCTGTGAGTCTGTTGACAAATACAAATTAATCTGGGGGTCCTTGACCTGAAATAATGTGCATGGGAACCACTGGTTTAAAAAACATTTAAGGAAATACACAAAAAAGGCCCTGATCGCTTATATATGCAGACATCGCAACACTGGTAAACAGGAAACTCAATGATGTGGGGCTCACCATATATATCTATGGGGCTCACCACAGGAAACTCTGATATGTGACTGCTCCCACAGTGGGCATCACCAGGCCCACAGTGGGAGTGGCCAGGAATAAGGTCAATAGAGCCGAAGTGGTTATGTTTTGTAATAATAATCAAAATCCACAAAGTTAGTAATAGTAACTAAAGTTTTCAAATCATTTTAGTGGAGTAAAAAGTACAATATTTGCCTCTGAGATGTAGTGGAGCAGAAATAAAAGTATAGACAATCAAAACTGTACTTAAGTACAGTAGACTACTTAAGTAAATGTACTTTCTACTACTGCATAGTAGGTTCTGAAAGCAGCTGCAAGGAAATAATAATAATAACTTTATTTGTATAGCACTTTTCAAGACATAAGTCACAAAGTGCTGAACAACAATAAAAAATATAGCATACAGGAGAGAAACAATGAGAGCCATAGAAACTAAAACAATTAGAAGCAAACAATAAAGCACACAACACAACACCTTAAAACTAAAGCAATTAAAAGCAAGCAATAAAAACACACAAAACAATTAAGGCAAAATGAGGTGATCTAGGGGAAGGCTTTCCTGAACAGGTGTGTTTTTAAAAGTGATTTAAAAGATGCTAAGGAATCAGCTTTTCTGATTGCCACGGGTAGGGCGTTCCAAAGCTTGGGTGCGCATGCGGCAAACGCCCGATCACCTTTTGTCACCATTTGAGGTTTTTTTGTGACCTCCAGGAGGGCCTCCTCAGAGGATCTGAGGCTACGTGAGGGATTATATGGAGGCACCAAGTCAGTAATGTACTGTGGGGCGAGGTCCTTTTGGGCCTTAAAAGCTAATAAAAGAATCTTAAAATCAATTCTAAAAACTACTGGAAGCCAATGGAGGGTTGCTAAGACAGGGGTGATGTGGGCAAGTTTTTTTGTGTTCGTCAGGAGTCTGGCAGCTGCTTTTTGTACCAGTTGCAGGCGAGAGATGGTTTTGTGTGTTAGGCCGGTGTATAATCCATTGCAGTAATCTAAGCGGGAGGTTATAAATGCATGTATGACTTTCTCTAGGTCTGGAGGTGACAGGATTGACTTGATTTTTGAGATTGTTCGGAGTTGGTAGAAGCATGATTGGACAGTTTTTGTGACTTGGATATTAAATGTAAGGTCTGAGTCAAAGAAGACACCTAAGCTTTTTGCACTCGGTTTCACAGCACTTGATAGGCTGCCCAGATCTCTGTCTTATCGGTGTTCAATTGGAGGAAATTTTGTGACATCCATGCGTTTATGTCGGCGAGACAGGCCCTTAGACCATTTAAGCTACCAGTAGTCGGGGATTTAACTGGGACGTAAATTTGCGAGTCATCCGCATAGCAATGAAAGCAGAGCTTGTGTTTTCGGATGATGTGCCCTAACTCCAGCATATAGAAAAGAGGAGGGGTCCAAGGACAGACCCCTGCGGGACACCGCAAGTGAGAAGGGCCGAGTGAGAGGAGGTTTCTCCTGAGACAACTGAAAAGGATCTATTACTTAGATAGGAGCGCAGGAGTTCTAGGGCAGATCCCTGTACGCCAACCCTCGTTCTAAGCGTGTCAGCCGTGTCGAAGGCCGCGCTTAGGTCGAGTAGAACTAATATTGCACAGTCGCCATCGTCGATTGAAAGTAGCAGATCGTAGCAGAAGGAAATATATAGCCAACAACATATAAATCAGAAGCACTTTATTGCCATACTGTAGAACATACAACACAGGAATTGAGTTCGGTTATGCAGGTAAAACACAGTACAATAATTAGACAAAAAGATTCAAATCTTACATTTTGATGAAAAGCTGGAAACATGAAATGATGACAGAAGGGATATTAATTTTGGCACTTGAAAGGTTCATGAACCAAATTATGAATTACCCTGGACTGCATCATCTTCACCTACAGTAGCCAACTGTTCTCTTGTAAGACGGGTGTCCATATTCTCTTGTTTCTTCCAGAAGGCATCCAAAGAGAAGTAGTACAACAGTGGATCCAGACAGCAGTTAACACTACAGAGACACAGTGTAGGCTTGATGGCATCTATCCACTTAACCATTATGACCACATTGACAGGCAAGAAAAAAATCACAAACATCAACAAGTTCATGACAAAAATGAGCATGACATTCATCTTGCTGTTGATCCTTGCAGAGTCATTGAGATGTCTGCGAAGAGTCCAGTACACCATAGCAGTGGACACAACATTGACTGCTAGCAGCATGGCGAATAGTAAAACAGGCCAACCATAAATCAGCCGCAATACAGCAAATGTGTCACCACCACAGACACGAAATGTGTCGTCAACTGCAAAACATGCAGTTTCATTGCAGCTTTCCATGGTTCTTATAAAATGCACGCTCTCTGGGATGTTTGCAGCCACTATAAAGACCCAAGCCAAGGCACAGGCTCTCCAGGCATTGGTGGTGGTTCTCAGATGCCCAAACCTCAGTGGGTAAACCACTGCCAGCAGCCGGTCCACACTGATGAAGGTGATGAAGATGGCACTGGAGCGGAGATTGTTGCGGAAGAGCATAGTTGCCCAGGTACATGCCATAACGCCCAGGGGCCAGGAACCCGTAGCATAGAAAGAGACTCTCATAGGCAAGGAGATCACCAGCAGAAGGTCTGAAAGTGCCAGGTTGATCATGAAGACGGCACTGGGAGATTTCACTCTGTGACGGCGCACCAGAATCCAGAGTGACACAGCATTGAGAGGAAAGCCCAACACTAAAATACAGCCATACATGACAGAATAGGTCATACTGGCCAGCTCCAGTCCATTTTCTGTCCCATTTCCAATTTCTGTCATGGTAGCCTACTGTTCAGCAATGTTGAACGACGGACCTAATGTGTCTCATGTGAACCTAAAAGTTGCATAAACCACCAGTTACACACTCTAGATATAGATCTTCAAAAAAGGACGGAAAATCTTGTTTGTCACAGGAAGTGGCTGCGTGGGTTGGCCCCACACGTATGATTCAGTGTCACTTCCAGCCATTTGCTTTATTCACAGTATCTATACACATCTACCTCCGGGCCACTGCCGCCTGATGCCATAATTGAATACATCTATGTATGTACATTATGTATGTACATTATGTACATACAGTATGTACAGTATGTACTGGAGGATGGATTGATTGATTGATTGATTGATTGATTGATTGAGCACATTATTTTTTTTATTTTAGTTCAAAAGGATAAAAGCACAAAAAACCCAGAAGACTTGTTTCCGTTATGGTCCTTTTGGGGATGGGAGGCAGGAATCAACAACACAATAACAAAAACAAGGACAAATAATCTTTTTTTATTCCACAAAATTGTGGCATAAAAAAAAGAGACACAGCACACAGGTACAGTTACCAGCAATATCACACTTTTAATACAGGTTTCTGCTTTCTTGTGCATTGGGTTTTCAGATTAAAAATAAATCTCCAACCTCCCCCTGCTCCCAAAACCCCCTAAAGTCAGGTGGTGATATCTTAAAAGGTCCTGGAATAAATGCCTTGCCAAAACATTTCTTCACCAATGTGTTTGTAAAGGTGTCTAGTAACACATCTCACAAAGACTGAAATTCAGTTTCCCTAGGAGAATCCGTTACAGCTGATGAAAGTTCGAGTCCCATTAAATTAACTACCAGTATACAAGATAAAACACACCAAAATAAATATGCTTTAAGTAGCATACAAAACAGCCCCCATATAATTATTGTTTAGAGATGAGTCATCACTTTTCAAAGTTGTGGGAGCCGCCTTGACCCCAAGGAATGTTTTTTGTGCAAAACAAATGCTTGCAATGGATTCAGAATCATTAAAAAACCCTAGTTTGACCTCTCACATGCTACTTAAAGCATATTTATTTTGGTGTGTTTTATCTTGTATAGTTAATTTAATGGGACTCCAACTTTCATCAGCTGTAACGGATTCTCCTAGGGAAACTGAATTTCAGTCTTTGTGAGATGTGTTACTAGACAACTTTACACACATTGATGAAGAAATGTTTTGGTAAGGAATTTATTCCAGGATTTGACACAATTTCTGAAGATATCCCCTGACTATTTCCACCCACAGAAACAAAGAAAACAAAAAAGCAAAATGGAAGATTAAGAAGAAGGGGGAAAAAAAGGAATAAGGAAACAAAGAAGGCAGAAGAAGAAATAAAAAGAGAAGAAAGGAGGGAAAGTTACTCAAATCAGGATACACCCTCAAACCTTGGCTGGTTTATAGTCTACACTTTATACACATAATATAATATATGTATAAACATATAATATTTATCTGTCGTTCTAATCCAGTGAGATGGCTTGTAGTTTTTCAAAGTGAGAGATGAGACTCTGCCAGTTTGTAAAAGATCTCAACAAATCCTCAGACAGCAAATTGAATCTTTTCTAGTTTAAAAAATGATATGAGGTTGTGTTTGAAGGGGGTAAACCTTTTTTTTTCCCAACACTGAGCAATTAAAGAGGCAAACACATCTATATTTCTTTGGCGGGTGTTCTTTCTGGAACCCTCTTCAGGGACACCAAAAATAGCGATGTAAGGCGATGTGTCCATATTCCATCTCAGAATCTGAGAAATAAAATGTCTAAAAAAAATGAACAAAATCTATGAGTCAAATCAGCTGATGCCTGGGAGCATCTACTATATCACAAGGTTCAGAGAGATACATTGTAAAGCGCTTTACATACAGTACCGTTGGTGCCTGTTGAGATTTTCTGGGGCAACCTGCAAAGATCACACATGTCATACGTGTCTTCTTCTTCTTTTTTTGTTTTTTACTCTCAAAAAAGCACCTGCAATGTAGTGCATTTGAAACTACATTGCAGTGTACATCATGGGGTGATCACATTATTTAGTTGCTGAGTGAGGTCAGCAGACAAAGTGACGTGAGTGAGAGGTAAAAACCTGGGTTGTATGTTGTAGTGTCACTGGTTCTCTCTTAACCATGTAGTTACATGGTTCAGCCAATAATAACTAATGGTTCATATGTTTTAATGTTTAATGTTTTAATAACTTTAGACTTCCCCTCTACAGGGGATTAGCGTGATGGCTACTGTTGTTAGGGGAGACCTTTGTCTCCATGTGTTGTCAAGGTGACTGTACTTTTGCAACCCCCTTCCCCCTTATGCTCTTGAGATTGCTGTGTCTTAAGTGTGTCCTAGAAGAACAGCCAGTTATTTGCTTTGCTGAACCAAACATTCACCCTGCTTTTGAGAAGAAGCTTAGATTTAAGAGATAATGATCTCGCTATCTCTTGTCTTGTCATATCTGCCACCGCTGCCTGTCACACGTGTCTCCTTTGCTTGCCTCCTAGCTTTTAGCCTCTGCTATTACTTGTCATGCCTTCCTTTTCCTTTCCACATAGCCGAGTTACACTGCAGTTGCGAATGAGAAGGGTACATTTGGTTGAAAACGAAAATGAAAACTACATATTATTTCAAATTAAAAATCTCAAGCATGCATGTCCACATAAGGTGGAATTTTTGAATTGCGAATCAAGTTGCTCGGTTAAAGTATGTAGGAACAGCGAGATGCCAAAGTTTTCAGATTCAAGTTTTAAAAGTTAAATATCTCCAAAACTACAGAACATTTCAAAGTAAAACGTTCCAAGCATGTGTGTCGGCAGTTAGGTGAATTGTAAAAAGTATGAATGGAGTTTCTAGGTGAACGTGTTTTTTAGGTGCACAAATCTGCCATTGAGCCCCATGTTAATTTTCCAAATTTTGTAAAGACTATCTCTAAAACCACGAAACATTGCAAATATTCATTTTCAGGCAAACATTTCCACAGTAAGCTGAACACGATAAAGTCTGAACGGTGTTTCTAGGCGTAAATTTGTAGCTCTAGTAGCCTGGCAAATGTTGTACTTTTTCCATTGACAATGCATTGGGCGCTTAAAGTTAAATATTTAAAAGACTACACATTATTTCAAAGTAAAAAATCTCAACCATACATGTCCAACTTGATTCACAATTCAAAAATTCCACCTTACTGTGGACATGCATTCTTGAGATTTTTATTTTGAAATAATGCCCAATGCATTGTCAATGACAATGGACATTTAAAGGAGAGAAAAATCAAGCCATCAGTGTCAATTGCTCAGATGCAGAGGTGCCAAAGTTGGGATATGATCCCCTGACCTTCCAATGATGAGTCCAGAGCTTTTCCAACTGAGCCACCCAAGCACACAATTTTTGGGTGCCCAGTGCATTTTTAAAGACATTTCGAGTAACTCATAGCTTTACAAAGAACATTCCAAAGTGCTCCATCATCAAACTACAGGTAGACTGGGGTTTGACTATGGAACATCTCTGCTGAAAGTCAGATCATTAGACCACTCAGGGACGGATTAACCCCCGCAAGGGCCCCTGGTCGAATTTTTTTTTAGGGCTCCCCCACCATCCACCATATGTTACCTACTTCTCGCTACTTTCCGAATAATGGAGCTTTAAAGTAATTCAGCAGCTTTTTAACACACAGAAAGGGCAATGAGCGACCGAACAGCTGTTGAGAGAAGTAGTTGTGCCTGAGGGTGTCGCCAACTCGCCATCTTGGCCAGCCACTATGTGATTAGACCGTGCCTGCCCTCCAGTGGCGCTCTGGCGACATCTGTTGGAGACCAGTGTGTAAAAGCCTATAGAGCATCGCAGTTGAAGCCCCACCCCGTCCTCACTCTGGTGTCGGAAGCGTTTTCCGCATTCATTTCTTCCATAGACATTTCATAAAGTATTTATTTAAAAGTTTTTAAGCCTTGGACAAAGCCACCTCGGCTGGAGAGGAATCATGTCAATATTCAAATTTTTTTGAATGCAAAGATTAATTAGAAAGCTGAAAAAAAGGGCAGGGTACAAGACTGTGTACATGATTATTTTTTAAATTGCGGAAACTACACTCCCAGAATGCATTGCGAATGACAGTCTTGTTTCCTGAAATACAGCCCTTAAATCACGCTCAGTTTAGTTATCCAGGCCAGCATATGGCCTGAAATGTAGTGATTGTCATCTCTGTGGACGCTCTTATCGTCATCCTTAACATAGTGCATCATATTTGTAAAAGAAAGACGATCGCTCGCGGAGTTCTGCTGAAGTGCAATAATCCGCCGGAAAGACAGGGGGCAGTAGCTACTTCCGCGGTAACCGCAAGATATGTGAAAGAAGAAGAAGCTAGACCAATCACAGACGTCGATTTCACAGGATGTACATGTTTAGCAGCATGGGAAATGCAGTTCTTCTCCGTGCGATCTTGATTAAAACATGTTTTTACTAAAATTAGAGTGATTGCATACATACTCGGGGGTTCTACAGGAGCATATAGAACCATTTTACAACCACCAGCCTAGTGGTAAGTGTACATTGAATTGCTACGACTTTGTGGCTGATAATGAAAAACCCTATGGTAAAGATGAATGGCCAGCTTGCTTCCGACACCTCACTGCGATGCTCTATAGTGTGTGCCAGCGCCTACGTCATTGTAGTCCTTATAGCGGCCATTTCTTGGGTAAAAACACAGGTGTTTCAATTGTTTGATTGCATAGAACTAATGCTTTACTCCAATCAGAACACCTGTGTAAGGCTGTGTTTACCCAAGAAATGGCCGCTCTTAGAACTACATTTGGCACACCCTATATAGTATGACAGCGTGACTCACGGTCATGGACATGAGCTGGAGGTTTTCAACTGATCAACAGTACAATCAACATAAAAGCACAACAGGTCATTTGACAGTGTCACTCAAAAATATCAGACCTACAAGCTCACAACGTCGCATCTCAACTTGTTGTAAGCTTGTTGATCTGCTATCTTTGCTACTTTAGAAAAAGTTGAACTGGTTATGTCTGTCTGTGCCTGTGGTGTTTATAATATTGTAAAGTTTAGCAGACTGAACGGGGCAGGCGAACCCCAGCCCCCCACTCAGCAGACAAGGCAAGCAACCCGCAACACCAAGAGAGCTAGCTCGCTTGGCATAGCGAATTATGGCGCGTCTCTTGCAGGGTTGTAACAATATTTAACCAGAGCTTGTAACTATAAATGTCATTGGATCCATTGGAACAGTGGTTCTCAAAGTATGGTCTGGGACTCCCAGCTGGGTCATTGGGGGGGTCCAATTAGTTATAGGGATAGTTCACCCCCAAAATGACATTTATTTTCCTATCGATTACTCACTGTTTTTGTCGCATTCCTAAGCCAATAATTTGAGGAGACTCTTTGCGTCTCCATAGGGCAGGCAGGGTTTGCCAGTCCAGGGGTGCCGCAGAGTAAATGAATGATTTGGAATTCATCAATATCACTTCACTATACTTTGTAAAACAGACCTGATTTTACTGTTAAAATAAATTCATCATGCCTGTTCCTAAGGTATGGCAACATGACTGGTGTCTTGCACGTGCACCTTCACCAGTCATGTTGCCATACCTTAGCGTTTGCTGAACTGAGGCCCCTGTTGTAGACCTACATCTGCTATTTCTGTGAAAATGTTTGAACATTTTTGAATAATTTAGTTTTTTAAAATTATTATTACATAAATCTTGTCTTCTCTGGGTGTGCCTGGCACAAAACATTTTCAGATGTTTCATTTCCAAATATGTATCAATTTGTGGGTCCTTGGCACGCCACGAAACGGTTTGAGAACTATTGCATTGGAACACAGTGATGATATGGTTTCCATCCTGCATATTGTTAAATAGGCATACCGGTATGTCATCATGTTCATCTCACACTTGCATCCTTTCCCACTACCGTGTCGTGTGAAGAAGGAAGTGAGAGCCTTGGTTGAGATCACGATTAGATCATTTCTTTGGAGAGTCAAATGTGGAACATTTTAAAGCATGTTTGGTTGTTTCAACGTCAGTGTTATTTGACAGAACGAACAAAAGGGGAGACTATCACATATTTGAATGATTTATTATGAGTAAAATTAGACTGCTAATCAGGAGTCCAAGCAGGGATGCTGCTGGAATGATGTACGATTATATAACAATTAGACTTAATAACGACTTAATAACAATTATTTTCTGCCCTAAACTTATTGTAACAACTACAGTTCCCAATATTGGTAGATATGTATGCCAATATCTTATACACTATTAATAAAAGAAAAAAACAGATGGTGCTATAACAGCAACAAATGATACATTTTCAAACATTACCATTTGATAGTTGAGATAATATTATGCAGGTTACATTAATATATGTATTGTTTTTGGATCTCAAGAAAACCATGAATGAATTTGGTTCTATTATAGCGTTAAGTGTCTGTTTGAAATTGGCAAGAGAGTTGCCGTTACTTAGTGGTTTAATTGGACAGAATCAGCACAGCAGTACAGTACAGAATAGTCTGCGTAAATGTGAATTTAACAACTGCAAGGAAGTGAGTCATTTTCATTGACATAAATAGTAGCCTAAACAGGACAGGGCCCAGAATCGATCCAATGCAATGTACAACATACTCTGTTACAAGTGAAAGTGAAATTCACTCGAGTAAAAGTACAAAAGTTGTGGTATCAAATTGTACTCAAAGTGCTAAAAGTAGAAAGTACTCATTATTAAGTTTTCAAATGTACAAAATGTATAAAAGATATTTAGAAAATAGCAGATCTACAAGCACCACATATTTTCAGATGGGGCTCTATGAGTCTGTGGACAAATAAAAATGAATATGGGGTCCTTGACCTGAAATAATGTGCGTGGGAACCAATGGTTTAAAAAACATTTGAGGAACTATGCAAAAAAGGCCCCACAGGAAACTCAATATGTGACTGCGCCCACAGTGGGCATCACCAGGCCCACAGTGGGCATCACCAGGCCCACAGTGGGAGTGGCCAGGAATAAGGTCAGTAGAGCTGAAGTGGTTTGTAATAATTAAAAAACTAAAGTTTTCAAATAATGTTTGTGGAGTAAAAAGTCCAATATTTGCCTCAGAGATGTAGTGGAGTAGTAAAAGTATAGACAATCAAAATGTACTTAAGTACTGTACTTAAGTAAATCACTGCATAGTAGGCAGTAGGCCTAGTTCTGAAAACAGCTGCAAAGAAAGGAAATATATCCATAATAGCCAACAACATTATAAATCAGTTTATTGCAGTCCAGGAATTGGATTTGTTTATGCAGGTGCAAAAACATGAAACAAACATCGTACAATAATTAACAAGACAAAACGATTGACATCTCAAATTTTGATGAAAAGCCGGAAACATGAAATGACGACAGAAGGGACATCTAATGGCGCTTATTAATAGATTTTGGTACTTGAAAGGGTCATGAACCAAATTAGGAATTACCCTGGACTCTGTGAGCATCTTCCTCACCCACAGTAGCCAACGTAGCCAACTGTTCTCTTGTAAGACGGGCGTCCACATTCTCTTGTTTCTTCCAGAAGGCATCCAAAGAGAAGTAATACAACAGTGGATCCAGACAGCAGTTAACACTACAGAGACACACTGTAGGCTTGATGGCATCTCTCCACTTAACCATTATGGCCACATTGATAGGCAAGAAAAAAATCACAAACATCAACAAGTTCATGGCAAAAATGAGCATGACATTCATCTTGTTGTTGATCCTTGCAGAGTCATTGAGATGTCTGCGAAGAGTCCAGTACACCATAGCAGTGAACACAACATTGACTACTAGCAGGGCGAATATTAAAAAAGCCCAAATATATGGCACAAACTGTTTTGTTTTTTCACAAAGAAGAACAAAACATGCAGTTTCATTGCAGCTTTCCATGGCTCTTATAAAATACACACTCTCTGGGATGCTTGCAGCCACTATAAAGACCCAAACCAAGGCACAGGCTCTCCAGGCATTGGTGGTGGTTCTCAGATGCCCAGACCTCAGAGGGTAAACCACTGCCAGCAGTCGGTCCACACTGATGAAGGTGATGAAGATGGCACTGGAGCGGAGATTGTTGCGGAAGAACATAGTTGCCCAGGTACATGCCATCAAGTCCAGGGGCCAGGAACCCGTAGCATAGAAATAGACTCTCATAGGCAAGGAGATCACCAGCAGAAGGTCTGAAAGTGCCAGGTTGATCATGAAGACGGCACTGGGAGATTTCACTCTGTGACGGCGCACCAGAATCCAGAGTGACACAGCATTGAGAGGAAAGCCCAACACTAAAATACAGCCATACGCTGCAGAATAGGTCATACTGTGCAGCTCCAGTCCATGTTCTGTCCCATTTCCAATTTCTGTCATGGTTGACTACTGTTCAGCAATGTTGAACGACGGACGTAATGTGTCTCATGTGAACCTAATAGTTGCATAAACCACCAGTTACACACTCTAGATATAGATCTTCAAAAAAGGACGGAAAATCGTACTTCTTGTTTGTCACAGCCACAGGAAGTGGCTGCGTGGTTTGGCCCCACACTTACATGTATGATTCAGTTTCACTTCCAGCCATTTGTTTTATTCACAGTATATATACACATATACCAATCTACCTCTGGGCCACTGCTACCTGATGCCATAATTCAATACATGTATGTATGTATGTATGTATGTACAGTATGTACAGTATTGATTGTTTGATTGATTGATTGATTGAGTGAGTGAGAACATTATTGAAGATTAGAACACAAATAGGTTCGGGCATCTAGTACGGATGCCCCCTGAGCGCCTTCCTAGGAAGGTCCTCGATGCGCGTCCCACTGGGAGGAGACCCCGTGGCAGACCAGATGGAGAGATTATATCTCCAAACTGGCTTAGGAACGCCTCGGTATACTCCCTGAGGGGAGTGGAGAAAGTTGCTTTGAAATAATTTGTAGTTTTTGAAATATTTAACTTTAAGCGCCCAATACATTGTCAATGACAATGGACATTTAAAGGAGAGAAATATCAAGCCATCAGTGTCAATTGCAGAGGTGCTGGTGCTTGAACCTTTTATCCAGTCCAGAGTCCAGAGCTTTTCCAACCAAACCACCCAATCATACACATTTGGTCGCCCTGTACATTTTCAAAGATATTTTGAGTTATTCATGCATATCTTTATAAAGTACATTCCAAAGTACTCCATCATCAAACTACAGGTAGACTGGGGTTCGAATATGGAACCTCTCTGCTGAAAGTCAGATCATTAGACCATTTTACTACCTGTCTGAAACTCAGGGCACAGCTCTCTTTTTCAAAGCCCTACTAGAAACTCCATTCATACTTTTTGAGCGGTGGTCACAACGCTCCTATACGTGGCCGTGTGTGTGGGTCTGTCTGTCTGTCTGTGTGTCTCCGTGTCTGTCTGTCTGTAGCCTGCAGTAACCTTTTCTGACCACACATGTTAAGGGAGGGGCGCTGTTGCACACACACACACACACACACACACACACACACACACACACACACACACACACACACACACACACACACCACCGCTCAGTTCACACGAGTGTGATTTTTATAATTCACCTAACTGTGGACACGCATGCCTGAACGTTTTACTTTGAAATGTTTTGTAGTTTTGGAGATATTTAACTTTTAAAACTTAAATCTGAAAACTTTGGCACCTTGCTGTTCCTACATACTTAAACCGAGCAACTTGATTCACAATTCAAAAATTCCACCTTACTGTGGACATGCATTCTTGAGATTTTTGAGTGGTGGAGCCACTCCTGTGTTTCGAAACGTCCGTGTGTGTGTGTGTGTGTGTGTGACTTTGTCTGTCTGTAGCCTGCAATACCTATCTTGACCACACAGTACACACACACCACAGCATGGGGTCAATCGGTCAGGGGTCATTGAGGTCAACACAAGCCCAGAAGAGAACAGAGACGCACGCACGCACGCATGGACGCGCGCGCACACACACACACACACACACACACGCACACACACACACACACACACACACACACACACACACACACACACACACACACACACACACACACACACAAATTTCACTACCCTTTTTGAGAGTTGGATTCGATCATTTTAAGGTATTTGTACTTGAGTATTTCCAATAGTTTTACTTCTATTACATATACCTCAACCCCTGCATGTACCCCAAGGTGTGCAGGCCTCCACCACTCAGTTCACACAGGTGTGATTTTTATTTTGAAATTTGTAGTTTTTGAAATATTTAACTTTAAGCACCCAATGCATTGTCAATGACAATGGACATTTAAAGGATAGAAAAATCAAACCATCAGTGTCAATTGCTCAGATGCAGAGGTGCCAAAGTTGGGATTGATTCCCTGACCTTTTGATGACAAGTCAAGAGCTTTTCCAACTGAGCCACCCAAAAACACATTGATTGGGTGCCCAGTGCATTTTGAGTTACTCATGCATAGCTTTACAAAGAACATTCCAAAGTACTCCATCATCAAACTACAGGTAGACTGGGGTTTGACTATGGAACATCTCTGCTGAAAGTCAGATCATTAGACCACTCAGGGACGGATTAACCCCCGCAAGGGCCCCTGGTCGATCATTTTTTAGGGCTCCCCCACTCTCCACCATATGTTACCTACTTCTCACTACTTTCCAAATAACGAAGCTTTAAAGTAATTCAGCAGCTTATTTTAAGGGTGATGAGCAACCGAACAGCTATTGAGGGAAGTTGTTGTGTGCCTGTGGGAGTCCCATCTTGGCCAGCCACTATGTGACTAGACCGTGCCTGCCCTCCAGTGGTGCTCTGGCGCATTGGAGAGTGTGTAAAAGCCTGTAGCATGACAGCGTTGACAGCGTCGGTCATGGACATGAGTTGGACTTGGAGGTTTTCTAACTGATCAACAGTACAATCAACATAAAAGCACAACAGGTCATATGACAGTGTCACTCAAAAATATCAGACCTACAAGCTCACAACATCACATCTCAACTTGTTGTGAGCTTGTAGATCTGCTATCTTTGCTACTTTAGAAAAGGTTGAACTGGTTATGTCTGTCTGTGGGGCTTATAATATTGTAAAGTTTAGCAGACTGAACAGGGCAGGCGAACCCCAGCACCCCACTCAGCAGACAAGGCAAGCAACCCGCAACACCAAGAGAGCTAGCTCGCTTGGCATAGCGAATTACGGCCCGTCTCTTGCAGGGTTGTTACAATATTTAACCAGAGCTTGTGACTAAACAATAGCTACATGTCATTTGATCTATAATTGGAACAGTGGTTCTCAAAGTGTGGTCCGGGACTCCCAGGGGTCATTGGGGGGGTCCAGTTAGTCAAAGGGATAGTTCACCCCCAAAATGAAATGTTATTTTCCTATCGATTACTCACTGTTTTTGTCACATTCCTAAGCCAATCATTTGAGGAGAGTCTTTGTGTCTCTATAGGGCAGGCAGGGTTTCCCAGTCCAGGCTACAGGGGGAAAAAAATAAATGTAGCCTACTTCTTAAAATAAATTCATCATGCCTGTTCCTAAGGTATGGCAACATGACTGGTGTCTTGCACGCGCTGAACTGACCCCACTGTTGTAGACCTACATCTGCTATTTCTGTGAAAATGTTTGAACATTTTTGAATAATTGAGATTTAATATATAGTCTATTATTACATAAATCTTCTCTGGCCTGGCACTAAACATTTTCAGATGTTTCATTTCCAAATATGTATCAATTTGTGGGTCCTTGGCACGCCATGAAACGGGTTGAGAACCACTGCATTGGAACACAGTGATGATATGGTTTCCATCCTGCATATTGTTAAATATGTCATCATGTTCATCTGACTCATGCGGTTGCATCACTTCCCACTCCTGTGTGAAGAAGGCAGTGAGAGCCTTTGTTGAGATCATGATTAGATAATTTCTTTGGAGAGTGAAATGTAAAACATTTTAAAGCATGAAGACAAGGATCGTTCGGTTGTTTCAACATCAGTGTTATATGACAGAACGAACAAAAGGGGAGACTATCACATATTTGAATGATTTATGAGTAAAATTAGACTGCTAATCAGGAGTCCAAGCAGTGAGGCTGCTGGAATGATGTACGACTATATAACAATATTCTGCCCTAAACTTATTGTAACAACTACAGTTCCCAATATTGGCAGATAGGTTGTATATGCCAATATCTTATACACTATTAATAAAAGAAAAAAACAGATGGTGCTATAACAGCAACAAATGATACATTTCAATCTCAAGGATCCCAAGAAAACCATGAATGAATTTGGTTCTATTAGCGTTAAGTATCTGTTTGAAATTGGCATGAGAGTTGCCGTTACTTAGTGGTTTAATTGGACAGAATCAGCACAGCAGTAAGTACAGAATAGTCTGCGTAAATGTGAATTTGACATCCGCAGGGAAGTGAGTCAGTTTCATTGACATAAATAGTAGCCTTAACAGGACGGTGCCCAGAATCGATCCAATGCAATGTAGAAATACTCTGTTACAAGTGAAAGTGAATTCTAAATTCACTTGAGTAAAAGCACAAAAGTATTGGTATCAAAATATCAAAAGTGCTAAAAGTAGAAAGGAGGCTACTCATTATGCAGAATGTCCCATTTTTAAGTTTTCAAATGTACAAAATGTATTAAAAAAATAAAAGAAATATTTTTAAAATAGCAAGCACCACATATTTTCAGATGGGGCTCTATGAGTCTGTGGACAAATAAAAATGAATATGGGGTCCTTGACCTGAAATAATGTGCATGGGAACCACTGGTTTAAAAAACATTGAGGAACTATGCAAAAAAGGCCCGACAGGAAACTCAATATGTGACTGCGCCCATGTGGGCATCACCAGTGGCCAGGAATAAGGTCAATAGACCTGAAGTGGTTAGGTTTTGTAATAATAATCCAAATCCACAAAGTTACTATAGTAAATAAAGTTTTCAAATAATTTTAGTGGAGTAAAAAGTACAATATTTGCCTCTGAGATGTAGTGGAGTAGAAATAAAAGTATAGACAATCAAAACTGTACTTAAGTACTGTAGGCCAGGGGCGTTGTAGTTTCAATATTAAGCTGGGTGCTCGTTTTTGACCCCGCCCCTCCCCCCCCCCCTCCCCTCCCCTCCCCTCCCCTCCCCTCCCCTCCCCTCCCCTCCCCCTCCCCCTCCCCCTCCCCTCCCCTCCCCTCCGCCCGCCCGCTCGGCCAGCCGGCTGCTTAGACAAAATGATAATAATGACCATTGCTATGTTTGGCCACTAGAGGGCACTGAAAACCCACAATGCTAATATGTTCCCCAAGTTTTGTGACACTTTGGTATCATGCCAATAAAGCTCCTTTGAATTTAATTGAAAACCAATGAAACAGAGCGACCTGAATTCAAAATGCAGACAGGCCTATATAGTAACTGTAAATGTACAAACGTATTGGTATCAAAATATCCCATTTCATGTCAGCAAAAGAAAAGGCATTTTTTTTCATCATTGAGTACTCTATTTACAGTTTGCCAATAGTACAGTGGTACGATAACGATGTCATACAATGAATGCACTGTAGGAATTTTTATGACACATGAGCAATCATGACTTTTCAGCAATCAGTGTGTTTCAACATCTTAACAAAGTAATTAATGCATGATATTGCACCTACATTAACATGCTACAAGCAGAAACAGAACTTTTTTTCCCAAGATCTTTGTCTATTTTAATTGTGGAGGAACATGTTTTTAAAAAAAATGTAATATTTTCTGTGTAAAAAGAAAAAGATAAAAAAAAACCTAATAAATATTGTCCAAAAAAAATGTGGAGGAAACATCTCTCCCTCCCTGATCGCGGTCTGTCACCTTCACTGTGCCTGCTGCAGTGCTGCTTGGCCATCATCTAGAAATGAAAAGGAGGAGAGGGGAATAAAAAAAAGTATTACAACCATGACATTGACAACAATATTGCTACAGTAAATTACAATTAGCCTATTATAGTGAACCTTGCATCATGCAGTACATTGTTTTTTAGTTTTTTAGTACCACCTACCATTTATTTATCAGGAATGTGTTTCTCCTCTGGGCTCCTCTGGAGATGAAGTCATTGGCTATGACATCCAGGTCAATCTTCCTTGCCAGTAAATTACTGGCATGATTAAATACAATAACAACAGTTCAGTTGAGAAGAGGTACAATGTACAGTTGGAGTACAGCATTAACAGAATAGTAGACGTTATCTCAGTTTAATCAATTACATTACATTCAAATGAGCTTTATTGGCATGAGAAAATAAAATGAAAACCGTTGAGAAAAAACTGTGGGTGATAAATCAGCAGTTTTCATCATTACATTGAATTTGCTGCTATTAAAATGTCAAACTATTATTTTGGAGGTGGTGATAGCCTAGGCTATAACAGAGCTTGAGACGAGAGCTACATACATCACACAGACATACAGCCTTTGCATACAGCCAGGATGTGGAGGCAGGCTTTGACGCTGGGTGACGCCCTGCTCACATTGAACAAAGCCAACGTGTGATATCGGCCGAGTGCCAGGAATGCAGTTTGGCCAGTTCGGGACAAACTTGTGAAATCGACTGAGTGCTAGGAATTGTCGGCGAAAAATCAATGGGCTCTCATAACTGTACGCTCAAGCACCCAGGCGCCCCCTAAGATTCCGCCTCTGCTGTAGGCTGCATAGTAGTATGCAGTGGTGGAAGCCTGGAAGGGCCTAGTTCTGAAAGCAGCGGCAAGGAAAGGAAATATATAGTCAACAACCTATAAATCAGAAATACTTTATTGCCATGTATATACTGTGTAGAACATACCCAGGAATTGGATTCGGTTATGCACGTGCAAAAACATAAAACACAGTACAATAATTAGAAAAAAAGATTCACATCTCACATTTTGATGAAAAGCCGGAAACATGAAATGACGACAGAAGGGACATCTAATGGCGGTCATTACTACATTTTGGCAGTTCAAAGGGTGATGAAACAAATTATGAATTACCCTGGAGTCTGTGAGCATCATCTTCACCCACAGCAGCCAACTGATCTCTTGTAATACGATCATCCACATTCTCTTGTTTCTTCCAGAAGGCATCCAAAGAGAAGTAGTACAACAGTGGATCCAGACAGCAGTTAACACTACAGAGACACAGTGTAGGCTTGAAGGCAGCTCTCCACTTAACCATTATGACCACACTAAGAGGCAAGAAAAAAATCGCAAACATCAACAAGTTCATGACAAAAATCAACATGACATTTATCTTGTTGTTGATCCTTGCAGAGTCATTGAGATGTCTTCGAAGAGTCCAGTACACCATAGCAGTGGACACAACATTGACTGCTAGCAGGGCGAATAGTAAAACAGGCCAAATATATGGCATGAAAGGTTTTTCACAAAGCGGAACAAAACATGCAGTTTCATTGCAGCTTTCCATGGCTCTTATAAAATGCACGCTCTCTGGGATGCTTGTAGCCACTATAAAGACCCAAACCAAGGCACAGGCTCTCCAGGCATTGGTGGTGGTTCTCAGATGCCCAGACCTCAGAGGGTAAACCACTGCCAGCAGCCGCTCCACACTGATGAAGGTGATGAAGATGCCACTGGAGCGGATATTGGTGCGGAGGAGCATAGTTGCCCAGGTACATGCCATAACATCCAGGGGCCAGGAACCCGTAGCATAGAAATAGACTCTCATAGGCAAGGAGATCACCAGCAGAAGGTCTGAAAGTGCCAGGTTGATCATGAAGACGGCACTGGGAGATTTAACTCTGTGATGGCAAACCAGAATCCAGAGTGACACAGCATTGAGAGGAAAGCCCAACACTAAAATACAGCCATACATGACAGAATAGGTCATACTGTGCAGCTCCAGTCCATGTTCTGTCCCATTTCCGATTTCTGTCATAGTTGACTACTGTTCAGCAATGTTGTCCCTTTGAAACAACGAACCTAATGTGTCTCATGAGGTTGAGCTTGTGGATAACTACAAATTCCTCGGAGTACACCTGAATAGTTCACTGGACTGGTCGGACAATGCACAGGCGATTCACAGCAAGGGGAAAAGCAGGCTGTTCCTCCTGAGAAGACTGAGATCGTTTGGGGTGTGCAATAGGATGCTACAGATGTTCTATCAGTCTGTCATGGCAAGTGTCCTCTTTTTTGGTATAACATGTTGGGGTGGCAACAACAGAGCAGGTGACACGTTTAACCTAAACAGACTGGTGAAGAAAGCAGGCTCTGTCGTCGGGTCCTCTCTGCAGGGGGTGGAGGAAGTAACCAGTGTGCGCACAGCGAGGAAGCTGGATTCCATCTTGGAGAACTCCTCCCACCCCCTCCATCTAGAGATCACCAGTTACTGGAGTAAGAGAGGAAACGACCGCTTTACCTACCCAGGACGGAGATGTGAGAGATTAGGAAAATCTTTTGTACCGGCTGCCCTTAAGCTGTACAACGAGACACATAACGGACGCTTGAAAAGGTCTCCCTTCCTAACTTAGACTGACGGAACCTTTGCTGTATTGACATTGACCTCTAAGGAACTATTGCTGTATTGACTTTGACCCAAAAGGACCGTCCAGGAAGAGTGCTCATGTGCGTCTTGCGGTGACACGCTTCCTAGTTTCTTCTTTTTTCGCACTGATTTTTTTTGACTTTGCACTATTAGTTTGTGTTGGTAGTTTCTGAGTATTTTTGCTTTGTTTAACAATGACAGTGAGATACTTGTTTGCACTAACTAGCATTGACTGCTATGGTCTTTTTTGCAAGACACTTTATGTATATATACTTATATATTATTCGCCCCCTCTATTGATGCACCTTCTCTTTATTGGTACTGTACTGCTCTTTTTTTTGTTCTCTTGTTTCTTTCCCTCTTATCTATTTTTTCTAACGTCTCTGTAACTTTGTAAATAACTGTATACTGCTGTGCTACTACTGGACAACTGAATTTCCCCCTTGGGATAATAAAGGTATCTATCTATCTATCTATCATGTGTACCTAACAGATGCATAAACCACAGGTTTCACACTCTAGATATAGATCTTCAAAAAAGGACGGAAAATCGTACTTCCTGTTCGTCACAGGAAGTGGCTGCGTGGATTGGCTGCACACTTATATGATTCAGTTTCACTTCCAGACATTTGTTTTATTCACAGTATCTATACACATCTACCAATCTACCTCTGGGCCACTGCCACCTGATGCCGTAATTCAATACATGTAGGTATGTATGTATGTACAGTATGTACAGTATGTACTATGTATTGATTGATTGATTGATTGATTGATTGATTGATTGATTGACTGATTGATTGATTGATTGATTGATTGATTGATTGATTGATTGATTGATTGAGTGAGAACATTATTGAAGATTAAAACACAAATAGGTTTGGGCATCTAGTACGGATGCCCCCTGAGCGCCTTCCTAGAAAGGTCCTCGATGCGCGTCCCACTGGGAAGAGACCCCCTGGCAGACCAGAAGACCAGATGGAGGGATTATATCTCCAAACTGGCCTTTCCACTCACAGAAACAAAGAAAACAAAAAAGCAAAATGGAAAATTAAGAAAAAGAAAAAAAAAAAAAGGAAACAAAGAAGGCAGAAGAAGAAATAAGAAGAGAAGAAAGGAAGGAAAAAGAAAAAAGTGACTCAATTCAAATCAGGATACACCCTCAAACCTTTGGGTGGTTTATACACATAATATATGTATAAACATAATAATAGATCTTATGCATCTGTCGTTCTAATCCAGTGAGATGGCTTGTAGTGTTTCAAAGTGAGAGTTGAAAGGCTGCCAGTTTGTAAAAGTTCTCAACAGATCCTCAGACAGCAAATTGAATCTTTTCAAGTTTACATTAGGTTTTGTTTGAAGGTGTTTTTTCATAGGAGGAGAATTCAACACTGAGCAATTAAAGAGGCCAACAAATATATATTTCTTTGGCGGGTGTTCTTTCTGGCTCCCTCTTCAGGGACACCAAAAATAATGTCCACATTCCGTCTCAGTATCTGAGAAATAAAATGTCTAAAAAAAAACATCTCCAGTGTTCCACCATGCTTGGGCATGACCAAAATCTATGAGTCAAGAAATCAGCTGATGCCTGGGAGCATCTACTGTATCACAAGTGTCAGAGAGACTGTAAAGTACAGATTGTGTATCACATTCATCCATTCATACACCGATGGCGGAGGAAACCATGCAAGGCACCAACCAGCACATGGGGGGCAGGGTTCAGAGTATATTAATATTGAGTATCTCTCCACCCTGAGGTCCCTTCTGTGGAAATTAGTGTTTTTTCCAAGTCAATGATTTCCGGTATCATGTTCAACGCTGCCATTCTATTGATGCCAAATACCCCCCTCCTCCCTCCCCTTGTGCCCCCCACCTCCCACACACACACACAGCTGGTCCTGATAAGGTATGATATGCCACTTGCAGAGTATCATTATGCGCAGCTAAGAGCATCTTTTGCAGTGACCGCAGCAACTTAACAGAACGTGCCAGGTCCTTACTGCAGGCATTCTTTGAGGAGCATTTGGCGAGCTACGCAGCTTTCAGGAAGATACCATCTGTGTGTGTGTGTGTGTTCAGCTAGGTGCAGGTGTTCCTCATTGGGACATTTAGGTGATAAAGATGCGTCTGTCACCAGTACTCTGTCTTGTACTTTTTCTCCTCTTCAACTTTGTTGAGTCGGGTGAGTCGAGCTGTAATCGCCTTAATATGATTACTTTGAAAATAAATATTATTATGTATAGTATTAGGCCTAAGTTATTATTGTGACTGTTATCTTGGATTATAGAATATGAACTGTTAATTATTGTTGAACATCTTCACCTTTTAGTACACATGTTGGTTGTTCATTTAGTGATAAGCTATGACAAATAAATTATAGTAGAATTAAATAAAGAAATAAACAAAAATGAACATAATTATAACATAGATACAAACACCCCGAAACAGGTGATGTTCCCACTGCAGTGCAAACTTTTAAAAAGTGGAGAGAAGAACTTTTAACAGAGAAAAACATGTAAAAAGTGCAGAGATTGATTGCAAATGAAGGCGAGGTTCTCTTCATGCCTGTCAGTTTCATGTATGATGAAAGCAGCAATCCAAACTTCTTTTAATTAATACAAAAATTGATTAACCAATATGTGTGATAGAGTATGTTAATGCAATATAATGAGTACATCTGCAATGGTTGGACATGGTCTCCCTATACTTCTATTGAGAAATGTAGACCCTGGTGTCGAATAGGGCAGTGTTTCTCAACCTTTTTTCTGCATGGGCACACTTTTCATGTCCCAAGAATCCATGGGCACACCAACATAATACGGGGGTGTAAATATCGTCACTGTCGGGAAGAAACCTTGTATCTCCAAGTTTCAAATTTGTACGTTTCTTCGCAAAGTAAAGCCCTGTTTCATCATACAAGGCTGTCGCACAACAGTAGTGAAAACAGCCGATCTACAAGCACACAACGAGGTGTTGTCACTAGTTTTCACTAGTTTTCACTAGTTTAAATCATTTTTAAAATGATAATACAATATTGGCTTTCTAGCAGTTTCAAGGGGCACACTTGACCCTCTTCAGGGGCACACCAAAGGTCCCCAGGCACAGTGGTTGAGAAACACTGGAATAGGGCACCTACTAGTTGCAAAGAAGTACTTCCTGAAGCTCATAAGAACGGTATAGCCTATTATAACCAAGTGGGGATGCCTTATTGAAAGACATTCCATCATGTCTCATGCAGGACTCAGGAGACTGGGTTATATAGACTGCAGCGATTATCTTATATAAAGTGCAACATTGCTTTAAAATATAAAACGCCAATACACCGTATAAAAACATGGTGATTGTTGCAAGCTATATGCCACTGTTAATGAGAAATTGAATGCAAATTAAGGTGAAGGGTTCAAGGGGTCCATCAAATTACCAACACGATATGTAAACATGAAATGTAAACAAGCTGTTGGCATCGATAAAGCGGCTGCACGGGTCAGATAAGAAGCTTCCAGGGCTGCCAGGGGCAGTGGGACCTTATCACTGGTCACCATTATACAGAGATTAGCCTATCTATGCCACGGGTGAAGTCAAATTCACCTAATTCATGTGTTTGCACAAATTCAAAATCTCCTTTAATAGACATAACTATTGAGTGGAATAAATAACAAATATGTTTTCCTGCACCTTTCCATAATTCTTTCTGCTACTGTGCAGTGCTCCTGGCTGTTACATCTTAAGCTTTTTTCTTCTGTTTTCACCTCCCCAGGCCTTATAGGGCTTAGGTTTAGGGTCAGGGTTATTTTAAACTGTATTGTACTACAGAATCACACAAAAGTAGCTATAATTGAGTTTTGTTGTGTTAATGACATATCGTCACTGTCGGGCAGAAACCTCGTATCTCCAAGTTTCAAGTTTGTACGTTTTTTTCACCAAGTGAAGCCCTGCTTCACCATACAAGGCTGTCGCACAAAAGTAGTGAAAACAGCTTGTAGATCAGCTATTTTCACTAGTTTAGTTCATTTTTAAAATGATAAATACAAAACGAACAGTCTTGGACATACAAGGTTTCCAATCGACAACGACGATATACAATATAATGACATTGGCAGTTGAAAGTGGTTAACTTGGTTATCTCCTCTGGCGATAGGACGGCTTCTGAGGAGGATCAAGGAGCGCGTGCGCAAGCAGCAGCTCCAGAAAGCCAAGCAGCACATTCTGACACGTACGTTCAACGGCAAACGGCCTGCGGACAACGTGAAGGAAGGGAAGATCGACCAGCCACTGGATCACTTTGACCAGCAGGCTGACGAGACCTTCAATCAGGTGTCACCTCACAATGCTTCATTGTACTTTTACACTTATACTGTGCACTTCTTCAGCACTTAAAGGACAACTTTGTTTTTTTTACAATAAGGGTTGATAATTTAGATTGTAATTAGAGAAAAGAAAAGATGAGTGTTAAAATGTTTTCATTTACACAAAAATGCACAATTGTGCATTCCTCTCTGCAAACTCAGACACTGCGTATACTATAATAATAGATACATAACTTTCTCATGTACGTCTTTCTGTGTGCCTTCCAGAGGTTCTTTGTGAATGAGGCCTATTGGGAACGTCCTCACGGCCCAGTGTTCCTCTACATTGGCGGAGAGGGAGCCATCTCAGAGTTCAGTGTTCTGGCAGGTATAGGACACCCATGACTGCCTGTCCTGCCCTGTTCGCCAGACAGGGCAAACATTTGAACTGCAATGATAATCAGTTCGATCGTGGACCTCCATAATCGATTCGGATTTGGTTGCAGAGGTTTAAAGAAGATTTTTGTTGTTAGATCTGATTGAGTACATCATTCTACAACTGACTTACACTGTAGGTGGGGATCTAACGGTGGAGAGAGTGAACCCTACAGTATCTGAATAGTAAATGTCCTCATTGGGCAAAATAATATTAAAGTTAAACTGTTCCTCATTTTGCAGGGGACCCCCAGGGGAGTTCCTGCATGTGGGTCCCCAGACCCCACTTTGAGAACCACTGGTCCCCAACACCTACATATCATGTTCTGCCAGTTTGGCTTCCTAGCTTTACAAAAGAAAGTGAAAAACATGCAATAACCTTCAAACTGCATTGTCTTAAACATGATACTTGTTTGAAAGCTTGGTCTCACCTCCCACACGCAGTGTCAGCTTAGCTTCTATCTATATCCTGCCTCCTACCCTCATCTCCTTTCCTAACCACACGCTTTCCGCCATCCTCACAACAACTTTCCTTGTAATTGGCTTTCACTTTAAACCTTCACTTCTTCACAAACATCGCACTGTCAGTTAGCTGCACCACCACGTCTCACATTCATCTCTCTATCTCTATACCCCACCTCCTGTCCAATAAAGCAGAAAGGTTCTAAATAAAAGAAAGAAAGAAAGAAGTTCTCTTCAGCCTGTCAGTTACTGTACTGCTGCATAACATCATGTGCAGAGTTTTGCCTTCATTGATCTCTAGCTCCACTAATTACTGTGCTGCTGCATTGTTTTTGCACAACAGCTTCAAATCTGGCTCACAGTACTTTTTGTGAAAGAAAAGAAAATGTTTCACACTGTCAAGGAAAGCTTGCAGTACAAGACTGTCCCTGCATGCAATTAGAGCCTGGCCGATTGCAGCCTGCCTTGCAACTTTTGGATCCGACGCCAATCCCGATTTTGGAGAGTCCTAGTCCAACGGTAGCAATGTTTTGACACAAATCAGACTCATTGACTACATAATTGCAGACAACGATGTCATCACAAAAAGGCAAATAATAGCCGAAATATCTGTGATATTGGTGCTGTACCCACGTTCATGTGTGTGTGTGTGTATGTGTGTGTGTGTGTGTGACAGTAACCTGGTGTAACTGGACTGACCCTTGGCTTGCAGGTCACCATGTTGACATGGCTGAGGAACATGGAGCTCTGCTGGTGGCCCTGGAGCATCGTTTCTATGGCGACAGCATCAACCCTGACGGCCTGGAGACCGAGAACCTGGCAGACCTGAGCAGCATGCAGGCGTGAGCACTGGTTGTGTGTGTGTGTGTGTGTGTGTGTGTGTGTGTGTGTGTGTGTGTGTGTGTGTGTGTGTGTGTGTGTGTGTGTGTGTGTGTGTGTGTGTGCGTGCGTGCGTGCGTGCGTGCGTGCGTGCGTGCGTGCGTGCGTGCGTGCGTGCTTGAGTGTGTGTGCGTGCGTGAGTGAGTGTGTGTGCGTGCGCGCTCATACCGGTACGTGCATACCTGTGTGTGTACATCATGCATCTGTCAGGAACAGCGAGAGTGCTTACAGCATTGGAGCTGAGCCACATGTTCACGTTGTGTTGCTTCCTGTGGCGTGCAGGTTGGCTGACATAGCAGAGTTCCACCAGTACGTCACCGAGCGCTTCAGCCTGAGTCACCTGAACACCTGGATCAGCTTCGGAGGTTCATACGCCGGAGCCCTGTCTGCCTGGCTCAGGGGGAAGGTGTGTGGACACATCATCATGCATTATATTATTTACAATTTACAATTTAGGCAATTAGCAGATCTGCTCTTAACATTTGTATGATCAAACATGAGGTAATACATCAAATGCCTAGAAATTGTCATAGGATCTATCAGTCATCATCAGTCTAATTCTAAAGAGTATAATATCAAAAACTTAATAACCTGTACATTAAAACTGTACACACTATAGGATGCAGGTCTACAACTGAATCTGGCATCTGATCTGTCTACATAACATGCTATCTAAATTAGATTTTAGCTAGAGTAAGAGCAAGTGCTATGGAAAGCGCTATTATTATATCAGTGGTTCTTATTAAATGTTTATTTCAAGGACCCCTATAACTCTAAGAGTGTACAAAAGACTGCTGTATACTGTACATCTCTATCATTCTGTGTATTCTGGTCTCCTACAGTTTCCTCACCTGGTCTACGGGGCTGTGGCCTCCTCTGCTCCGGTCAAAGCTAAGCTGGACTTCTCCACCTTCAACAGGGTTAGACTCATTTATACTTTGTTGTACAAACTCTGTCCCTGACGCTTAAAAAAGAAAAAAGAAAAAAACATGATCTATTTTCATCCATCATTTCTCCCCTTTCAGATCGTTGGCTTGAGTCTGATGAATGAGGAAGTCGGTGGCTCACAGAAGGTATGGCGACATCCAGTGGTGTAAAGTAACTACATTTATTCAAGTACTGTACTTAAGTACAAATCTGAGGTATTTTTTACTTTACTGCAGTATTTCCAATTTTTACTTCTACTCCATTAACTCTCAGACACAATTACTCCGCCACAGTTATTTGAATCCTTTGGTTACTAGTTACTTTGTAGATTTGTATTATTATTGCAACATTTGATGTTTCTTCGTAAATTAATGCTCTACTTTGTCATTCTACAGTGTCACAGAAAAATAGCAGATTTGAGCTTGCAGATCTGCTATTTTTGCTTCTTAACAAGAGCTAAATAATACAGGTTCTCCTTTCTGAAATGTAACTGTTTTAGACATAAAAGGTTTCCGGGTTACAGCAATGAGATACTGTACATCAGGGGTAGGCAACCTTAGGCACGGGTGCCAACATTGGCACAGGGGAGAGTGATCACCGGCACACTGGCAGAAGTGTGAGAGAAACAAATCTTTTTAAAAACGTGGTCAATTAAATGAAGTTCTACATTCTACATTCATTAAAACTGAAATCTGAATGGGGAGGCCGTCGGGGAGATAGATGGGTTATTGCTCTGGGTCTAATGATCGTTATAACAATGTCCTGCCAATCAAAATATGTCAAACTATTTGTCATACTTTTTTTTTTTTTAAACATGGTCAATTAAATGAAGTTAGCTAATTATTTTGTAGCAAATTACATCTTGCCAAAATTCTACATTCATTAACACTCTGAACTCTGACCCGGGAGGGAGTCGGGGAGATAGGTGGATTATTGCTCTGGGTCTAATGATCATTATAACAATGTCCTGTCAATCAAAATTATGTCAAAAGTATTTGTCATTAAAATTTATGTTGACATGGCACACTGACACTCTAGAAAAAATTTCAAAAAGGTTGCTGACCCCTGCTGTACATCATATATGGATGTAATGTCTTGCCCCTGTCTCCTCTGCGCGCTGTAGTGCGTGGCGGACGTGTGGGAGGCCTTTGCTGCCGTAGAGGCTCAGCTGATGGGGGGAAATGCCACCGACGTGGCCAAGGACTTTGGCTGCTGTGAGGTCCCCGAGGACCTGGAGGATCAGGTGAAGATCTTCTTTCTGTTATCTATCATCTACTGTATATTATAATTAGAGAAGTCAGTATAGGTCACACAATGCATTTTCACGTTTATCTATTCACCCGCTTCAGCGACTGATCCAAACTTTCAATTGGCATTGACCATTAACATTATACACATGGTGACGGAGCCCGATTTTCATTTTTCCCAAATTCAAGCTGTTTATTTGCGTTTTCTTCACCACTTCTGTTCAACTCTAAAGCCTGTTGTCAAGGTTACGGTCCGTTCCTCCAGGCCATGGGATCTGTAGCCCCACACACACCAAAACTTAGGAATGTGCATGAGCTCTCTCTCTCTCACACTCACACTCACACTCACACACACACACACACACACACACACACACACACACACACACACACACACACATACACACACACACACACACACACACACACACACACACACACACACACACACACACACAGGAATGTGCATGGGGAGAAGTGACTTTACATGGCAGGGTCGTTACCGTGTGTGTGTACACATTTCTCTCTTCTGTAAGCCTGTCTGTGTCCACCGTTACATGGGTCGCACACGTGGGTACGTGAGTTGCATGCATGCGCGGGTCACACGCATGTGTTGTAACTGTCTCATCTTCCAAGGGGTATGGAAACCTATGTGGAGCAAGCGCTTACATCCCCATACTTCTATTCAGCAAATTTTGCTGTTAAATCATTTGTATCCATCATAAATATACACTCCTCCTTGGGCTGCTCCTTACATTATGATGCTCCCACATATTCTCACACACGCACCAGTTACAGTTACTTTCCCCATAACCCACACTCTGCACATATTTTGGAGCACATATCTTTGAACGGGTAAGGTCTAGTAGGATCAGAATTATAGGATCAATAACGGGGCCAATTCAGAATATAGTTTATCATGAGCTGTGGCACTATACTTCAGGCTTAAACCTTTTTTTTTTCTCCACGCAATTTCATAATGAAGGTCTATATGTGACATCATGTAACGACATTTGTATTAAACTTGTATTTGTTTGGTTGTGTTTGTGTTGTTTATTAGTATTTAGGTATTTGTTCATTCACTCATTCATTCAGTTTTTCAGTGACTGCCTTCGGTAATGAGCAACGTTTATAACACATGATAATATACACATATTTGATGTATATTAAAAACAGTATGGTCAAAAATCAAAGGCACTATAATTTTTTCAAATGTAACTTCTCATCTCTCTAAAAGAGGTTGTTAGTTAGTTAGTTAGTAGAACTGGAGCCTTTTGATAGAAACAGGAAACTGTTCCTCCACACAGATTGAGTTGATGCAGAGCTTGGCTGACATCATCATGGGAACGGTGCAGTACAACGACGAGGGCTCAGTCATGTCCATTGAAGAGCTGTGTGTCCTGATGACCAATAAGAGCGAAGCCTATGAGGAGGAAGAGGAGGCTTACGACCGCTTTGTCAGACTGGTTCAGGTATGAGTCACACGCTGCACTGTCACGCACCGCTGCGCCGATCCGTATCAAACTTGGCGCAAACACTGATCAGGGGACAGCCATGAAAATAGCCACACCAAGGGCCCCTGCCTGGGTGCCACAGGCGCACAGTTGCACCAATCCACACCAAATTTAGCACAAACACTGTTCAGGGATCTGCCATGAGAATAGTCACACCAGCGACTACGTGTGACTCCACGTCAGGTGCCCCTGGGGGCTACAAATGTACCATTGCTGCCATGACAATAGCACCAGGGGCCAGGTGTCCGGTGGCCGGCCCCTGTGCACCGTTGCTCCAATCTGCACCAAACTTGGCATAAAAACAGTAAAACACTTCATGTACCAACATTTATAGATGGTTCTATTACTCTGTATTAATCTGTCATGTTGATCTTGCCTAGAGTGAAAATATAGGGGCCTATTTGGTGATAATATTCTTTCTGAATATTCACACCCAAAAACTTAAATTGCACACATATGGGGCACTACAGCAGTGTTACAGCAGTGTTGACCATTGCTCTGATCAGCAATATTGAGCAATATTTGGCTAGATTTGAAGGCCTCATATGTGGTCTTCAAATCCAGTTATTACATAATTACATCAATGAGATTTCCACTATAAATAAAATATGAAAGTATAATATTATTAAGCATTACCTGTATTACTTTATTAATGCTCTTGGTTCCCTGTGGTGGGAAGGCTGTGGCTGAAGGCTGTGGCTATCTGCTTCCATCTGGCCCTATCCTGTGCAGGCAGGCAGTCAGTCATTGATTGATTGATTGATTGATTGATTGAAGACTTTATTAGAAGTTTGCATAGGAAAAGGTACAGTTTCATGACGGTACAGTTCACTGGTACAAGGTCTACTAAAAGGAGATCCATGACCACTGGAAACCATTGAAGTATCTCATAAAAAATTGAATGACAGACAAATAGAACACAGTACTATGCAGTAGATATGTAAAGAAAAACAAAAAAAAGACAGTAAGTCTAAAACAAACAGTATATACAAAGAAGGGGCAGGGGAGGGTAGGGTTGGGCTAGGTTCATTTTTTACCAGTTGCGAATGGCTGCTGCCTGTAAGTGGTTTTTCAGGGCAATTTTAAAGGATGCTAGTGATCCACACTCCTTTATGGCCTTCGGTAAGGCTTTCCACATTTTGGTGGTATAGCAGAAAAAAGAGTTTGACCCTTTGTTGGTTTTGACTCTGGGTCAAAACCAGAGTCATTTCTTTGTCATATCATTTCTTTGTCATATCTGTCCTGTCCTTTGTTCCAAAACAAAGGCTAAAAGCCAAACATAAAGGTAGCCTATTTTGTATTTTTTTTTTTCATTCCAATGTTAATCGTAGCCTAATTATTTGTATAAAATGTAAAATGTCATGATAGTGACAGTCCTACTCTCGTCATGCACACATTATGGACACCAGAGGTCGCTGTTGATCTAGAATTCACAGGATTTGAGACATTAGCGGCAAACAGGTGATTGTAATTAAACAGCAGGCGTTTATTGTGAGCTGTGGCATTAGGTCATATTAGGGCATTAGGTTGTATGGTAAATCACGAATCAGAAAATGCATTGTTTAGTCAGTCCAGTATTTCTTTAACTGATGCCAAATACAAATAGGCCTATATGTGTGTGTTTGATTCTGTTATGTTTCTGCTTGCTGGTTTGCTTACCGGTGTTGCTGCTGTCTTCTTGTCAGGTTTCTCTTGATTTCTCTGCATCATTGCATTTTTGCTGTGTAGAAAAAATACATTTAGTTAATTTATATAGTTTATTTTCTGACTAAAAAAGTACAGTACTATTACTTGGAGGAAGTGTACAGAAAGTGTTAAATGTAGGCTATGTTTTTAGCTATGTGGCCACACCCAACCTGTTCATTAAAGCCCCTTTTCGACTGCAGCTTTAGTAGCACACCACACCACACCGCACCACATACAATTATCTACATTTTCCATTGCACAAAAGTACCCCTATCGGTAAGAAACAAATTGATTGAGTGATTATAATACAATATAAATTTGTATTACAACTATCCTAAATTATAATACACTATAATGGATTATAACTGTGATAATAATACACTTTAAAGTATTAATGTATTACCATGATAATTATAATACACTGTAATAGATTATGATAGTGGTTATAACACAATAGAATCTATTATCATGTATTACAACTATATCATGGTGGTCTAAATGAATAGTCAGTGCAGTGATCAGTCACTATGAAGTGTTTGGCCCTGTTTGGCCTAGCTCAGACCTACTTTTTAGTACCACGTTTAGTACCACTTTCACACCACTCTACCCAGGTTCTTTGTAGTGGAAAACCTGACACAAGTGGGCAGTGTGGTGTGGAGTGGTGTGGAGTGGGGCCAGTGGAAAAGGGGCTTTAGGTAGACCTGGTTTTCAGGTGACTGGTGACTCAGCTGAAGTTGGCCACACCATCAGTGTTGTTGTATGGTAAAAAAATCACACCCGTGTGAACTGAGCGGTGGTTTACCCAACCAAAGTTTTTTGAAAAAAAAAAGTTTTTTGAAAAAAAAAAAAAAAAAGTTTTGGGAAAAAAAAGTTTTTTGGAAAAAAAAAAGTTTTTTGAAAAAAAAAGGTTTTTTGAAAAAAAAAAGTTTTTTGAAAAAAAAAAGGTTTTTTGAAAAAAAGAAATTGGAAAAAAAAAAAAAAAAGTTTTGGAAAAAAAGGGTTTTGAAGGGGAGGGGGTGATTTTATGATGTCAATAAACCAGTGTATTTCAATTGGGCCTGTGTGTCTCCAGGTGTACCGTTCTACAGGAGAGGAGGAGTGTCTGGATGCGTCCCACGAGCAGGCGGTGAACGACCTGCTGGACACGTCAGAGGAGGCAGCCGAGGGTGGAGAGAGACAGTGGCTCTACCAATGCTGCACTGAGTTTGGTTTCTGTAAGCCCATCATACACACACGCACGCACGCACACACACACACACGAACGCACGCACGCACGCACACACACACACACACACAAAAGTCTATTATAGCCTGCCAAAAGTACTAAAACTTTGAAAATAGCAGATCTACAAGCTCACAACGCAAGCTTGTAGATCTGCTATTTTTTGGCAAATGTTCCGTTCCAGGATAATGGATTTTGATCATCGCGATAATATCCATCCATCCATCCATCCATCCATCTTCAACCGCTTATCCGGAATCGGGTCGCGGGGGTAACAGTTCCAACTGAGACTTCCAGATTTTTATTTTGTCACAATAATGGTGATATGACATTTTCATGTGGTCCCATCCCTAGTTGAGACCTGTGAGGACTCCAGTTGTCCATTCTCCAGGATGCTGACGTTGCAGGCCCAGACCCAGCTGTGTACCATCCTGTTCAACATCCCTGAACCCAGCCTGCCTGAACGCATCGCCTTCACCAACAAGTACTACGGAGCAGACCACCCGCGCACGCACAGGGTGCTCTACGTCAACGGTGAGCATCACTACATTACATGCTGTCTCTGTCGACAAAAAATATATATTTTTAGGGCTTTTTCTGCCTTAACTGATAGGTGTGCAGTAGGCTGACAGGAAACAGGGAGAGAGATGGGGGGGGTGACACGCAGCAAAGGTCATCGGAATCGGGACTCAAACCTGCAACGCTGCAAGGGCTGGATTACCAGCCTAGGAGCCTGGACCACTACCCTGTGGCCCAGGCCTGTGGGCCTTATTTTTGTCCATGCTAAACCCCTTATTCCCTAAACTTCTTTGCCTTTTTTCATATAGTTCAAATAGCTGATACTCACAACGTGTCGATGTAGATCGACTATTTGAAGTATATATAGTAAAAAAAGGCAAAGAAGTTTAGGGGTTAAGGTTTAGCATGGACGAAAATAGGACCCCATCTCCATATTTGTTTCATCACAAATGAATGCAACTAATGAAAAGTATTAATAAAGCTTATGACTAAATATGAACTAAATTGGATCTATTGGAACACCTTTTTCCATGTTTTTCCATTTCCTGATAAGTAACGGTTTTGGACAAGGTTTCTGCTCAACATTTGGCCTACGGGAAGCACATAAAAATGCAATCATTTTGGATGAACACGGGTCATTTTTCTCTCATACTGTAGGGCAACATTTTGGAATAAAAGTTTCCTCCTGTTAGTAACACAGATTAGGGATTTGCCAGTATACTTCTCTGCAGTGCACCAACTCCAACAATGATAGCTGATTTAATAATTCATCGACCAATAAGTAATTGTCTCCCCCACATTATTTCATTCATTGCAAATGATCTGTAGATCGTGTGTCTAGAAGCCTTCACCTCCTACATGACCAGCAATGCAAAAAAGTAGCCCAATGCATTACAACATAGAAAGAAATCACTATCTTGGCCAGGGATGGAGATTATGTTTTCGCCCGTTTGTGTGTGCGTGTGTGTGTGTGTGTGTGTGTGTGTGTGTGTGTGTGTGTGTGTGTGTGTGTGTGTGTGTGTGTGTGTGTGTGTGTGTGTGTGAGAGAGAGAGAGAGAGAGAGAAAATCCAGAGGGAATCTTGCATACCGCTGGAGGACCTATCAGTGTCAAACTTTAGTGCACGCTGCCTATAGTCCAAGGAAGCCACTGCACCACAACATGTTCAAATCAGCCTCTTGGTGGCACTGTACTAGCCCGCTTTACATTTTGGCCTATAATAATTTCTGTAATCCATACGAATTGCCTGTAATTTGCTACCTAGTAATATTAGTTACAAAAAACAAACGCAACATCCAATCAACCCTGAATTGGAATCACATGTTCAGGGGCCTCTATCCACACGTTTCATATGTCCCATGAGCCTTAGCGTGAAAGGTGGGCATCACTTCCTGTCCTCTTAGCTGTTTCATATGATTGGTTGTTGTGCTGCTGATGACACCTGAATCTCTGCATGGTGATTACCTGGTGCTTTGTTAAGTGATTTGAATCAGCTGTGTAGAGGAAGTGAAGCACATATTTTCCCCCAGTAAGCTTGTTGGGAAACTTGTGGATAGAGAGAACCTCTAAAAGCGCTTTCACTTCTGACCATAGGGGGGCGCCACAAATGCAAACTTCCCCCCACAGCTTCCTCTGGTCCTGACGGTTACAGCCCTGGCCTGCCTGGGTAGGCAACCCGGCCTGGCAGAGACCTTTCTAGTTTATATATTGTCCACACAAAGACTTTTCACCAAGGCTGCAGTGACTAATTAGCCAAGTAATTGACTCTGGGTGAAGATATTGCTGTTTGCTGGCCTCTCCCTCACATCGCCGGTCATTTCCTTTAGGTGGCATTGATCCGTGGCAGGAGCTGTCAGTGGTGAAGAACGGGACGGTGGAGGGAGAGAAGGACCAGGCTATCTTCATCGACGACACAGCCCACTGCGCTGACATGATGATGAGTGCCGCCGCCGACCGCAGCTCCCTGAAGAAGGCCAGACAGGTCGGTGTGCTCAACTCTGTGCTACATCAGTGGTTCTCAACCTTTTCAGGCAGCGACCCCCAAAATAATCATATTTTAACTGGGGACCCTCCCCCACCCTGACGAACACTAAGAGTTGAGGATTTACATTATAGTATAACACGGTTCAATTGTGAAAATAGCCGATCTACATGCATGTAGATCGGCTATTTTCACAACTTCTGCCTCTGATATTTGACAATTTGGCCAATGTTTAATTTTTCATTTTAGAGGTATTACAAAGTCCTTAAATTGTCACTATAGAAATGTGCAGATACCCTCTATACACTTAAATGTTATGTTGGTTTGTTTACTGTTGAGTGAGAAAACATGTTGGACATTAAAGTGATAGTTCACCTATTTTTGACATGAAGCTGTGTGAAATACTTGCCATTAAAATAGTGGTTACAAATGTATTAATCCATTACCAGAGTCCCGTGGTCAGAGTTCTGGTCAGTTTTAGATGAATATAAAGTAGTTCCGGTGATTTGGCAGGGGCTCATGGCCCAATCATTAAAAATAGATGAATCCACAAAACTAGCGTCATTTGTATTGTTGACCTATTTCTACCAAGACCAACTTTCGTTCAACTTTGACCCCTCTGTCACATGGTACTATTTTTTGTGTCCAGTATCACTACGCCGCTGCAACGTATTTCCCCAAAACAAGGTGCTTTGCAGTCAGCTGATCAGAACGAAACCTCGCTCTATATGGTAGAAATAGGCCAACAATACAAATGACACTAGTTTTGTGAATTCATCTATTTTCAATGATTGGGCCACGCCAAATGGCCCCCACCCCATTGGAACTACTTAATATTCATCTAAAACTGACCAGAACTCTGACCACGGGACTCTGGTAATCAATTAATACATTTTTAACCACTGTTTTAATGGCAAGTATTTCACACAGCTTTATGTCAAAAATGGGTGAACTATCACTTTAAGTTAATCATCTGGGGACCCCCCTGGGGTTGAGAACCAATGTGCTACAGTACCTTCCACCCATGTGCAATAACAGTTTTTATTATTACTTATTATACTTATTTCAACTTATAGTTACTGTAGTTCTACTGAAATATCATAATTGCAGCAGTAAATAATTCATCTTAAAATAATCTTTAAAAAGAAACCAATCATATCTCTTGAACAGAGAGAGCTGTTTGTTTTATGTTCGTTCTTTATCTCTGATTTTATCAATGTATTTTTGTTGCGTTTTATTGTGTTCATTTGAGGTCACTTTTTAAAAATCGATTTGTAACAGTTGTCAAATGTTTTTTAAATAAATCTACAATAACAATGTGTTTTGGCCACGCTGTTGCTTCTGTACTTTTGAGTTTGCAACATGTGTATTCTTTCAGCATGATTTCTACTTATAATAATACGATGGAGCTATAATACGGTATGTAACTATGAACTGACATCTCTCTGGTTCCTCAGGTGATTGAGAGGCACGTGGCCAAATGGCTGAAGGTCGCTGCCTGGGAGAACATGCAGGGATGAGACCAAACCAAGCATCGTACTTCCACCCCCATCAACCCTTATCATTCCAGCCTTATACACCATACGCTACCAGCAAGATAAATATTAATAACAACAACAATAATATTAGGATTATTTGAGCCAGCTATTGTTTTTTGCAATCGCAACCAATGGCGTAGCCCTTCTCCATGGCATATCAACTTAAACTTCTAGTTCATCATCACATGACAAGTTTACAGGAGGTATAAAGGAGTGTGCGCAAGCTTCCC
>NC_137817.1:14650529-14655529 GCF_963921795.1 Nannobrachium achirus
CTGATATCATAGAGCGTCTCTGTCAGGCGTAAAAACCTCAAATGTCCAAAACGGTTACTTTTCAGGACTGAAAATTCAAAAATAGAAAAAGTAGCAGATCTACAAGCGTTTGGAGCTTGTGGATCTGCTACTGTTGATACTTTTGAGGGAGCTGTAGTATTATCAAGTCGGCTGTTGATTTACGAAAAAAATCAAACCTCGGTTCGAAGTGGAGCCGTGAATTTGAGCAGTTCCAGGTCTATGTTTTTGATTGAAGTGATTTGTAATTATAATCAAAATCTACAAAGTATTTAAAAAATAAATAACTTTTGAACGGCTCTTTGAAAAGAACGGATCCCAGAGATTCGGCTCACTTCAAAGTTACATAAATCCCATCCAAAAAATCGGCTCACTTCAAAGTGACATAAATCCCATCCAAAAAATCGGCTCACTTCAAAGTGACATAAATCCCATCCAAAAAATCGGCTCACTTCAAAGTGACATAAATCCCATCCAAAAAATCGGCTCACTTCAAAGTGACATAAATCCCATCCAAAAAATTGCGCATGGGCAGATCCTGTTCAAACTCGACTGGACACAGACTCTGGTGAGACAGGACACACATTGCCACTCAGAGGGAGCCCATGTGCTCTGCACACGGCTCCAAAAAGGTTAAATATGGAGATAAGAGGTTTCTGCGCTACAGCAAGGAGAGCCCAACAACTTCACACACAGCCCACAACGCTGATGCCATGAATCTACCCTCTCAAGTGGCCAAGCAAAGCTGGCATGGAACCATAGACTAGAATGTGAAATAAGTTGCATGTTCAGTTTTCTCTCTTCTGAACCGCTGTTCTCAAAGTGGTGCCTGAGGACCCCCAGGGGCCCTTGAGGGGGTTCCAGGGGGTCCCCAAAGCAAAATGAGAAACAGTTTAAACACTTAAGCCCCATTTTATTTTTTCTGCTATGAAAAGGGACAAATGGACCCATGGGATTGAATTATGCGCCGGCTGGGAAGTTGATTGGATCGACAGTTGTCCAAAAAATAATTTTGAATCTGCAAAGTTTACCGTCTACTGGGTATATAGGATTCGTAGATTTATCCTAATCACTATCCTAATTTCATCAATATGATATCATAGTTCTGATGTCATAGACTGGCCTGGACTCCATGTTTGGGCATTGCTGACAAGGAACTCCATATTTGGGTACAAAAGGGACAAGGTCACAGGACAGACAGACAGATGTGCACTTAAAACTTCTCCAACTGAAATTCTCACATGTCTCCCCCCATCTCCACTCCCTCCACTGGCTCCCGGTTGTGGCTCGCACTGAATACAAAACACTGATGCTGACCTTCAAAGCAGCCAAAGGTACAGCTCCTCCATACCTCCAAAACCTGATCAACCCCTATACAACCCCACCCGTACGCTCAGATCAGCCAACACAGGGATGCTGACAGAACCCTCGCTAGACAATTTGCCCTCCAGGCCCCCAAACTGTGGAATAAACTCCCTGTCGCACTTAGGACAACAGACTCACTCCCTAGCTTCCGCCGTGGACTGAAGACTCACCTTTTCAGACTCCACCTAAACCCATAGCACTACTGAAACACTCAATGACCATACATGAAGCTAGTTATCATTTTTTAGGTTTTTAGAAACTTTTTTTTACTGATTATATTGTTTTTCTAGATTGATATTCATATGCATTTGTTATATTGTTGTTGATGTACTGACATATTATCTTGTTTATTAGTGTGATGTATTATCTGCTTATTGTAAATCGCTTTGGATTAAAAGCGTCTGCTAAATGCCTAAACTGTAAACTGTAAACTGTAACAGACAGATAGATACAAAGATCTCCATATATGGACATTCATTAATAGACAGGTACAACAGGTACTCTGGCAAACGTATTCCCAGCAGACACTGTCCTAGTGTAGCTCTAAATGTACAGGATATGTGTGTGTGTGTGTGTGTGTGTGTGTGTGTGTGTGTGTGTGTGTGTGTGTGTGTGTGTGTGTGTGTGTGTGTGTGTGTGTGTGTGTGTGTGTGTGTGTGCGCCTGTGTTTCCCCTGCATATCTATACAGTCCAACTGATCAACTTCAAACTTCGCGTGTGTATTGCCGAGAGTGGGAAGTCGCCACTGCTGAGCTGTGGTTTTACAGACATATCTACAATCTTTAATCTGTATCTTTTCACCCTTTCATGCCCGTATATTGTGATCTCTATATCATTTTGTTTGTATGTGTCCCTTTATGCCCATATATGGAGATCCCTGATCATCAATATGCTTTACTGGTCAGTCCAGCCAGCTAACTGACCAACCAGCTTGAACAGGAGATCCTTTAGCCTGACTGGGTGACCAGCCTACAGCGTCATTCCCACCGGGCACAATAAAGATATTGTTTTAAAACGTTCTCAACTAATGTGGAGGGTAGCGACCACCCCCAAACGATAACACTGACTTAATTGATGTGAACGCCGACATATCGTTATAGTCATCCTTATCGCGCCTGGTGGGAATGACGCTTAAACAAGGTGACAAATTCTACTGACAAACCAGTATGACCAGCTAAAACCAGCAACCATCTTCAGCTGGTCTGCTTTTTTTTAGCAAGTAAAAGGTGCAGATTGTTCTGTTGCAAGTTGAAGGTGTCTGGTATCATGGTCAGTATCATGTCAGCATCATGGTCAGTATCATGTCAGTATCATGTCAGTATAATGTCAGTATCATGGTCTGTATCATGGTCTGTATCATGTCAGTATCATGGTCTGTATCATGTCAGTATCATGGTCAGTATCATGTCAGTATCATGGTCAGTATCATGTCAGTATCATGGTCTGTATCATGGTCTGTATCATGTCAGTATCATACAGTGATATGTATTGTCGTCCTATTCATGGGTTGCATTTTTGTAGTCCTACACCAGCCATTTTGAGGACCAACACAGGTGTTTTGATTAACGTAGAACATTGGTTCTATGCCAATCAGACAAATTGAACACCTGGGTTGGTCCTCAATATGTCCGGTTTAGGACTACAAATGCAACCCATGAATTGTCCAGCACAAATGGATCATTTACACTTTGACGTTCGACCGCATTGCTCTTCAAAGCGTACATATTTTCACGATGTACAATCACAATGCGCCGTGTTTTCCTTTTGAAAATCAATTATTTGGGCCAAGCGACATCACATGGTGGTACAACCAAGTATGAATTGTGCTTTAAGACCTGGCCTTACGCCTCAGCTCAGAGCCTCATCCATACAAAGCCATTCTTCTTGTGCATAATCACCATGCTAACACTCATCCATTTGCATCTTATTGCCAAGATTAGATTACATCTAATTCTATTACTGTACTCCCATCTCTCTCTCTCTCTCTCTCTCTCTCTCTCTCTCTCTCTTTCTCTCTCTCTCTCTTTCTATTCTTCTTTCTCCCCCTCTCCTCTCTCTCCCTCTCCCCATCATGGACTTCTAGCAGATCGTATTAGTATGTGATGCAGACCAGGTCTCTCCCTTTGGATTTATGAACACTGCGACTTGGCTTCTCTCCTTTAATCTCTCTCTCTCTCTCTCTCCCTACTCCCTCTCTCCTCCCGTTCTGCTCCTACCCTGCATCTGTCCATCCATCATTCCCAGGGCCAGCGGAAGAGTATTAATCCCTCCATCCCATCCCTCACTCCTCTGGACAGATGAGATGGTGTGTAGGTGGAAGGGGGGGTGGGGCCGGGGGTGGAGGGGGTAAGGGTGGGTGGGTGGAGAGGACAGGAGACCTGAGATTAGTTCTCATAATATTTCTGTAGCATTGTGGGGAAATGGAGCGACATTACAGGTAATGCATGCAGATTTACTGGCCCATAGGTCAGCACTGGATCCTATGCTGATGCATGCAACAGGTACAGAGTGTATGTGTGAGTATGTGTGCATACCGGGGATATACGATTATACGGTATATTATGTGTAAATATGGAGACATTTTGTTTGTTTTTATTGATCTCTCTCCCTCTCTTCCCCCATGTTGTTCTTTACTTTCTCTCATGGAAATAACAAAAACTAATTTCACCCACTGTTTTACTCCTGTAAGCCTGTGATGTGACAATAAAGATGATTCTGATTCTGCATGTCTACAGTAAATATGTGCATGTACCAGCGCCGGCGGCAGGACTCAATGGCTAATGGGGCCGTCCGCGAGCTTGAGGTTGCGACCACTATGCAAATGAGTGTTTCACCTTTGTTTTCGAGTATTTGCCAGTTTCACTGATGGGGCCGGGGGTTCCGCTCGGCCCCAGCCGTCCCCCTCGTGGCGCTGGGCCTGGCATGGACTGTGCAATGCAGCTGGCAGGTGTGTGTGTGGGTGCACTAGGAGAGTAGATAGATAAACAACACGTAAACAACATGTGTGTGTGTGAGCAGAAGAGTATTTGTATAAACACGTGTGCACTGAAGTGTGTACGTGTCATGTGTGCCCAACCCATGTACTCTAAAGTGTGGAGAAAGTGTGTGCGTGTCAGTCTGTATGTATGTATGTGTGTGTGTGTACTGTGTATGTGTGTGTGAGTGAGTGAGTGAGTGAGTGTGTGAGCATGCATGCTTGTTACTGTAAGTGTGTGCCGGTGTAAGTGTGCAAGCCCTGTTGCTAATTGCTATCAACTGAGGTTGTGAGAGGAGAATGCATCAGTTCGAGGCGACATACAGTAAGTCATATTAGCGTGAGCATCCACAGCAATGTGATCGCGCGCGCGTGTGTGTGTGTGTGTGTGTGTGTGTGTGTGTGTGTGTGTGTGTGTGTGTGTGTGTGTGTGTGTTTGTGTGTGTGTGTGTGTGCGCGCTTGTGTGTGTGTGTGTGAGTGCGCGTGCACGTACAGCGGAAAACAATAATCGGAGGACGATCAATTGAAGTGATAAGGACATTTAATCAGCGCTGCCCCTGTGTAGGCACCAGCACAGACCCCTGATTCTGCACAGACAAGGAACACCAACAGAGGAACACAAATACATAAAAACAAAAACCT
>NC_137817.1:14660529-14673029 GCF_963921795.1 Nannobrachium achirus
CCTCTCCTCCTCCTCTCCTCCTCTTCTCCTCCTCCTCCTCCTCTGCTGGGTTTAAATCACCATCATTCATCCACAGCCCGTGACGTTCTCCAGCTTGTCGCCTCGCTCCCGTGGACTGCGAGCAACACGGAGCAAAAAAAAAAAAAAAAAGCAAATAGGACACACACATACACACACAGTCACACACAGCACAGCACCGAGCATCCTAGGAACTGCGAGCCGAGCCAGGAGGCACACTGTACGGGGCTGGACCAGAGGACTAGCAGCATCACCACTACACCGGCCTGTAACAGCAAGGACTACGGCGAACGTTTTAGCTTTTCGGTGGGATATTATTATTATTATTTTCTAAATGCCGTTCACATGCAGGAGGAGCCTTGTGTGTTTCTGTATTCCCAACCGCAATGTGCTCTATATACAGCAATAGCATGCGATTGCGTATGAGTTTCGTTATGGCGATTATTGTTGTTTTGCTTAATTAATGGCTTCGACAATATGCTCGTGTTAGTTTTTACGTGTAGGCTACGCAAGTCGTTCTTGTCCGTTTAACGATCAATGCAATGATTGCGATCGTAACGCTATATTGATGCAATAAAGGTCTAGTAAATATCCTATAGCGAAATGACATCAGGCGTCAGGCGAGGTCTTGACCGTTTAGTGTTGTCCTGCTTTGACTAAACACCCAGGATGTAGGCTATAGTGTTTGTGTTCCGTTCTGCTCCACTGATGATGTTCCGTTCTTCCCTCTTCAGCTAATTAAAGAGCCTATTTGTTTTCATTCCCAGGACACGAGGAGGGTTAGAGGAGAGAGAGCTCGCTGGACTGCCCGTCCAGCGGATCATCCTCACCGGGGTTGGGATTGGCTGTCGAGTCGCATGGATAAGAGGGTAGGTTGGATCTTCTTGAATCTTGAACCTACATTACCTACAAGATAAATACACTGTAGCTAGGAATAACGCAGATGAAGATATAGACTAGGATATGACCATTTCATAGCAGAGTGTATAGGCTACTATCAAATTCTTCACGCGATCTTGTTTTTAAAATTGTGGCCGTCGAATCTTTCCGTTCAGTTTCCCATGCCCCTGACTGGGTTGTTGCACCCATGCATATAGAGCATTATGCATGGGGTGATGCTTTGAAAAACTTAGACTAAAACAGGTAAAGGAATATAGGCTACAAGGCATTATAATTAGGCTACCCTATAGCCTATTGTCGAAGCGGATTCGCGTGCAGCAGCTCAAATTATGCCCAAAATTACAAGTTCAGGCGAGGATGAGGTGATATTGTAATACAACACACACGACACCCCAAACAAACCCAAGAAGACAGTCCAGTCTACTCTAAAAATAATAATGCAAAATCATCTCTCGGGTGAAAGAGTTCGTCCTTTTCTCCTATAAAACAATGAGGATCAATTGCAGCTTAGTGTTTGTCAGCACATTGTCCAGCCACATCATGAGGGTCTGTGTAGTGTGTGTGTGTGTGTGTGTGTGTGTGTGTGTGTGTGTGTGTGTGTGTGTGTGTGTGTGTGTGTGTGTGTGTGTGTGTGGTGTTGGGAGAGCAGAGAGGCAGCTCTCCAAGTCGGTAAGTAGGTCAGGTTTTGTGCTACAGTGGAGAGACGGCGCTACTGATGGACATGAAAATACCGAGAGTGACGCTATAAAGTGGCTGAAAAATCACTGCAAACACAACAGAGATAAACGCATGTGTAGGACCTGTCCTGTGCACGCTTTTAATGCAGCACTATGTGATAGCATGGCTAGCCTATATAGGCCCCTTAATTTGACTGGGTCAATCGTTTTGCGTAATGAAGCAGAATATGGTAGGCTACTCCAACGCAACATGTTAGTAAATATAGGCTATATTGGCAATATAGCATATTTATATTCAATTATCTAACTCAACTTTTAGTTTGACTTTGGTCAATGTAGCCTACTTTTTAACTGCCACAAATTATGCGTTTAGGCATTTCGATTTTCGTATGGAAGACCGATCATCATCAGACTATTCTAAATAATGAATCAATAGGCCCAGAGGCCAGAGGCTTACATTTGCGACTTATTTTAATTACATTTTTTTGTCAGTAACTTGAGATATTTCGTGAAATATGTTTAGGTATTATTGGTGACTTGGTGACTTTTGTTGAATGTGTGATACCAGAAAGAGGACCTTGCAAACGGACCATACGGATGGAATAAAATCAGCTGTTAGCTATACTAGTGTTTTCTCCAATACGTTTCACCTTTATTTGGTCTACATTTTCCATAAAATAAACTTTAATTAGCTTATAGCCTAGTTTCCCATGTCTGACTACTTTAATAGTTGATGATGGCCGTTATCATCTCAAACGTGCCGTAGCATAATTCTACAACATGGCTACATAGGCTACTACTGTATAATATGCTAATAATCACTTTATAAAAAAAATAAAAAATAAAAAAATAATCTTTGGCTCTCGTAGACCTAAATGCAGACTAGTGATGGATTTTAATCTTCATTCAATCAACACTTTATAGGCTACCATAGGCCTATACGTTTTAAACTGCTCTAGTGATCAACTTATTCCATGCTAAAATTCGTTAGACTTCTACTTCTCAACAAACTATTGAGCTGTCCAGACCAACTCTTCGGTCGTGTTAAAATAACTCAAACAGAACGTAACAAACTAAAACATCACATCTGAAGCTCTGTCCGAAAAAGAAAATTCGAGGAATTCGTCATCTTGACGTCGGCACTTTGATCCGTTGTTTTTGACGCACAGCCGACAAATTCGCACTGAAATCCGATAGTGACCGCGCGTAAAGAGAGGCGCGCAATCTGATAGCGGTGATTGTGTTAATAGCCAGCCAGCCCTCCATAAAACTAAAAGGTGTCCCGGCCCAGACCGCGGAGCAGGTGCTTTCTGTGATCCATGGGGCCACATGGGACCCTGATTGGACCAACTTTAATCCACCAGAAAGAGAAACAGAGGCACTTCTGCTGACATGGGTAATGCCACCTCTGAGAGAGGCTGTGTGGAATAAGCATAGAGCCTGTACAGTACAGTACTGCTGAGAACCATGGAAATATAGGAGCAGAGATACAGAGAACAACAGAGGGAGAAGACAGACATGGTAGAGAGATATACTGTAGAGGAAGAGAAACAAAGAGTTTGACTTATGTTTATTAATGAAGTCAGACTGTGTGTGTGTGTGTGTGTGTGTGTGTGTGTGTGTGTGTGTGTGTGTGTGTGCGTGTGACGTGTGTGTGTTTACACGTTTTTCTGGCTGTGTATTTGCAGTCTCGGATAGAGTCCCAGTGAGGCTTGTGTACAAGCTGTTCGTGTCTAGTCAGAGTTTAGGAGGGAGGAGAGAACATTAAATATTACACACACAGTCATCTGTTGTGTCATTCTCTGGAGAAGAGTATGCTCTTCTTTCCTTCATTGATTACAGCGTCAGCATGCAATAATATCTATATGCACGGAGAAACAGCCATGAATACATTGTCATTCTCATTATACTGTAGCCTTTATGCACATTTGAATGCAAATGCACACTCTCTCTCTCACACACACACACACACACACACACACACACACACACACACACACACACACACACACACACACACACACACACACACACACATACACACACACACACACACACACACACACACACACACACACACACACACACACACACACACACACACACACACACAGGACCACATGTAAACACTCACACATGCACTGCCATCACATATACATGCCTATAGAGGAAGATATAGGCTAGGTAAATGAACACCCAGGACTTTGCAGTGTCACACAAAACAGATCGTCTTGGTGACGGGTGACAAAGCCGATCACATGACTTCACCCACCGTCACCAGTTCGAGTCCCCTCAAGGGACTTGTGTTGGTTGGATGCCATCTCTCGTCTCTATCCTCTCTTCAACGATCTCTCTTCACAACCGGACCCCCTTTCATCATAAATCAATAAAGCAGCCATAAACTTTAAACAATTAAACCCTATTTTCTAAAAAAGAAACTAAAAATGTATAGATTTTCTATTTTTTTAAATTGTTTTAAATTTTTAAAAGGAATTTGTGGACAATTTTGAAAATGTTGGAAAATGTTGGAAATCACTTTGCAAATGTTTGTCTATACCGATACATGCTCAAAATGGGGACGGCAGGTTGAAAGTGGTTAAGGAAAAGAAATCAACACAAGCGCTGCTAGAGTTACCAGTAGGAACCTATAGAGATACCACAGAGCTATGGGATTACATGTGACGCTGCTCTCTGCTTGCCTCTCCTCCTCTTCCATCAGTATGAAGAGCTGGTGCACTACCCGGGGTCGGAGGGCATGGCTGTGGCGGGGTACGGCGACGCTGTGAGGTCACTTCCTCCCCCGCACTACGGACACGCGGTGCACGCCGTCCCGGACTCCCTCAAACACCACAGAGACCAGATCTATGGGTGAGTCAGTGCAGGGTGTTTACATCTGTGTGCATGTCCACGGAATCGGAAATTATTTTGTATTGCTGTGTGTGTGTTTGCGCATATGCAAGAATTCATCGTGGGGAAGCAATATTACAATTTACTTTACTCAAATCAAAAAGATTAAAATGTGGCTATAAGTAGCATACAATTACTTTATATATGATATAAAATGCAAACTAGATTATATAGAGGTTGGTATAGCAACCTGGGTAGATGTGGGTAAATGTACGTATACAGTGTGTGTATGTTGCATACATGATACTTCTTGCAGTGCAATGAGAAAACAATGTATAACAATGCTTTATGCAAACTTTACGCAGACATGGTCTACAGACACCTTAAGGTCTACATGTGCTAATCTGATTAGTGAATTAAAATAATTTATATTTACGTACATAATTATACTTGTCCTTCAAAGTGTATTTTAACACATTTTACCAATGTTCTTTTTATGTATACATCATGTTCCGTGTTAATGTGCAGTATGTTAATCGTCTATGTATGTGTGTGTGTGTGTGTGTGTGTGTGTGTGTGTGTGTGTGTGTGTGTGTGTGTGTGTGTGTGTGTGTGTGTGCGCGTGTGTGTGTACATGCAGTCACCCGCTGTTCCCACTGCTGGCCTTAGTCTTTGAGAAGTGTGAGCTGGCCACCTGCTCCCCTCGAGACTCCGCCTCCCTCTCGGCCACCTCCCACCTCCCCGGCATGACCGGCATGACCAATCACAGCGACGTCTGCTCCTCCGATTCCTTCAACGACGACATCGCCGCATTCGCCAAGCAGGTGAGTGACAGCTCCCAACAGCCAATGAATAACAGCTCGTATAAGCTTTTTAACCCCCCCGCACCCTCCATGATATATTGTTGCTGTCGGGCAGAAACCTTTCTATGTTTTTTCATACATGTTTTCATAAGTTCTACATCATACTACTGTGTCACACAAAAGAGTTAAAATCCTGAAAAGTAACAATTTTGGACATACCGGTAAGAGGTTTCCTCCCGACCGCAACGATATCAGTGGCATCAGTTCAGAAAAAGCTAAGGTATGGCAACATGACTGGTGTCTTGCGCGCGTGCAAGACACCAGTCATGTTGCCATACCTTAGCAACAGGCACAGTGGCGAAATTAGACCTTATTCCCCATGGGTTTTCAGATCAAAGGGGCCCTGGGCTCAGGGGCCCAGGGACCAATGTGAGCGGGTCAGTCCGACGGCTAAGACCCACAATTGTCGGGTCTTGTCTAGCACAGATTGACAGCCATACACTACAATGATTAATTCAGAGTGGAAATCATAGGCTAACAATAACTGCTGTGAATAGCCTAATGAACAACTACATGGCAGAGTTCTGTGCATTCGTCTATATTATTTAATTTTAGACAATAGAAGGAGCCAACAAGCCAAAAAGGTGAAGCAGAAGAATCAACCATGAGTGATTGGCATGACAAGCATTCTTATATTGCCAAAGCATACAGTATGATACAAAATAAAATAATCTCCTCATCTCTCTCCCTTTCCATATCACTGCTTTAAAGGTCCTACACCATGCATTTAAAAATAATTTATACTGTTTGTGTCCCAAAAACGTTTTTGAAAAGGTTTGAGGCTAAATTACCACTCCTGAATACAGAGCCCCTGTCATTTCTGCCTGGCATTCAGAGCATGTTCAGCTGCAGTACCACCTTGTCCTGAGTGGGAGGACTGCGCTATTGAGCCAGTTTTGGCCCCACACTCCTCCCCACCTCCTGCTCAGCAGGCCTGCCCACCCCTCCCCAACCCTCTCCCAGCTCCTCCTGCCTCCTTCTCAGGCCTGCCCACCCCTCCCCAACCCTCTCCCAGCTCCTCCTGCCTCCTTCTCAGGCCTTGTGACATCACAAATCTGACATTTCACAATCAGGACCGTTTTGAGACATGCTAACATAGATCTGCCCATAAACTGAGAAAGACACAATGGTCAGAAATAGGACTTTGTGAGGATAGAAGTTACTGGTGGGACAGCAAGAAAATACATAAAAATTGGAAAAATGAAAATTCATGGTGTAGGCCCTTTAAAGTGACTCTCACTCACTCACTCACTCACTCTCTCTCTCTCACACACACACACACACACACACACACACACACACACACACACACACACACACACACACACACTCCTTGTCTCCCTCTCTTTCATCATGTGCAGTGCCACTGTGCCACGCACCCAGGCACCGACACCACGAATCAAACATACACGCGACAACCGAAGCACCGAAATGAAGTGCAAGCGCAAACACACGCGAACACTGGAACACCACCACCAACACAATCAAAACAAACACACGCAGGCACGCGGTCACGTTGTTACACAAAAAGACAGACAGCTTAATGGCCCACTGGCTGCACATCAGTGGATTACACTGATTACAGCAAGATAAATTAAATTCAGATAGACCTACCTTGGCTTTAGGTCCAGAGTCTCCTCCAAAAAGCAAAGCAAGCATCCACACCAACAAAATATACGATTTTGTGGTCTTTCCATTTGTTATTTTATATACTTTGGACGTGCACCCAGTATCTTGACTTCCACGTTTTATCCCGCGAACATGAGCGTTTGTTTCCCTTCCCCAGCTTTCACTTGTTGACAAGTTGGCTGACAAGTTTGAATAGCACATTACCGGATGTTTATGATTGGCGCTTCCTCACGATAATGCGAAAATAAAAGCTTTGTACTTTTATGAGGGGGCCCACAGATTAGGAGAGTAGAGACTCCTAATATATCGGAAATGACAATAGCCTATGAATTTATTATATGTAGGACTATATAATATGGAGCGCATTGGGCGTCTATTGAAAACACATTTTATTTTGCCACTAGGGGGGGCCCTTGGGTTTATAAAACCCAAAAACCCGTCCAAATTACGCTTGTGAACAGGCATGATACATTTATTTTAAGAAGTACATTCAATTTTTTCCCCCGTTTCTACGGTTTCTTGGGCTGGATATGGCAGCCTGGAACGGCTGTTCAAGTGCACCTAAACTTGGCATGTTAGTAAACGTGCCACAATTAACAATAATGCATTGCACCGGTGCAGCTGACCTGCGGAACCTGGGAATATACCATTTTGTCAAGAGGGGGAGAATAAAAGTGTGGAGAATATAATTATAATACCTTGTTAAAGTGACCATTTTGTAAAATTTTGCATTTGTAGTTATTTTACTGTAATTTAACAACATAATAACCAGCACAGATAGACAAAGAGACATTCATGGATTTAAATTTAAAAAGTAACTTTTATTTTCCCCCCTGGACCCAGGGTATGGCAGCTGCATACGATGAACGATATGACTGGACACATTAATCCAGCGCAGCGTTAGTTCATGTAGACACGGACAGGCAGAAATAACACAAATGCAGTCTGTTCGTTCTCATTGGCTACAAGCTAACTCGCAGACGCCCTCTTTACCCACAGTGCATCCCAGGCGGTTCATATACGCAGTCCTCTCTCTCTAGGTCGTCCTCTAGTCTATGTTCATTTAGGTGTTTAGGTGTCACTATGGTTGTACAGCTGTCTGTGTTCAAAATTCCCTCCGCCTCCCCGGCCTCCTCCCTATGGATGTAGTTATATTTGTTAATGGTTGATTGTGGATTGTACTGTGTTTCTATGGATTGATTAGGATATGTGATATCTTAAGTCATGCAACTGAAGGTTCAATGTTATGTGCATGTAATAACTGTATATTATGCTTTGCTCTGGGGGGTTTGTGATCAGCCTCTGTCTTGTGGGTCGATATATCATTGCAATAAATGGTAAATGGTTATTCCTGAGCTGAAGTGTCTAAATTAACATGTTTAAATTCTCTTGTGTTCCAGATTCGTTCTGAGAAGCCAATATTTTCTTCCAATCCCGAGCTGGATAACCTGGTATGATGGAGTTGCTATTGTCACATGAAAGATAAAATAAATGAACGCTCAAACGGCAGGAAGGATGACTTATGTAATCATGTGTGTCCTCCTCTCCATAGATGATCCAGGCCATACAGGTGCTACGCTTTCATCTGCTGGAGCTGGAGAAGGTGTGTACCGCAACAAGCTCAGGCCATGACATCAGACAGTGTGTTGTTTCTCAAATGGCTGCACTAGTACGCCTAGGGGTAGTTTGGTGTTACTTCTAGGAGGACTCAGAAAGTTATTTTCTTTTTTTCTTGTCTGATATTGGTTGTGATCAATCTATTATTCATTACACGTAACCCACCCGACAATAAAACCAAAAAAGTTGTCAGCTAGTCCGGTGCTTTGTTTTTGAGACCTGGAGTTTTATTAAAGCTTAAATCTATTCAAAATGTTTTGTATTGGTGAGGTGGGTACTCAGTTGAAATACATATTATAGCGGCGGTACACTAGTTACAGAAACCTTTAGATCTACTGACACACAAGACTCACAGCGGGGCAGCAACTATATTGAGAACAAAGAAGAAACATGAGTAAAAATGAAGAACAATCATACTGATGATACAGTGCAAATATATACAAAAATATGACTAATTTCATTCGTGTTTTTAAATATATAATGATAACGATGGACTTATTTCAAAGGAATAAGCATTTTCAACAACAACAACAACAACAACAACAGAAAAAACTATCCATATTTTCTCTCACATTTCCCTCTCAACCTGTAACAAGCACTGCTGGTTTGGATCCATCCTAAAAGCTGTGTATTGATTTGTGGTCTGCCTGCAGGTTCATGATCTGTGTGATAACTTCTGCCATCGCTACATCACCTGCCTGAAGGGCAAGATGCCCACCGACCTGGTGCTGGACGACCGGGACGGTGGCTCCAAGTCTGACATGGAGGACTTCACTGGCTCCTGCACCAGCCTGTCAGAGCAGGTAGGTTCATCCACGGGAACCAACTTTGAGACCGCTAAGATAACTGGTAGCACTGGGACCTATGTGCACACATACGGTAGATAACAAAGGGGGCTTGAGCCCCTGCCCTTTTAAAAAGTGCCCTGCTCTCTCCAGACCAAATATGCAATTTTTACTATGGTGAAAGAAATGCAAACGCCCCTTTCCATGCCATATACCTGAAGGCAGCATTCTAGAGAATTGCCTTAACTCATATGTTGAAAGAATTGCCTTCTCTGTGTAGAAGTCTATGCCATTACGCCACATCTCCAGTATTTACTTGATTATGCTTAGTTCAGTGTGGTATCGAGCACCGAAAATAGCCGCCCTCCAAGCTCACAACGCGCCGCAGCGCTCACAACGCAACGCGAGCTTGGAGGTCTGCTATTTTCGATATTTTCACCAAAAGGCCCTTTTAGAAATGTCAGCCCCTGCCTCTCTAACATTCTCTGCACGTCCCTGGGCCTGAATTATACTTTGTTGTTCAGGTTCAGGTTCAGTTTTATTTTCACACATATCCATACAGGTACAGATACAATGAAATGCTTGTGCCAGGAGCACTCTCAGCCTTATTACACAAAGACATGGTCACAGTGACTGACAAGAGTGTGGACCCACATACCATGCAGGCCACACAAGACAAGTCCCAGCAACGACAATACCATACAGTGTAACAGTGTACAGTTTAAAAATGCGTACAGTGCCCATGTGCGTGCACTGTGGTGTCACGTGCCGAACATATTCGGTCTACTTGCAGATCGGGATATCTATTTCCGACATGCAACCAAATTCAAAAAGTATAAAGTATAAATTAGAACACCAAGCCTGTTTTTCGACTCTGGCCCCGTTTCTTTCAGTTCATCACCACTACAGTCATTTTCTCTGTCCCCAAACCCTCATTTTTCATCTCTCTCTCTCTGTGTCTCTCTCTCCCTCTCTGTGTGCAGAACGCGGCATGGTTACGGGAGCCAGATGAGTGTGCCACAACTCCTCTGGGAACCCCTGGCACCTGTGGCCTACCTTCACACAGCACAGGAGACAACTGCAGCGACACAGGTACAGTACATGCACACACGCACGCACGCACACACACAGAGTCATACTCTCTCTTTCTCTCTCATCTCCCATACGGTACACACACAATAAATATGTATGTACAGAGAGAATATGGAACGCAGCAGTGCACAGCTGAGGCGACTTCAAGGATTCTCTGATTCGCACACACATGCATGCACACACACATGAACACATGTATGCATGCACGCACGCATGCACACATTCACACATTCACACACTCAGCCCTTCCATTCTGACGTGGCGTGTGCACGTAGGGCTGTCACGATTATGACATTTTACATGACGATTAATTGTCACTCGAATAATTGCGATTAACGATTTAATTGTGTATTTGTCGTTGACAATTACATTTCTGTTTGGCATTTAGGCTTTGAAGTTGCACATGGCAATCATGACACATAACTTGAATATACAAAGACATTACTGACATACAGTGGTGCAGTGGTGATTCAATGTTTGGGGGGTCGCGAACGCCGCTCAACACCTACTATACAGGTCTATTGATATGCATATAGGCTCGTTTCTTTGTTAAAACAGTTGTTGAGGTGTGAACTTGCGGGGGGTGCGAGACCCCAGTCCAGAAAAGATATGGGTCGTCGGGGGCGCGCGACCCAAGACCACGGCAACACTGCTGACATATTTGACAATGTTATACTTAAAAAAGAACATTGATAGTGGAAATAGCCGATCTACAAGCTCACAACGTGTCGCATCGCGACGCATAGCGACTTTTTGAAAGTGTTTGTAACTATTTTAACATTTCTCAACAAGGAAACGATTGTGACGATTATGCAAAAATAATTGCGATTACCTCAAATAATTGCGATTAGGCGATTATGTCATGATTGTGACAGCCCTATGTGCACGTGGTCCCTGCAGGTGACGGCCTGGACGGCGGCGTGGCGTCTCCCAGCACGGGGGATGATGACGAGTCGGACAGGGACCGGAGGAACAACAAGAAGCGAGGCATCTTCCCCAAGGTAGCCACCAACATCATGAGAGCATGGCTGTTCCAGCACCTCTCGGTAAGAGATCACATACACACGCTCTCAAGTGGCTCTCATTTGGTTGAAGGACTGTTTTATTGATTCGTTCAGACGGCCCGGGATCGTCGCCGCTGTCGGGCGGAAACCTTGTATCTCCTCCGCTCATCTCGCCCATAAGCGGATGCCCTATTGACGTATTGCCCATACTGTATGTTGTCGTATGACAGTGTCAGGCAAAAGTAGCGAAAATAGTCAAGTGGTGAACTTGTAGATCTGCTTTTGTATAGAGAGTAACATAGTTTTGACGTCATTTACACATCCTACCTGGTTCACGTTTTTTTCCCCCCATTCTGAATTCCCATGGACCTTTTTCATATCGCGTCATATAAGAATTGTGTTCCAAACATAAACAAAGGATCTCAGCAGTTCGACTCATATGGATATGAAGAATCAACTGATGGTGAGAAAACGCTAATGTTACTGTCGCCGAATTAGTTACATTTTCGCCAGAGAGAGACTGTATCAAATATTAGTGACTGACTATCATAAACCACACAGAGCCACCTCCCCGACAATATCGCGGAGACCGTTTGTTTATTTTTGGACCACAATGCTTATATGAGACGATTTTAAGATGACTCAATGTTATTCTCCGTAGAGAAATTACTTCCGTGAACAGGGGGATGAGCGAGTGACATCATGAGCTTATCACTCTATTTTGTTTGGGGTTGGGGGGGGTAAAGAAATGTTCACCTATAATGACATGCCCAAAATAGGGAGAGCACTTTGAAAGTAGTCAAGTCTGGGTTTTATAAAGTTGCAAGTTGCAATCAAACGTATTAACAAGAACCTGTGACTAAATAATAACTACATTGAATCCACTCATATTTCTTGGTTTTGGACATACAAGGTTTCTGTCCGACAGAGACGATATACACAGCAGAGGGCTGTGAGGGGGGGGGGGGGGGGGGGGCTGACATGATTCAACCCATTCCGGGAACTGAACCTGGGACGCTGAGGTCTTTGTGGTCTCCGTTGTTGCTGGCTGAGTCACAGAGGAGGCCA
>NC_137817.1:14680529-14708029 GCF_963921795.1 Nannobrachium achirus
TGGGCCTCAGAATAATTGATAATTGACAACAGATTTTAACGATAAATTATAACATTAATAGAACAAAATATTTATGTTAAGAACTATTTAATGGTATTTATTCATTGACTTGAACCTTGAACATTTTCTTTGTCGTACTGATAAATAGGAACTATAGGAAAGTATACTACGTTAGTTCCAATGATCCAAGCCGAAGCATAATCGATTAATTGATCACTAAAATAAGATGTCTATATATGTCATAATATTTAAATTAATTTGTCCCTTATCTGTTGCCGTGCCTTTAACAACGAGTCTAAAAACAGATGCCATGCGTTCTCTCCCTGTTTGGAGAGTGATGCAAAGAGAATAGACTCCGTGTCAGAGAGCTGTAAATCTTTCAGAATTTGAATTGGCCAGCGGCCATTCTTCCAGATTGTATTCAGATCTCCTGCATTCTTTCATCCTTCTTCAGAGTCAATGGGGATGATAAGTCATTGAAATAAGTGAAATAACTCTATATGCTGATAGGAATCATTGTTGGTGTTTGTTCAGTAAGAGGGGTTTTCCTCGTCTCCAATTCCTTAGTAGACAGAAAATATGTTTTATGTTTTCAGATTGGGATACCAACCAAGAGAGAGAACCCATACAGGAAAAACTAAAAAACAAATGATAAAGAAAGAAAAAGAAGAGACACATTATTCAAACAAATACAATTCCTACAAGATTACTGGTATCACGAAAGGGGGAGGAAAAAAAGCCATAGATCATTATCCTTCCAGTGAGAAATAGTATTATTTTCCACCAGTCCTTTCAAGGACTCCTCTCTCACCTCTCCTCCCAGATTCCTGGGATCCCATCCCGTCTCCATCCATCAGTCTGGCTCTGACAGACACCCAGCTGCAGACCAAAACACTTACTATGGCTTTTAATCAGAACATAACTTAATTTTCCATACCTCTCTTACGGACAGGACAGCAGATCGTTTTGATGTTAGAAAGCCAAATAATGTGAGAACAATTGAGTACCTGAGACGAAAAACAGTCTAAGTCCGTATTTTAACATTTTGGATAAAGATATTTTGTTTTATTTATCAGACTGTAAACCACACACTAGAAGTCTTTAATCTCTAAGTCTTATTGTACTCCCCACTCATTTTGTTGAATTAGTTTTTTTTTTTACTTAACTCATATATATATTAGGAATTATAAGACATACTACTTATGGAAAGTGGAAAAACAGTAGGCCTATATCTCCAGCAGTTTGTGGAACAACAGTCTAAGTCCGTACAAGCAATATTCAGCAGACAAAGGGAGCAAATAACATTGAAACCGACAATTAAACAAAATGTGGTTTACAGTCTGGTAAATTCAAAAATATATATATTAAAAAAAAAAAAAAAATATGGACTTATACTGTTATTCATCTCAGGTACTCAATTATATTATGTTGTATTGGTGTTTAAACAGCTAAATGTCCCATACACGAGGCTGTGATGTCAGGAGTGGAAGAAGAACCACCCTGGTAAACTCACCGAGCACCGCACTGCAAATAGAGTTTTTAGTGCTAGACATTTTACAACGAACAGTTACAGGCCAATACTGTATTGCAGGGGTCTTCAACAGGGGGTCCGGGACCCCTAGGGGGTCCTCACAGTTACTTCATAGGGGCCACCAAATCTTTGTGTGATAGGATCATTATTTTCAATGAACAGCTTGAACCCTCGCATCCCTATTCTGAGGAGAACTTTAGCCAAAAATAGCCGATCTACCAGCTCTCAACACCTCGCAGCGCGAGGCGTTGGGAGCTTGTAGATCAGCTATTTTTGGCAAATAGGTTTGGTGTAGAGAGTGAAAAGGTCAAATTTACTGAGTATCTGCGGTTTGGTTAAATGTCTGAAAAAACACATTAAAGTGATCCCTGGCTAATACGACAAATATGCCTTAATACATTATAATAGTCCTCTATAACTACAATGTAAAATTAAAAACACCTAAAATATTTTATTTCTCCTAGAAATAACGAATCTTTCACTCAATAGGGGAAATGCCTGTCGCAAGTTGATGATGTCATAAATGTCATGTGTGATCTATCCCTATGGAATTTACGGCATGCATGTGCAAAAAACACATTTGAAATATTGATTTGATGCTCATGTTAACCATAGGAAATATTAAGTTTGTTTTTATTTTCACATGCATGCCATAAATTCCATAGGGATAGATCACACATGACATTTATGACATCATCAACTTGCGACCCTGTTAAGTTAAAGATTCGTTATTTCTAGAAGAAATAAAATATTTGAGATGTTTTTAATTTTACTTTGCAGTTATAGAGGGCAATTATAATGTATTAAGGCATATTTGTCGTATTAGCCAGGGATCACTTTAACACAAATCCAGCATAGACTGATGACAGTGCTTTCATGAAATCGATGAAAATCTGCAACACAATGTTATACAGTATGTACTGGGGGTCCCTGCTTTATCTTCCTCTCAGTTAAGGGGTCCTTGGCCTGAAGAAGTTGAAGACCCCTGCTGTATTGTATTGTAAATTCAATACAGTGTGTGTGTGTGTGTAGCCTACTACTACCAACTTCCTCCACTCCTGATGTAATGATTCCTCAATTCCATTCTGCCACCATAGGCCTACATAGTGGCCTATTCAGAACTTTTCATTTAAAGTTAATTTCCAAAGAATTAGATTTTAAAAGCAACTGATACTGCCATGCATCAAACACGTGTGACACGATGGGATGGGGGATCCCGTCACATCAGAGGGCCAACACATGGCCAGATGCTGCCCTAACACGTCAGAGTGAGAATGTGTTTCCCATACCTTTAACAACTAATACAAAAAGCCCATGCCATGTGTTCTCTCCCCGTCTCGAGAGCGATGCAAAGAGGAGATCAGTGTCAGAGTGAAAATGATTCAGAGTGATATGGTGATGCTGTCCAGAGGTGGTAGCAGCAGCTCAATTCTAATAGCTGCCTGCCTGGGCCCTGCGTGGGGGAGGGGTGTGTGAGGCGGTGGGGCGGTCAATAATAGGCCAGTTGTTTTCACAAGTCATAAAGAGGTCCCTTAATGTCAAGTTTCGTCCCCGGCCCTGGGAACATCCACTGCAGCCCCACCTGTGTGTCACTGCTACTTGTGGTGCCTCATTGTATATAGAGAGACAGCTTGCACCAGTATGTGAAAAGAATGTTATTTGTAAGCTTTAAGCCACTTAAGTTAAATCCCATATCGTCATTGCCGGGTGGAGACCTCGTATCTCCAAGTTTCAAATGTGTATGTTCTTTCACAAAGTAAAGCCCTGCTTCATCATGCAAGGCCGTCGCACTAAAGTAGCGGTGCGAGGCGCTGTGTGCTTGTAGATCGGCTGACTAGTTTAAATCATTTTTAAAATGATAAACGCAAAACGAACGGTTTTGGACGTACAAGGTTTCCACCCGACAACGACGATATACTTTGTTGTGTATAATATATAATATAATATACTTGTAAATGGGCTATTCTCACCATAATCATATAGACATAGGATATTTTTGAGAACTTTTTACTACTTACAATGACAAGTCCAAACTAGAGACACCAGGGTCGACGCGGTTAATTTGAGGCCCAAAGTTTATGACTTTAATTCCTTCCACTATTCGTTCCATCCATTCATTCATTCATTCAAACTGCATCTCTGGAGAGAGGGAGGAGGACATTGAACACTGAGATGCCAAGGTTTATAAAACCATAAGCTCACAAGAACAACCCCTTCCAAACATTCCATCCTAACCTTTCTCACCCCCTTGTGTACGAGTCACATCCATAACATCCACCTCTTCCCCTCATTACGTGTTCAAATCCTCACCCTCTTGCACCCCGATAAACACCACCTACCCCATCACCCCGCCACGCTACGCCCCCACTGGCCCTGAAGCAGCAGGGGTCAGGGGGCAGAGATCATCCAGGGGTCAACAGGAAATGGTTGTTCTCCCTGGAACTCAGGTCCTGACCCGAGCGCCCCACCACTTTTCATTTCTCTCTCTCTCTCTTTTCGTTCCCCCTGAAAATGCTAGACACATGCACAGACACACACTCCTTCTCCTTGTCTGTCAGGATGGACTCTCTCACCCCCTCTTCTCCTGCCTTCTCATTAGCTCCTACACAGGAAACAAGAAATGTTTTTTTTTTCTTTTTTTTTTTCTTTTTTTTTTATCTGAGAGTACAGAAATATAAGAATTTAGCGGTGCATTGTGGCTTGTGAGAGCAGTCTCTCAGTCTCTCTCCAGACCATGAGTACAGTTTTTACTATGGTGAAAGAAATGCTAATGCACTCCTTTCCATGCCATACCTGAAAGGCAGCGTTCAAGAGAATGACCTTGTCCAAACTCTCCTGAACTTGAATGCAGCATCTTATATTAAAAGAATTGCCCTCTCTGTGTAGAAATCCATGCCGTTACGCCACATCTCCAGTATTGACTTGATTATGTTTAGATCGGTGTGCTGCGACGCGCTGTGAGCTTGGAGGTCGGCTATTTTCAATATTTTCACCAAAACGCCCCTTTTAGAAATGTCAGCCCCTGCCTCTCAGAGTCTCTAACATTCTCTGCACGTCCCTGTATAAGATATTGCAGTTGCAGCCTACAGTATGAATCCTGAAAACGTTCCCTCTGGCATCCCGAACAAAAATTAAGCATAGAGAAACTTGTTTTTGCTTGTGTGTATACAGCTGAGCCTGCAGTGAACAAGAATGCAAAGTGCACTGTCTGCCATTATAGAGCATGACATTGCGATGCTTAAAAGGAATCTGCTCTACGGTGATTCTTACAGTACTGTAAATGGATGGCCGGTCTTACGGGGTCGACACTCAACACACAAGGCAACAGTCTGGGGGTGAGGCTGGGAAGACTGAGATGAGAGGTCATTCATTCATACAGATCAGGTTAGGGTCGTGTCTGTTGGTTCTGCCGCGTTGCCAGGCCATTCTCTCTCTCTCTCACCAACACACACTTCATTAGACAGTGAGAATGCATTATATACAATGCATAAGATCTGCTATGCACAGGTTCAGAAAAGAATGGGAGAGAATGGGAGAATGGGAAGAGAATGGGAGGGTGTGCATTCACCCGGTGGGATCTTTGCATGTTTGTAGATGCATTTTGTGTATTGCAGTAATGTACTATATATATTGTGTGTGTGTGTGTGTGTGTGTGTGTGTGTGTGTGTGTGTGTGTGTGTGTGTGTGTGTGTGTGTGTCAGGGAACATTTAAATGTACATCTGAGGAAGAGTGAGATATCTTTTTGTATTGTTACCGGACAGTGTGTGTGCAGTTAACAAGGAGGTGCTATATATATATACACTCACACGCTGTATATATCAGAAATGATTCGAGTCATTGCACTGTCAATATTATAGTATGAAGAGAGAGATATCTCTCTCTATAAGAGCCATATGATACAATATGAAGATATCCACAGTATGTGAGTTATTACAGAGTCATGGTACGATGGCACATGGTACAATGTGAGTCCGCGCACTGTCATGGTACAGTTGCGAAGAGATCTGTGAGTCATTTGTAGAGTCATGGTACCGTGTGTGAAGAGATATGTGTGGTGTCAGACTTCATTGAACGCAGCATGTGTTGCTGCTGCTGGCTGCTACATTGGCTACAGTGTCTCACCGCTCCTGCTGGTTTGAGTTCCAACGTTTGTGAGCTTTGGGGATATTAAAGGCAAAATGAACACACGTGTGCGACGCGAACATGATAATGCCTGTGTGTGTGTGTGTGTGTGTGTGTGAGTGCATAAATATGTATAAATCCCTGTGAACATGACGTGTGTGTGTGTGTGTGTGTGTGTGTGAGAGAGAGAGAGAGAGTCAGAGAGAGAGAGAGAGGAAGGGGGAGGTACTCTGGAGATCATTAATCATTCAATTACACACCTGTCAGAGTTCAGACAAGGGGGAGGGGGGGAGGGAGGGGGGGGGGTGCAGGCGAAAGAGAAAGGAGTGGAGGACTGCAGGAAAGGGGGAGACGTGGAGAAGTGGAGGAGTGGAGGAGTGGAGGAGGGCACACTGAGGGGGAGGAATGGACACAGAGAGCGGCAGGGAGGGAGGTGCAATCAAAGCATGCCGATCGAGAGATACCAAACACAAAAAGGAGGAGAAAGATGGTTGGGAGAAAGACCAATAACAACCCAACTGACAGGAGAAAGATGCTGGGTTGTGACCGGTGACCAAAGGCCAGGACTTAAGGCACGCACGTACGCACGCACGCACGCACGCACGCACGCACACGCACACAGAGTCCAGGTCAGTCCAGGACAGAACAGACAACACTGTCACATAAAAAATACTATAAGATGATCCTGCACAATAAAATTCCAACTCTGTGAGTGTATAAGAAATTACAAATGGTGGACCCCCATTTGGTTACATTTGAGTACACTCTTTGAGTTAGAAATGCATGAATTTACCGTGTACACTGTACAGAAACCAAATAATTAAAAAAGTAAACAATTAAAAAAGGGAAGTTATGCACATATCCCCCATTATGACAGGCAACAAAGAGCAATCACTCACAGTCTCAGCTGGGCAAAAAAAACATTCAATATGTTAATTATTCCCTAACTGCACTTTATTCATAAATAAAATATTCATCTTCCACTGTTACATTACACGAAAACGTGATGCGGTAAATAAATCAGTAAGAGCCCTTTACCTCTGTATTTTGAAGACTGACATGAAAAACCTTTGCAAAAATAAGGCTTCTAGAAACATTTACAAATGGATTGTTTATCCAATGCCATACATTTATGTTTATGTATAACCACTTGAACCAAATCCTATTCTACAAGCTCAAAACGTGACACATTTTGAATTTGTAGAATTTGGTCATGAGTAAAAAAAGTACAATGCCAATTCAGGCCTATTTGACTAAAGAATAGAGGGTTTAAGTGGTTAGGTCTGATTCTAACAGTGGATCCTTAGCACTCATTTCCACTGTGTACTAGCACTTCCAGCATCTCCATAGCCTCTGCAAGGACAAGATGTTGTTGACTGTCTCTGGAACATTATGCATAACAACATGAGGCTAGAATGAGTTAGAGGAACACAGTTGTTTATGAGAATAAAACACAAATGAATCATAAAATGAATTTCTTCAGCACCCTATATGAAGGATGCTGTTTCTAACTGCATGCATGTGTGTGTGTGTGTGTGTGTGTGTGTGTGTGTGTGTGTGTGTGTGTGTGTGTGTGTGTGCATGATTTTGTATTTTTATGTAGATGCAGCACGTCCTCTGTTTATGTGTTGTGTGTGTGTGTGTGTGTGTGTGTGTGTGTGTGTGTGTGTGTGAGCGCGCGTGCATGCAGTGGTGCAGCCTCGACTATATGTTTAGCAGCAGTACCCAGCACTACGCCTCAGGCCATAGCCATCTGTGCACCCCCCTCCCTCCCTCTCTCTCTCTCTCTCTCTCTTCTTTCCTCCTCTCCTCTCCCCCACTCTCCCCCCCCCCCCTCCCTCCCTCACATGCCACCACCATGGCCATATATCTAATTTATGGCCGCCCTGAGTGTGCTACGCACACCCAATGTATGCATAATATATCACATGTGTAAAAGAAGTGTGTGATCGTCTGTGGGTCTGCGTAAGGCACCAAAAGGTGTGTGTGTGTGTGTGTGTATCTCAAGACTGTATTCCTTCCTCAGTCGTATCCCCTGATCTGCTACTGTAGTGTGTGTGTGTGTGTGTGTGTGTGTGTGTGTGTGTGTGTGTGTGTGTGTGTGTGTGTGTGTGTGTGTGTGTGTGTGTGTGTGGAGGCCCAGCTGTTTCTGGGCCTTGACATCCACATGCAGGCAGAATGCCAGATGTCTCATTAGGCAAATTTGATTGGCTTGGTCATTTAGAATTCAGCAATGAGATGGTTCCATATGTACAGATGCATGTATGAGAAGGTGAGTGTGTGTGCACGTGTGTGTGTGTGTGTGTGTGTGTGTGTGTGTGTGTGTGTGTGTGTGTGTGTGTGTGTGTGTGTGTGTGAGAGAGAGAGAGAGAGAGAGATTTACATAAGAGGCCCTATCTATAAGTATTTACATGTGTATGTTGCCTATGTGTATATGCACTCACATGCTCTCTTTGCACTCATTATGGCTTTGCATGCATGTGTGTTGTTTGTGTGCGCGCCGCGACCATGCATTTATGTGCGAGAGAAATCTGTGTGGACATTATCTAATTTGTGCGATGGTGTGTTCCAAAAAGTCTTCTTGAGGGGATATAAATAGATACTAGTTTTTTTTTTCTTTCCCCCAGCACATTCGAGAACAGAAATATATCTCAGTTCTATCAACAATATGTCCTCCCTTACCAAGAATCCACTTAATACATTTTAATTTAACAGTCCAAACAGGTAAACATATTCAACCAGTGTTGCTGCCTGCAATACAAAGGCTGTATAATGGCACATAGTAAAAGTACAGTAAACTTTTCACAAGGTGTAATGCTGCACCCTAGTGGCCAAAATGGGAAACACACAAATATCACTGCAAGGTGGTAAAGTGAATGTTGGCTTCAAGAAATACAAACATACTGACAGATGTTGGAATTTTACAGCTTATATTTAGTTTAATTTAATCTGGGTGTGTAGCAACTCATAATGTAATAACGACTCATAATGTAATAACGGCTCATAATGTAATAAAAAAAATGTAATAAAAACTCATAATGTAATAATCAGCTCATAATGTAATAAAAAAACGAGCGCATAACGTAATAACAGCTTTTTCAATAATGTAATAATGTAATAATGTGTTACATTAAGAACCTCCACATAGGAGGCTCATAATGTAATAAAACTTCATAATGTAATAATGTATTTTTATTACATTATGACCTGATTATTACATTATGAGCTTTTATTACATTTTAATTATTACATTATGCGCTCGTTTTTTATTACATTATGAGCTGATTATTACATTATGAGTTTTTATTACATTTTTTTTATTACATTATGAGCCCTTATTACATTATGAGCCCTTATTACATTATGAGCCGTTATTACATTATGAGTTGCTACAGGGTGGCCTGTAACAGGAATGTCCATTACAATGATGAGTTAGCAAAAAGGAGACATTGTACACACAGTGCCAACCTAAGGAGAGGATTGAGGAGGATTCACTGCTACATTACAGCTGTAGAACATCAACAACATCCTGTTTAAACCATGGTCACATCTTCAAAGGACTCCCTGAAAGCAACTGTACAAAAATAAATAAATATAAAACTTAAGTTAAAAAACAGTTTTTTACCCCCCTGTTATAAGACTATTACTATACTATTTACTTTACAATTTGTTTGTTTTGATCAAATAATCAAATAAATATATACATCAAATCCAGTACCCTGGGATCAATTGAACCATTCAGTTGATCCTCCTCCACCCTGCCTGCCTCTAAAAATAAATATTTTTTAGTCCTTTATTGATCCCGCGGGGGAAATAGTTTCCACTTCACCCAACTGATGGCTGATCAGATGGTCAACGATGAGCCTTCGGGGGAGGGGGAGCTGTTAGGGGTTAAATGTCTTGCTCTGGGACACTTCGACCTGTACAGTACATCAGGCATTATCCACTAAGCCAGTGGGCTGGCACATGATTTCGTTTGTAGATCTGCTATTTTCACAATATCTATCCGTGGAACCGAGTCAAACAAACAATGTGATGCCTCAACTCCTACAATTCCAAGTGCTTGAGAGCCACTGCAGTAAGCTATGGCTGCCCCAAAGATATCTCCGTTGTCCACATAACAACACTATTTTTGCGGGAACTCCTGTGAAGAGGGACGAGCGTGCTCTCCCCCTCTGCCCCTTTACCTTCTTCTCCTGGCTCTCCTTCTTTGTCCTCCGCTCCCTTCTTCTTCTTGTCTTCTCCTGTGGACCGCCCATAACTCCTCGGGGCCGGTACTGGCTGTTGCTGTGTTGGCTGGGATGACGGGAGTGACGGAACATCATCACCGTTATCAGCCTGTGCTTTCACCACCTCTTCCCTCACCGGCTCTAGAGTTCTACTGTCGCTCGGCTGCAGTGAGTCCGTTTGGGCCAGGTCACTTTCTCCGTCCCGTTGACGTCCTGGGACTGTCGCGGAGCTCTTCTCTGCCCTCTCCTTGTGCACCGTCTGCCTGCGGATGGTCCGCCGGTGAAAGCTGCGACGCGACTTGTTTTCTGTTATAAGACAGTGGATTGTTTACATTTACTGTACAATTTGTTTGTTTTGATCAAATAAACAAATCCGCCCAAGCTGACCTGGTTCAAATCCAGTGCTCTGGGATCAATTAAACCATTCAGTGCTCCTCTAGTCTGGGATCAGTAGAATTTTCGGGTTTCTGATCCGATCATGAGCGGAAACAACCTACTGTACGTCATGTTGTAGTCATCAGAAACAACCTACATCATGTTCTACACTTTGGCTGGAACTAGCAAACCGAAACAGCTTTAACCCAAAATAATTCCCCGTGCTCAAGGGCATCATTTTAGGGCCTACCCAATAAACTTCTTGATGCGGTGTAGTTTTGCTTATTTTGGAAAAGTTTGTTTGGTATATCCATCTTTTAGTCCAACTCGTAGTGACTGGACAAGACTACACTTCTCGAGCATTTAAATAGGGATTGGGGAAACAAACGGGGGAACAACACAAAGCAACGCTTGCTTCTTCTTCCTGTTTGCGGTTTAGGCCATGTCGAGGTGAAAAGTCTGGTGACGCAAGGTTAGTGCTCCTCCACCCTGCGTGCTTCTAAAAATATATTTATAGACTTTTATTGATCCCGCAGGAAAATATAGTTTCCACTTCACCCAGCGAATGGGTGCTGAGATGGTCACGATGAGCCTTCAGGGGAGGAGGAGCTGTTAGGGGTTAAAATTATTTAACCTCTGGGCTGGCACATGATGTATTACTTGCGCCAGCAGAGCGCGCAAGTAGGGTGATCGGTGCTTCTGTATCCGGACGGCTGGCAGGACAAAGGGTGTGTCTGTATTTGTCTAAAGGCCCTGCCTTTGTACTGCCAGCCAGCTGGAAACAGACAGCACAGAACACACTACTTGCAAGCTCTGCTGGCACACAAGTAGGCCCAGATGACAGTGAAGTGACAATGAAGGACTTTTTAATATCTCAAAATAATTTAAAGAAAAGAAGAAGACCATTGACCACTGCATCAATAGTAATCAACAATCTATATAAAAACTTGGCCAAATTGTCAAATAATAATAAAATAAAAATAGCCAATCTACCGATCTACCATTTTCACAATATTTATCCGTGGAACTGAGTTAAACAAAATGTGACGCCTCAACTCCTACAATTGTGGTGGGGGGGTCACGGCCTGAAATGGTTGAGAACCTCTGCGCTATTAGCCTCGCAAGCCATCCCGAGCTACGTCATCACCAATGTGCTTCCTTTCTCGGTCTGGTGTCCCTCCCATCGAGTCTCTTTATGAGAATTTACGTTCTAATTTCCAATCAAAAGGCTGCATTTCGAGCGAACCCGCCTCACACCGCTCCTGATTGGTCGAGCGGCTGCTACAGCTCTCGCATTTTGTAAACAAACATGGCGGACCCCATGTCCGACGCGAGTTCACAAATCGCAAATAAAAGCTGCATTAAGCGAAGTTTTATCTGAAATCAACGGCATCTCATAACTTAAAAACGAACAACAGTTTGCACCTTTGGAAATTCTGTCTGGAAAAGACATATTTGATGTTCTCCTGACGATGTTTTGATGCGCTGGTGGCTACTGACTGGACGTCATCGCGTAATGCATTGTCTATGGAGAACTCCCAGACTCTCATTTTGGAGAGTCTGGCTGTTGCGAGGCTACTGCGCTATGGCTGCCCCAAAGATATCTGTGTTGTCCACATAACATCACAATGGTGGAACGCTCCTTACCTTCTTTATCTTCTCCTGGCTCTCCTTCTTTGTCCTCCGCTCCCTTCTTCTTGTCTTCTCCTGAGGACCGCCCATCACTCCTCGCGGACGGTGTTGGCTGTTGCTGTGGTGGCTGGGATGACGGGAGTGATGGAACATCATCACCGTTATCAGCCTGTGCTTTCACCACCTCTTCCCTCACCGGCTCTAGAGTTTTCACCACCTCTTCCCTCACCGGCTCTAGAGTTTTCACCACCTGTTCCCTCACCGGCTCTAGAGTTTTCACCACCTGTTCCCTCACCGGCTCTAGAGTTTTCACCACCTCTTCCCTCACCGGCTCCAGAGTTTTCACCACCTCTTCCCTCACCGGCTCCAGAGTTTTCACCACCTCTTCCCTCACCGGCTCTAGAGTTTTCACCACCTCTTCCCTCACCGGCTCTAGAGTTTTCACCACCTCTTCCCTCACCGGCTCTAGAGTTTTACGGTCGCCCTCCTCGCTCGGCTGCAGTGAGTCAACCGCACCACTGGAGGGCATAGTTTGGGGCGGGTCGCTTTCCCCGTCCTGTTGGCGTCCCGGTACTGTCTCTGAGCTCTCTGCGACCGCCTCCCTGTACACCGACTGCCTGCGGATGGTGCGCCGGTTCAAGCTGCGACGCGACTGGTTGCAGTGCAAGGTGCGCCTGCGGTGCCATTGGTTGAGAGACTTCTGGGCCTCTGTGCTGAGCTGGCGGGCGGCGATCCGCGGTCGGAAGCTGCTGATGTAGTAGAGAGAGGCGTACACCGACGTCAGGTAGTAACCCTCTGTGGAGAAGAGGAACAAAAACACAGACATAATTACACTAAGTGAGACAGAGAGTAAATGTGCAACCTGTAGCTTGCCCAAATAACAAACAACTCGACACTTGGTCTAAGTGTGGGTGACGTGCTTGAAAGTGGAATTGTAGGGATGGGCCATATGACATTTGTGGCAGATATCGATATCAAATATAATTAATTGCTGTTATGGTCGATAAACGATATAAACTGATGTCGATATGATCTCATTCTGTATTAAAAAAATAATCATAATTTTGTCCATGAAAAAGGCATATAAACACTGATTTTGAAAAAGCAATGCCTCTTTATTCCAAAACTAGGGATGCACCGTTATTGAAATGTGTTTGAATGAGTGTCCTGAGAGTAGCTTGTGTGTGTCTCACTCACTCTCTCCTTGCAGCTGTGTGGGATCCAGTAGCTCCATCATATAGTCAGTGTCCAGCTGTAAGGTGGCCACGTCACTGCGAAGCAGAGTCCATGTCAAACAGGGCAGGAAGTCATCTGCTCCAAACACCGCACCTACAGGAGAGGAGAGGGAATGTCATTTGACTTGGACATGGAAAATATCTTGACCTGAGGTCCTACAGCATGGGTCGTCACAGGGGGTCCTCAGAGTTACTACAGGTGGTCCTCCAAATCTTTGAGTGATAGAAGGTTTTCTTTCTACTTTTTTATATTAACTACTTGAACCCTAGTGTCATTATTCTGAGAACTTCAGACAAAATTAGCCGATCTACAAGCTCACAACGGCTCGCGCTGCGAGGCGTTGTGAGCTTGTAGATTGGCTATTTTCGGCAAAGAACTTGTGTAGAGGGGAAAAAGAGCAGACCAAGTACAGAGTGAAAGATCAAGTTTATTAACACATCGGGTGCCCAGAATTATTCGACGTTTAATTTGCTGGTGCCCATGGCAACCCGCCATTTTACCTACCTTCGAAGTACTGGCGAGAAAAGTTATCCGAGTAAATGTAATCCAAGTATGTCCTGTTTATTTCGCGAAAATCTTTTCTTTCAGTCAGGACCGTTTTTTATCAATTCTAAGCCACAGTGTTTGTGTTACGGCCGGTAGAAGAGGCTGCCGTTTTGATAAAAAAAAGAAAAAAGGAAGAGAATCCGGAGTAAACAGCATTTTTGTGCAGCCGTTAAACAGGAAGTCAACGAGACAGACAGCACGTCCAGGTGACGTAATTTCGCGCTGCATGTTGGGACATGGAGTTTGTTTCATCACCGCGGTAGCCAAGTGCAGTAGCTACAGTACAGTATAGTTTACTGTACAACGCGTCGAACGCGCTGTGGGCACACGTAAACATCAAAGAGATTGGCGCGTGGGCACCACGTGGGCGTTTAATGTGTTAAGTATTGACGGTTCAAGTGGTTAAATATCAGAAAACACAAATTGACATGAATCCAAAATACACTGACGATTGTGCTGTCAAACAATGAAACTATATGGAATCTATGAACAGGTTGTGGGGGTCCCTGCTTCATCTCGCTCTCAACTAAGGGGTCCTTGGCCTGAAAACGTTGAAGACCCCTGTCCTACAGAGAATCTTAAAGTAAGACAGAAATGTGAAATATACCTGGGCTTGCGTTGGCGCTCATGCTCGCATAGATGCTCTTGCAGGCCTTGAGCAATATCTCCACCTTCTTGCTGGGGGAGTAGGCGGCGTGCACGCTGCTCCACCTCTGCTGCATGCGCTCCAGGGTCAGGGCGTCGGGGACCCCGGCCCCGGCTGACCCTTCCAGCTCCTCCAACGTCCGCACCTCCAGCACCTGCTGGTTCCTGCGGAGCGAATCGAGGCTTCCGTCTTGGTCTCGGGACGCTTGCAGGGAGGAGTACAGGTGGGTGGACACGGGCTTCAGCGCCACCTTGTGGAGGGCCAACTCCACCATGGAGTCTACAGGAAGAGGAGAAGACAAGGGATGAGAACGACGATGAGTCCATCAATTATTGGATAACTGGATGTCGCTGAAATATAGAAGAAACCTTTTATATAGGACAGGGGTTGGCAACTTTGATGAGGGGAGGGCCACTATATTTCCACATTCACTCCAGAGGGCCACACTGCATATACTATCAGGCATTTGTCTCGTATTTTAACTTGTGGGTCATGTTTGCATGTTTGGAATTGGAACAGCTGAAATCAATATAATATATCATTATTCTGATATTAACCTGCGGGCCGCATTAAGTGAAGGTGGGGGCCGCCAGTTGCCCATGTATGATATAGGAGGAGACAATTCATTTATTGTTTCACTGAAGTGCTAAAAAGTTGTGTAATCCTATACAGCAATGGTTCTCAACCTTTTCAGGCCACGACCCCCAAAATAATCATATTTGAACTGGGGACCCCACCCTGACGAGCACTAAGAGTTGAACCATGTTACATTTTGTATAACACGGTTCTATTGCGAAAATACTTTGGCCGACATTTAATTTAACATTTTAGAGGTATTAAAAACAACGCCTCATGTGAGCATGTGGATCAGCTATTTTCACAATTTCTGCCTCTAATATTTTACACTTTGGTCAATATTTAATGTAAAATTTTAGAGGTATTAAAAGACCCTAACATTGTCACTTTAGAAGTAAGCAATTTACCCCGAGTGAGAGGACATTATGCTCTCATAATGTCCGCAGTGAGGGTGTTATCGGACGAGGCGCAGCCGAGTCCGATAACACGCTCACTCAGGACATTATGAGAGCATAATGTCCGACCCCGAGTGGTAAATAGCTTTTCTACCACTTTTTCCCGTATACATGAAAGAAAACACATAGTTGTAACTTGCAAGGATCTTAAGTTACAATCATTATTGCCTATAAAACTTCCGCGAGACAGCAGATAGTTCCACAAACAACATCTTCTACTCACCAACAGATGGCGCCAACTCCATACTAATCCATGCGTCTAGCTTACAGCTAAGCTAACGTCAGTTAGAAGTACCGTTCCGGCCGTAAATAGAGGCTGTTCGCTTCCAGAAAGGCATAGGTTCAGAGAAAAGGGGCTTTAAAGTTGGCGGATTGCATTGGATCCAAATAAATCGGCGACTATAGCATGCACGTTAGTAAACATAGGACCGTTGCCACCGTCATTTGTTGGTTGGGGGAAGTCCCCGGATGTACACTGAGGCGCATTGATCTCGGACACACAACTTTGCGGCAGTTGTCCTCTCATAACCTCCGGAATTTAGCCAATCAGAATCCAGTATTTGAACACGTGACTCGAAAAAGTGGTAGAAATGTGCAGATACCCTCTACAGTGAGCACACACTTAAATATTATGTTGGTTTGTTTACTATTGAGACAGAAAACAATGAGGCACATTAAGTTAATCATCTGGGGACCCTGCAAAATAACTTGGGGACCCCCCCTGTGGTACCCGACCCCCAGGTTGAGAACCACAGCTCTACAGAGGGAGCTCTCATCTCTCCATGGTTCCCACCCATTTTTACCAATTAATTTTCAAAACTTTGCTGAAATATTTAACCCAATTTCCAGGACTATATAACAATAATTCAGCTCAATAACAAGTTGTGAAAATAGCCGATCTACATGCTCACAACGCCTCTAATATTTGACAATTTGGCCAATGTTTAATTTGTCATTTCAGAGTTATTAACAAAATCAATAACGAAAGACAATGCATAGCTATTTCTTCCAGGACCTTCCAGGACCCTTGATCAATACCAAAACTTTTCCAGTACTGGAAAAATATTTTTCTAATTTCAAAATATTTCCAGGAATTTCATGACCGTGGGAACCCTGTCTCTCTCTCACCCAACTCTTCGGCCGGTGTGTCCGTCATGCTGTCCAGCAGTGTCTGGACCTCGGGACAGTCCAGCAGCGTCTCCCGCAGCGCCGTGAGCGACGACCTCACTTCCTGCAGGAACTCCAAGCCCCGGGGCCCGCCGGGGTCCACCCCTCCCCTCAGCGTGGTCTCCACGAACCCCCTCGCGGCCTCGGCGAACGCCCCGCACCTCCGCTCGCCCAGCTCGTGCACGCGGATGGCCAGCCTGGTCTGGGCGCTCACCAGCCCGCCCACGATGGCCTGGCCCACCGCCGAGAGGCGGTTCTTCACCTTCAAGGTTCAAGGGTTCAAGGTTGTACTTTATTGTTACGTCTTTTGTACAGGTACATAAGAGTAAAACCGATTTTTGTTCGGCTTCCTTTCAGACAATGCAGTGGTATATATAAAATAACAGCAAAACAACTAAAGAATCATCTAAAGATAAAATAATAAGTAATAATAAGTAATAATGACATAGGAAAGAAAGAGTGCAAAAGGCAAAAGAGCATCCTCAGCTGTACACAACACAAGTTTTGTATATTGTATACACCAATGGCATTATTTTCCCGTAGTAGCTACTGTACTTTAACTTTTTGTAAACAACTTCACAGTGTGTTCTATGTGAAACAGGTTGGTATAAGTAAAAACTTCACAGTACACAGTATATACACTGTTCACTGAACAAAATGTTCCCTTAATTCTTTGAGCTTTCTTTGAGCAGTACTACAGTATACTATACTCAAATAAATTAAAGTGGTACTATGTAACTTTTTTTATAAAACAAATCTTAAAATTCTCCTAACTATTAAATCACAAAAGTTTTAGAAGATCCGCGCCGTGAATTTCAGCCTGTAAAGCCTTCTCTGTATGTAAACTGAGATCCTTGCCGTGGACCGGATCTCGCGCCAAAATTGCGTCATCACACTACCGGCCAATCACAGCGAGGGTTATACAACTGCCGGCCAATCACAGCGCATCTTGAAGTGGGGTCGCTATGGCAGCCATATTTGTTGTCGCCCGTTTGTACCATCCCTTCTCTAGGTAATTTCGCCTACCAGGCAGGGTGAAGGAGTCCGTATCTCTGGAATTACTGAACGCACAGGAACAAGGGACCCCTTAAAAGATAGATCTCAGCGAGGTGGAGGCAGACGCGGGGGTCTGAAGGTACGAAAAACGTCCGAAAGACGCGGACGCGACCGCGGTTTGCTATAGGGCTAATGACCACTAGTTGGGCATCTTACACAGTATGGCTTTAAGGGAACATTTTTTTGTTCCCTTCATTTCTTTGAGCAGTATATGTATGTACAGTAGGTGCAGTTCAGCCCCACAGTATCTATTTATGTACTGTAGGTGAGGCTCGAGCGTAATAGTGTATGAAAGGGACGAGTTTTTTTCACCTTGTCGGCCAGCCGCTGTGTGCACGGGTGGATGGAGGCGGGGCTAGACGTTGGAGCGTCCGGCTCGTCCAGGCTGTCCATCTCCATCTCCATGCTGCTGATGGACAGCGAGTCCAGCTCCATGGAGGAGCGGGCGCTGGGAGTCAGGGAGGACCGAGACCTGGGCGGAGGCAGCCACACGCCGTCCTCGATCCAGGAGACCCTGGGAGTACAGGGATGGGACCATTAGCCGCTTTTACTAGGAATCATTTTAAAGGTAGGGTAGTTAAAATGAGTTGAATAGCTCTATATTCAGAAAGTACTCGGGCCGGGAAGCCAATTCTATCCAATCAGGATAGAGAACTCAGGATACAGATTAAACAAGTGGAATTGGAAGTGATGACACAAAGAAATGAGAATATAAAATATGAGAGAGAATATAAAAATGAAGCTGATAAATGGGTACTCTCTCCTGATTGGCTGACATTTTACCACCTATACCTGAAAATTACTTTTATGTTTATTAAAGAGCTGTAGAGACAGGGAGAATCGTTACTGAACACAGTCTATAGCAATGAGTACTATTAGAACACTATCAGAGAATATAGTGCTTTAAACGTTTTTTTTTTCGGAACCGGCGCGAAAGGTTCGGATTCTCCGTATGCGGAGCTGATGTCTGACATCAGGGTTTTCCGGAACCGGCACTGTGTCTGCAGAGATCTCTATATATGGGAATAAAATGGACGCAGACAGACAGATACAGATATCTCCATATACGGGCATAAATGGACACAGTCAAACAGATGGTCAAAACGGGTCCTATGACAACAGGTATAATGGGTTATGGTTAGGGTTTGCATTACAGAGCGGAGCATTCATTCCCTATTTACATCGTTCCCTAGTTGGTCGGCCCCTGACTAGACGCTTGGCCGCCCAAAATGACTTTTATGTTTGGTAATGTATGTTTTGAGGACGATACTTCTCTTTTACTCAAGTAACATGTTGAATTAACTAACTAGAAATGTGCGCTTAGTCGAGCTTAGACTACATAATTGGACAAGACTGATGTCATCGACATGACATCAGTACAGTAGTGGAGGCTACAGTTCCAATATAAGTGTCAAAACACATAATTCAACAGCACTTGAAGAGGCTGCTTTTATTCACCATCGTCTTTTTGTGAAATGTTGAGGTGGACCGTATGTCTGAAAGGCGGACAAAAATCTTGTTATGACATTGCTGCTGTTCCTGTGGAACCCAAGGTTTACTACTTTGGAAGGTACAGTAACATGAATGACAGCCATAAGATTGAAGTCCATATCTTCAATATAGTGTCTTTGTGCTGGAAGTTGCCTCCAGTGACGACTGGAAGAGGAGAACATCCTGTTGAGGTTCCCTCCAGCCGCTGGGGACACACAGCCGTACTGGTACAAGATATAATTTACATCTGGGGAGGTTGCCCACAATGCAACATTCTTTATGCATTTGATGTCGACACCCACATGTGGTTGAAGCCCAAGGTGTCAGGGACTGTTCCAGAGGGGAGGGACGGTCACTCAGCCTGTGTCTTTGGGAAGCTCATGTATGTCCATGGAGGATACTGCCAGCTGACTGTACACACTAATGACACCTACAAGTTGGACACCACAATAATGGTCTGGTCTTTAATTAACACCAGAGGCACTACACCACCTGTTTCAATGGGTCACTCTGCCACCATTATCGGGACAAAGATGTTTGTATTTGGAGGCTACGGGGGCCAGGATGAATACTACACCAAGATCAGAGTGTTTGACACAGAGACCAACTGCTGGCTGAGGACGCCTTCTTCACAGCTGCTTCCAGAAGGACGCGGTTATCATCCAACCTTTACCTACAATGGAGAGCTGTATATATTTGGTGGCATCTACAGGAACCAGACCTTCAATGATTTGTGGAAATTCAATCAAGAGACCTCCACCTGGAAGAAGATTAACCCCAAGGGAAAAGGCCCGGATAGGATGAGAGGGATGTGCTGTTGCATTGTGGGAGATCGTATCATCCTCTTTGGAGCATACTACACACTATCCCATAACCTATACATCTTAGACTTTAGTCCTAGTCTGAAGTCATTATGCAAACTAGCCGTTATTCAGTACGGTCTGGAGCAGTCGGGACTCCCACACAATATCAGGTGGGAACTGGCAGCAATGACTAAGAACAGCAACAGTAGTGGACACTGGACAAACTAACTAGTTAAAAATAATGGGGACTTCTGTTTTGACGCGTGCCGTCCGCAGCCGGTGTGTGTTCCCCTTTACACGGATGTTTAAAGATGTAGCCTTTATTTACTTACAAAGAGATAATACTTTTTACCAGTAAGACTCCCTAATCGGGAGATAAGCGACCACCAGGTTGCATGTATGTCTGCAAACAACCTCATGGTGGCGCTAGAAGAGGGCCATGTGAGAAATCAGGGGCGGATGTTGTGGTTTGCCAGCCAAGGAGTGTGTGTGCAAAGTTTGGCATGGATAGGGGAAACGCTGCCGGAGATAAGAGTAGGGCCAAAAGTGTGACGTGACGTGACGGACAGAGACTGACTGACAGCCGGTGGAGATTTTCATAGTAATTATCAGTCGCAATTAGTGTGGTTGCCCCCGCAGGGCAACCAGACTATAGTACTTGTCAGACTTTATTCTTTCCACGTCAGATAAACTTTATTTTGCCGCGCTACTCCTCCCACAGTTTTGGTGGCACGCAATTGGGCCATATGTAAAATGGACCAGCTTCATCTGGAGTCTGGACACGCAGGAGATACATTATATTATAGTTTAATTTATATAAATGTATTTGTGAATTAATTTTCTCCATTGACCCAAAAATGGAAAGGACTGACATCATACCCGTAGATGTCTGACCACATGAGACTGACACAGTATGTCCATATATAACATGGTATGGGTATATAACAAGATATGGGCTTAATATTGATGACATCAGGGATCTCCACATATGGGCATAAAAGGGACATTAATTTATTTGTGAATTAATTTTCCCCATTGACTTGAACAGGGAAAATTCAAATGATAATACGGAATTAATTCGCAAGTGTGACTTGCGTCGCGGCAACCACACTTGCAATTTCCAGTTTTGCATCTTTGTTAACAATCTGGATGTAGGTGAAGTTTTCTGTGCTTTCGACGATTAGGGAAGGGGAGGGGAGAGGTCAGAGGGCCGAAGCCTACTCACCCACCCCACAGCCCCTTTCCCTAAGACACTCCCTCAGTCAGACAATTTTCCCTCACTAGTGATAATTACTTTCCTGGATTTCAACTTAAGGTGAATACTGCACAAGACCAAGGGCCTGGACAGAGCCATAAATCCTATCGGATGAAAAACCAACAGTTGAAGCACTCCACAATATCCAAATATGGAGGACCAGGTATAAATCACCACAATCCGAGGAGCAGGGATTCCCTCGAAATCCTCTCCCCTCCAGACCTCCCTCTCCCCATTACCAGCATCCAAACAACACACCCAGAAGCCATAACTATGGACGAGGGTCTGGAAGACGTCAGAGCCGGGGCAGCATTTGAGATGGGTTACAAGTGACCTTTGAACCTCAACTGCTAAGATGTTCTGACCAAAACAGAATCAGACTATAATATTGGGCTATTGAACTGCCCATGGACTTGAATGAATTAATTCATGGGATGCCAAAAAATCCTAGACAAATACAAATTGACATTGACTTTCCCCAGTTAAGAAGGGTCTCTTCTCGGTTGGACCGAAGATTTATAGACCCTCAGCCCCCATTTCCCTGGAACGCTATCACCTCCCCTTATCCCCCTCCCTCTCAATGGACTCTAAAAGGACTTTAAAAATGCAGTGATTTACTGATGATTATTTACACTGACAAAACATGATGAGAATGTCGATGTTACCTCGTTGTGGGGATCATTGGGAAAATGAATGATGATTAGAAGGAAAAGATTGCTAATAAATAGAACCATTAAGTCATAATTGCATGTCCTAATGAAGTAGGCTTGGTTATGTTATATCATGTGATTTTGTTTTGTTTAATCCAATTGAAATACAAGAATGTGTTGTCTCCCCAATATTTTAATAACTGTGGAATATTATAAATGAAATATATGTGTTTTAATGTTTTATATAACGATTGTATCGTTAAGGGATCATAGAAGATTTGGGTGATTTAAGTGTTGTGTTTTGATGTCAAGACTTTTGATTCTTTAGTCTGCGATAACACTGGTAGAGTTCAGGTATTGCATCAGGAGAGAAGAATGTGAAAGAAAACATAATATTTAACCTATACAAACCAGGCTGTCAAAGTGATAGAAACTAAAAGGTCTGTATTTTGAGTGATTAGGCGCCAGCCACAAGTTGGCGTGGAAAAAACTGATATTTCGTAAGTGGGCGTGCCAATATAGATAAATCAAAAGATAGCGTGCAAAGGGTGGTATAAGTAGCGCCAACAAAGACAGGAGTTGGGGCATTAGGGTCTGGACGCGCTTGGCGTGAGGGCTGGCTGGAGGACTCCAGCCAGCCATGGACAAGATTGGACATTTTAACTTTGGAAAATTTAGAACGTTGTGAACCGTTTTAGCCTACGTGGCATGGACTTGGGAAATATCCCATATTTTATGGACTTCAGTTTCATGGACAATATTGGACAATATTGGACATTGTGAACCATTTAGCCTAAGGATATTTGGCTGATGGACTTGGGAAATATCCCATATTTTATGGACTTCAGTTTCAAGCTTTTTGAAATGTATATTTTGTTTTAATAATTTTTGTGACTTTTATTATTTCAAAGGTTTTTTAATAAACCATTATGGAATTATTGGACATTAAGAACTTGTCGCGTGCTCTTTTCCCAGTGTCATTCTAGTGAGTTTTCATGGGAATGGAGGGGAATCGCCACTATTAGAATGTCCAAGGAATCACGTCACCGGCAGAGAAACAGTTTGAGAGTGGCCCCTTTCCAAGATGGAAAAGCAACAAAGCCTTCATCTCATCCGTGTCCAGAAGTCGCCTCGTAAGAAGCAACTCTGTCAGCAGCAAAAGTCACTTCATCAGTGTCTAAACCAGTGGCGAGTCACCGCTGGTTTTGACCTTGGAATATATCACAGCATGACGGACGTGCAGAAAACTCTGCATTTCTACAAGACAGTGTGAGATTCAAGCACCTTAGTAATGTAAAATAAAGACAAATCCATACAACTATGGCAAAGGTTTACATTGGATTATCGCACTGTCAACAATCTTTCTAGTTTTGCATGTATTATTTGGCTACTGCATTATTTGTATTTCGAAAAGGCAGCAACTAATAAGAAAGCCAACAAAGAAATCTTGTGGTGAAAATATAATAAAAATCAAACCTCGGTTCGAAGTGAAGCGGTGAACTGTTATTCTATGTGTTCTAGAGTTATGAACTCTGTGATCTGTACATTCTTTATATTCTGAATGAATGAATGAATGAATGATTTTATCTGGAGGGCCGAATTGTCATGTGAAGCTTGACCAATCCTCAAAGTATCCATTCATCAGACCGGGAGGGACACTACACACATATTCTGGACGTACAGGACAGATAAAACCTATTCATTCTGAACTGAAATGGCCATATATGGACATGGGACACACATTTTGCTTTTTGAAAAAGCCTATTCATTCTGGACGTACGGGACAGAAAAAACCTGTTCATTCTGGACTGGAGTGACCATATATGGACATGAGGTGACATACATTTAGTTTTTGAAAAAGCCTGTTCATTCTGGACTGAGATGACCATATATGGACATTAAACACACATTTTGTTTTTGAAAAAACCTGTTCATTCTGGACTGAAATGACCATATATGGGCGTGGGACACACAAAGCCACTCATTGGAAGCGGTTTTCACCGCTTCAAAAACTCAAATTTACAAATGCTTTTTTTTATATGTACATCCATAGTTTTCTGGAATAGATTCACACGTAATAATCCTGATAATGTAGGATTATTTCTCTCACTATAATGGTACAACGGTCTGTCTCACCCCCTACCTGTAAGGGGAGACGATACCGCTGGCAGGCAGGAGCTCTGGGTTCACATCGGAGGATGACGTCACGGCGGGGTAGATGGAGCCGGTGCTGGAGACAGATTCTCGGCTGGGCCGTCTCAGAACCACCCCTGCTATGGCGGTGGGTGATGTGGGTGATGTACAGGTAGGTGTGGCAGGGGGCTGGTGGGAGACTGGCTCTGACTGGGCTCTGGTTAGTCCTGTAAAGGACAAAACATGATGCTGTGGCATAACATGATGCTGTCGCAGCAGACGTTGTGGACGCTACATGGAAAGGGAGAGACGGCTGTGGCGGCGGCAGGTTTATCTATCGATCGCTGATCATTTCCAGTTACCGTTGTCATCTGCCGTAGCCGTCCAAAGCTTAAAATGCCTAATATATCTGTGGCAGGGGGATCTACAAGCTATCAAGTTTGTAGAAATTTGGAGATATGAGTTTCATGCCCGACAGCGACCACCCCCAAAAAATGTCTCTATTAATAACTTATTACCATGAAGCTGTGATTTCATGGAGAATGTTTTTGTCGCTGTCCTTCACAGTAAATGAAGAATTCACAAATGTTGAATTGAAGGTGGGTCACGATTAACTCATTCTGTGCCTATCCCGAACATGTTCGGGATATGTTCAATCCAAAACAATTTCTTTTTTATTAATTGACTTACCCTGAGCTGCTTGTAGAGTCGTGGGTGGTCCTGGCTCGTCCTACGCTAGCCAGCTAGCCATTTTACATGGTCCGACGATATATTCCATTAAAAATGGTTTAAAATACATTTTTGAGACCCCCAATGTTCACCGAATGTTCAGCGCCGCTTCCGGAACGTAGTCCAGTGTGCCTATCCCGAAAATGTTCGGGATTTTTAATGAAATGAATAAAATGATCCGAGGCCTTTTGAAGCCTGAGCCTAAATTTAAAATCCAGTGGTCCAAATCCTGGGGAAGCCATGCCGGCCGTGAGCCACGAACGTAGCCGCGAATCGCCGCCGAATCCAATGAAAAACCACATCTTTGGAGGCCCATATCTCTGGATTGTGTTTTTAGGGATGTGGCGCGAGGTTTATTTACGGCGAAATCGCCGAAAAATGATCTTTAAAATGACAAAATGGGAATAGCTATTCTGTTAGCATTATCATCCGGGACCTTTCCATGACGTGCACGAACGTGAGCACGCGCGTCACTGCAACGTGAGTCCCCGGATGCTAATGCGCTCGCCTATGGGAGAAAGCCTGGCATTCTTTGGCGCCATCTAGGGGCTGGCACTGGTAGGGTTAACAGCAAAATCACAAATCTCAATCTGTTTACAAACGAGTTGTCTTGTCCAGTTGCATTATTATTAGTACTACCAAAACACTGCATTCTCACTCAAACTCCTCCGCTGTAAACAGTTTTCACATTGCCATAACGTGACTAATCAAAAGGACAGTAATAATCAAAAGGAGTACTTTTGATTATTTATTTATTACTTCCTTACCTGAGCTCTCTTTGCTGCTGTCCAGGATTCCCTGATCCAATGAGAATGCTCTCTGGTTAAATAGCCCAGAGCCTATCCATGGCTTGGCCGTCTTGTTAGTACTCAGCGCGGTGGAGAGCTGAGAGCTGATTGGCTGGCGTGCAAGCCAATCATCTCCATGCTCATGCAGGTAGAGCGGGTTGATGACACACACGGCCCCGTTGGCTGACGCCATCTGAGAAAACACACACGCACACACTCAGATGAAAATATCTTGTATGTCATGTTTGCTGTAATCTGTGGTATTCACAGATAACAGTAAACATGTCAACATGTCACCAACATGCATACGTCTACAAACATGTAGTGTTCGGACACACACACACACACACACACACACACACACACACACACACACACACACACACACACACACACACACACACACACACACATACACACACACACACACACACACACACACACACACACACACACACACACACACACACACACACACACACAGAATGTTGTCTATACCTGTATTGAACACATGACAAGGTTTGGCTCCATGTTGGTCACGTGATCGTTCTGTGGGTCAGAGTTCTTGCAGAGCCAGGACTCTATGCAAGAGAAGATTCAACTATAAGAGTGGTCCTCAAAGTGGGGTCCACCTCAAGGACCCTCAGGGGTCCTTTGAGGTGGTTACATATGGGCCCTTGCAGGTCTGTAACTCTGAGAGTGTAGAAATGGAACCAAATGAATTTGTACACTCTCAAGAGTTATGGGTGTCCTTGAAATTTAAATGAACTATACTGACAGAATTTACCAGCTGACACTAGTGGAGCTGAATGTGTGCATGTAGAATTTCACATGAAGCACGTGCCAGTAGGACAGAGAGGAGCACTCACTGGGTTCCAGCTGAGAGAGACGAGGGTCCGTCTGCTCCGTCACACTGTAGACCCATGATGGGATGGACAGACACACAGACAACACATCCCTGAACACACACACACACACACACACACACACACACACACACACACACACACACACACACACACACACACACACACACACACACACACTCCGAAATGAGACAAAACAGAGCTTCTCATAGTAGGTGGACATCACTCCCACCCATGTAACTCTAGAGCTGTCCTCGTCTGTGAATGTGTGTATTGCTTTAGTTAAGTCACATGACATGTTGTGAAAACACATGTCTGATTTAAGCAACACAGTAGGGTTGGGTGGGGTGGTGAAACATGTCAATTAATCACAGTCAACAGTTTTGCATACATGCCTGTACTATGAGGGAATGCCAGGGAGGATAGTGAAGGAAATGATCATTTCTGTATAATTATAGAATTAGAATACCCCCCCCCCCCCCCTCAAAAACAAACAAAACAAAAACTAATTGTCAGCCCAAAAGTACAGCCAAAGTAAGTGACATTGATGCTGTGCAGATCTGCTTACATTCGCATTAAAACAAAGAGGGTTAATTCCGAGGGAAGTACATGCAATGTTTTTTTTTTTGGAGTGGGGAGACAGAGACACCAAGTTTATCTTTTGGGTCTCTTCTCTAAAACGTTTGCGAACCATTTCTACAGTATGGACACTTTCTGCAGTTGTTCTTTCCCTGGCTTTTCTCCTTGTGAGAAAAAAGCCAGGGAACAAGGTTATTTCAGTGTTCCATAAATTGAACCTTTGGTTCTTAGATATTCCATTAATAGAGATTAAAAGGCACGGCTGACCGATCAAAATTAATCCAGGTTACTCACCTGGTCAGAGAGTAGAAGAGCACCAGCTGTGGCAGGTCTGAGAAACCTAGATGAGACTGAGACAGCTGGAAGGCTGAGAGAGAGAGAGAGAGAGAGAGAGAGAGAGAGAGAGAGAGAGAGAGAGAGAGAGAGAGAGAGAGAGAGAGAGAGAGAGAGAGAGAGACACACACACACACACAGAGACACACAGAGAGAGAGAAAGACAGAGAGACAGAGAGGAAAAAGTGTACATATGTAGTTACGTCACATTCCAAGATGCATTGAACAGACACATTACTAAAATCATACGGCCAGTGCCGATGGTACCAGGTGTATGCCAGTACGCATTACAGGCATTTGC